>NC_048223.1:89830303-90159006 GCF_002007445.2 Ailuropoda melanoleuca
ACAGAAAGATCCAGGTTCCATAGTTGGCTTTATTTTACAACACAAAGAACTGCTGCTCAAACTCTGATATTTGGGGAGGCAGGCAGTAGCTGACTCTCAGAAAGGGAACGCCATCCTTACCTGCTGAAGAGTAAATGTCGTCCGGTTCCGGCGCTGTTTTCTGCGCAGAAACCCATCATCGAAATCTCCTGGAGAGTGGTTGCCGAAGGGTGCGGTGCCTACTGGGAGCAAACTGAGTCAGCCAGACCGGAGGGCCTCCCTGTCCTCACACCGACCCCGGACACACCTGCTCGTTCGGACGCACCTCCAGGCACAGCCCTGTCTGTCCCAGAGCATCTTTCTCTGCAGCTCTCACGGGGGCCCCTTCTCTTCCACTCTCTTGTGCTCTCTCTCCCAATAACCTTTGACTTTAGGCCCAACTATGCGTATTTCATAGGGCAGGTGGCGACCTTCTCCCCCAAGAAGGCCAAATCTGCTCCTTGTGAAATTCTGGGCTCGGTGCCAGGAGGAATCACTGGCTTGGGGCAGACCCTCCACCTGCCCTTTGGTTTCCAGCTGCACCTGGGTCATGTGCCTTGATCTCATCCCCTCCCTCGGATTCTTTCATAGAAGCCTCCACGTCTCCCGTCTCCTGTTTGCTCACCTGGGAGTTTACTTTCCCTTGTTTCTATAAACAACAAGGCTGAATGGCTGGGGGTGGGGGAGGAAAGAAAATGCCAAGAGCTTTCACTGAACATTTCTCCTAGAACTTCAGGACACAAGGAGGTAAGAAGTTTATAAATGAATATTAATTACTGTTGGTCACAGCTCATCAGCACCATAGTGGATCTGTTATATTGATGTCAATTAACAAGAGGTCTGCACCAATCGCTAGTGTGCTGAATTCCAAGCAGACTTAGGCAGGGCCACTCTCAAAGGGCACCCCCCCTCTGGCCAGGCTCATAAAGGACCCATTGCTCTCACTTCCCTGAAAAGAAAGGCGTCCTTTCCACCACCCTCCCCAGCAGCCTCCAAAGCTCCTCTAAACCAGAACAGAGTTTGGCCCCAAATGTGCATTCAGATCATTTTCCGAATATGCGCCATTTACCCGACAGCCTACAAAGGCTTCTTAGAAAAACAAATGAGCAAGTTCCCATAAGCCAGTGAATGCCGTACCTGCCACAGGCTCTGGTCTCAAAAGCATTCACGTTTGGCATTAGGAGCTGGCCAGCCACACAGGCAACCTCCCTCAGAAAGACCTCAGTCCCAGAGAAGCAGGGTCCTCTGGGTTTTTTAAAATTCTGTCTACTAAAGGGGGTCCCTCCTACTTATTATTCAGCTCTCCAGTGCCATGTCCTTTGCCACAATACCTCAATCTCTCCTGAAGCCTTCCCCTCCAGCTTCTTATCCAAATTGCTCTCTTCCTCAAAACCCTAGTTACCAAGATTTCTCGCCAGCTCACTGTAAACTTCAAAGGGACAGCCTCAAAGCAGCCTTATTCCCATTATTTTGCAGGAAACCAAACTGTCTCCCTTTGATTGGTGAGGATGAATTGCGGGCTCTCAGATGCGCCAAACATCATCTGCCTCAACGTTCTAACATACACCTGCTGGTCTGAAACTTTCCCACAACGTGCGCACGTAGTATCTGTAAGTGAGACGTTGCGTGCCAGATTGAATCCTAAAAAAAGACTGACGGTCCGACAAATTAATAAGAACCAAGAGAAAAGAGGAAAACATGAGAAGAGGTTTTTCACTTAAAAGTAAGTATAAATGTTGATAATATGAAAATGTTAAACCCTGCCAATAACTAAACAAAACAGAACAATGAACTACTATTTTCAACATTTTGACAGAAAAAGTAATGAGGTGCATAATGGTACGGCTAAGCATGTAATAAAATGTGTGTGCTCATTAACCATTTGTAGGAGCATTAATTGGTGCAGCCTTGTTAGAGGGTAATTTGACAGTAGTCATCAAAGATTTAAGTGCACATACACATATTTAATCTATGAATTAGGTAAAGCATGCCAAAATAGGAAAAGAACATTCCTGGCAACATGGCAATAGGGGAAAAAAAAAGTCCCAGCAGGACAACATATAGTGGAATATTACACAGCTGTTTAAAAGAAATCAGTAGATCTGTATGTACTGACATGGAACAATCCCCAAAACGTATGTTACAAAGTAAAAAAAGCAAAGTCCCAAAGGATGTGGCAGTATGATCTCAGCATTAAAAAGGCATAACGTATAGAAAGAAAAAGTGTGTTTTTCTTGAAGGAATCACAAGACCCCAACAATAGGGAGTATCTCTAGAAAAAGAGATGGAGAAGAAGAAGGGATTTCACTTTTCAATGGGTAGGTTTCTGTTCTACTTGAATTTCCTTTTTTTTTTTTAAGATTTTATTTATTTATTTGACAGAGATAGAGACAGCCAGCGAGAGAGGAAACACAGGCAGGGGGAGTGGGAGAGGAAGAAGCAGGCTCATAGCAGAGGAGCCTGATGTGGGGCTCGATCCCACAATGCCGGGATCACACCCTGAACCGAAGGCAGACGCTTAACCACCCAGGCGCCCCTCTACTTGAATTTCCTAAGCAGGTATATGTAGTACTTTTTAATTCAATTTTAGTAAAATTATCTGAGAAGTGAGATGATGAGCCATGCTTTACTTTTTTCTTCATGCCTCTCTAGATTAATAAAGAATAAAAATTAAAAAGCTCCTAGGCTGAGGGAGATGTCATATTCCAAAGGTCTGTTCTCAGCCCTTCCATGCACAGCAGCTTGCGTCCTCCCTAACAACACTAAACTGACCAAAAACAAAAACAAAAACAAAAACAAAAACACTACTTTCTGCAAAACTGGCTCAGAAACACATCTGCAGAGGGATAAAAAGGTTCTTAAAGACACATCTCCTTTTCTTCTGGTCATAGCACTCAGAGTCAGCATTGAGGTGGGATGTGCCTGGGGCATGGCAAGGAAAGGTGAGCAGCCAACAGCTCGGTGCACTGGGGCCGTGATAGGCGAGGCCAGGACTCACCCTAAGTGACTTCTGCAGCCCACCCTGCAGCCAGGGCTGTTCCCCCAGGTTATCTAAGCAGCCCGCCACCTGCCAAATACCCACATTTTGGACTGCCCCTCTTTAACCGGAAGAGCAGGCTGTGCCATAGCCATCAGTCCAAACCCCAGGTTCAGAAGTGAGAAGGTGAGTCCTCCACACATGCCAAGGGTCTCCCTCCAGGCCTGGTGTACAGTGTCAGAGGATGCACCTCGTAAAACAGGGCAGCACGGGTCCTTGGAGATTAAAGGAGGTGAAACGCAGGTAAGTGCCTGGTCTTCCCTTCTTATAATGCTGACTGAGCTAGCACGGCTTAAACATGGATCCTCAGCCTCCTTTAGAAAATTCTGCTGAACTCTTAAAAGCTTCCATGGTTAAGAGGACAACAAACTTCTGCAGTCCCTGGGCATGCTGGCCCGCGGAGGCTCGCCTACTGCTCCAGGTAATGGAGGTAAGGGGTCCGGAGGTCCTCTGATGTCTGAGGCCCCTCAGTGCCTCACTACCTTTGCCCTCCCCCATGCTTCCCTCCATTTCCTGTCCTCCAAAATTCTCCCACCCCACGAATAAATCAAAGGAGTAGGCTGCCAAAGCCAATCCTGGGATTGCTCCTCGTTACAAAAGTTCGAATATCGCCCAGGGGAGACTGTTGCTCTGAGGAAGGTGCTGTTGGAAGTCCAGAAGGTGTGGCTTTGCATTTGTCTAATGCCCACCCAGGGGGTCCCCCCAGGCCCTATGTGGGAGTACCAGAGGGCCAAGCTCTCCCTTTCTCACGAACCGACTCCCACCTAACAATCCGGGGTAGAGACCACCTGAGGGACCCTGAGGCAAAATGTCTTCTAAGGGATGGAGACCCCCAAAATCTCAAACCCTGGCCAAGGGGCTGCCCCTGGGAGTGGGGAGGGGTTGGCATGTGGGCTCAAGAAACCCAGTGAGTCACAGAGGAGGAGCCACGCCAGGGCACTTGGCGGGGTGGTGGGCAGGGCCGCCTAATTCCAGAGGGCCGCTGTGGTCCAGAAAGGCTTCCCTGAGCACAGCTGCCCCGTGCTTCAAATGAGAGCAGCTTAGCCAGGGGTCGTGCGTGGCTCATGGTAAGTGTCAGGATGATGAGCGCCAACTCCCTAGTCCACCTTGGCTTTTCGGGATGTTTGCAAAACACCGTGAAAGATTGATACGGCCCCCAGGGCGGGGGAGACCCGATTAGGGGCGTGACACCAGCATCTGCGCTGGGAGGACCCAGCGGGTCCCTGCTGTGCGAATAGCCGGGGGCCAACCAGCCCAGGCGGGGAGGGAGGTGGGAGGCAGGTGGCGACAGGGCGGAAGGCTGGAGTGGGATGTAGGGACGAGGCCAGGGGCACCCGTTACCCACCGCCTGGCGGCTGCAACCCCCGCAGACCGGGAACACAACCACCACCCGCCACGCTGCCGATCGGGAGCTTTCTGGCCACCGCCGGGCGGTTCGCAGCGGCCCCAGGCGCGGCGCTTACTCACCCTCCAGCTGTGGCGGACAGTGGAAATAAAACATCGCCGACGGCCGGATCAGCTGGACGGCGGGGCCTGGGGAGGGTGACTGCTGGACAGACAAGGCGCGCGTAGTTCTGGACTGGCTGCAAAGCAAACAGCGATAGAGTCTAAGTCTCCCTCTGCCCGCGCCCCGGACTGGCCCTAGTGCGCTCTGGGCGCCGTCCTCCCGGAAGCCACCACCCCCGCCCCCGCCCGCCAATGCCCTAAGCCCACTGTGGGGACTGGAGGCGACACGGCAGCGCCGTCCCAAGCGCGGTCCCCGTGGGACAGTCTTCGGTTCGGGTCCACCTCGCAGACAGCGATGCCCCCACCTCGGCCCCAACACCAAACCCGGGCAATCTGTCTCCCGGCTCTCTGGGGTCCCCGTAACAAGCCCGGCACCCCGGCCACCGCAGCCGGGTCCAGCGAGAGCGCCAGGCCATCTGCGCGAGCGGCAGCCGGGGCCGGGAAGGCAGCCGAGCCCCAAGGCCGTGCGCGCGGGGCCATGTGAGTGGGTCGGGAGCCGCGCGTACCTCGGCGGGCTGCGGACGAGGAAGGCCGAAGCGTGACCGCCTCTGGTCCGCACGCCGGGCTCGGCTGGAAGCGGGCGGGGCTCGGCGCGGCTGGCGCCCGCAGGACCAGAAAGTGACTCGGGAAGTGGCCAGATGTCTTGCTGTCTGTCTACAGCGCGCGCTGCCGCTCAGCACTCGCCTTTATAATCTCACGCATAATTGGCCTTAATCTGATTATTTCCAGCGCTGTCTACAGCGAGTAACTTGGATAGGTCTATTGGGCCTTACAAATGGCCCACGTGGTGTAAAAAAAAAAATCCATCATTTCTCAGCAAACATCAGAAATGTTTTTCTTCTCTTAAAAGAGGATAGAAACAACCAGCACTACTACCACCCCCCAAAAAGGCATTATTTTCTGAACACGCCACCCACACCCACCCCTCGACCCATCTGACTCAAACCTTCTTTCTCCGTGAAAGCTTGAATTTAGGCTCGCCCTTGTCAGAGGCCTGGCGACTCCCGGGCTGCGAATTGACAAAGCGCAGCTAATTGTAGCCGCCGGATGGGTTTTTGGGGGGACTCTTTGCACACGGCTTCCCTTTCCAAGCGACCGTACAAAAGGAAAGTTTGATTTTGTTCTCAGCAAGGGGTCCCTGAATTTATGTTCGCTTCTCGATGCAAATGATATGCGGTGGGACCCTTCGCAATTACTTTTAAAATGCATCCGAGGCAGACACTCAGCTGAGAGAGACCGCCCTTCCCTCTGCCTGGGTGAAAATTAAACTCTAAAGTACCGGGCTGAAATTTTCAAGTCAGGGGCGCGGGATTGGATCAAATCACATAAACTGCAAAAAAAGCAAGTCTAATGGCGCATAATTGGTTCTGTAATAGCATTACACCAGGATAATAGCCCGTTACGGCCCCCTGCACTATTAAGTGCTTCCCTGGCGGAAAGCCTTTATGATATTAAAGGGGGAATATAATGATATTTTGGTTATTAAATGCGTGTAATTAATTTATGCACCACTGAAAATAAAGTTGGTATTATGACCCACTCAAGATGCATCAGAAGATGCAAGTCAGACAACTGTTGATAAGTTCTGGTGTCTGTGTTCCGTCTAGACTGCTGATTTTATTTTGGGACGATGGCTTCTTGGACAGACTGCATAAATTGAATATTTTATAAACATTCTAATGCTGTGTTCGGGAGCCCTGGCGAGGCGGTGGGTCGGGTCCTTGCACCGCCTGGGATCCAGCCTTGATCTTAAAGACACAGCGTGTTGGAAACAAAAGGCCTGGCGGGCCCACACGTGGACACCCGCCGCAGGCGAGGCTCGATGAGGTGAAGGGCAGAGTGCCGGGGACCTGGGCTGCCCATGGACACCTCATCCGAAAACCAATGGGAGGAAGACGCAGCACCGCTCCAGCGGAGGCAAGTTAGGGCCCAGGGCACTTCCGCTGCCCCTCCTGGGCTCAGCCCTCCAGGCTCGCGGAGTCCGCCGCGCCACGCGGAAGAAACCGCTTAAAACTCTGGCTCAGTTCAGAGCGGAGAGAGTCCGCGGCGCCAGCTCCGCCAGGGTCACCGACTTCTCCAGTACAGGCGACCGGCGGCGGGGAGCACGCCTGCAGGTCTGGGAGGCGAGTGCCGTAGCAGGAGGGGCTGGCCGGGCAGCAGAGAGCGCCGTTTCCACTTCATCCAGAGAGGGCTGGAGCCCCAAGAGCTCACCCTGTGTCAATCCAGGCCAAGAGGTTCGGCGCGCTATCTGTGTCCCTCCCTGTGTCGCTCATAGGACCCCTGCCCTCTGGAGTCATTTCAAAGAGCCCGAGGCTACCCTTGCGTGCCCGGGTCTGCCAAAAGCCCCCTCGGGTTCCCATCTACCCTAGGCGGCAGCTCCCGGCCTGCGCACCCTGTGCGTTCAAGAGCGGAGTGCCTGTCAAGAGAATTGAGGAAGGTATCCCGGAGGGTTTGGCCAAGATGCTCCAGTCGCACCAGAGTATCTGTACGGGAACCAGCGGCACGAGGCGCCCGGTGCCGCATTGGCCCCAAAAGCCAACGAAGTCCAAGCCCCACTCTCAGCTCTCCATCCCTCGTTTCCGCCGAAGCAGATTCCCATCAAGGCCCAGAGATGTCCTGGGAACTGGACAGGCTCATCCTGGTCTGCGGGCAGCGCACTCCCCGCTCCTCTTGGCCAGTCAGAACCCTGGACAGCGGCATCGGACCCTCCAGGGCTGCGGAGGGAAAAGAGACCGGTCCCGAAGGCCCTTCTTCTGGGGCTCTGTGCAGCGCAGCAATGGGACCCGCCCTGCCGGAACCCAGGCTTTGGGGGACTGACCCCAATCCTCTCCCGATTCAAACCTGCGGAAGTTAACTTGGGGCGCGCGCTCAGCGCTCAGAGAAGGGACCGAACTCTCGGCGCCACAGCCCCAAGCGCTGCTCCTGCCCCGCGGCTCCAGCCTGCCAGCGGCCCGCCGCAGGTCGCCGCCTGACCCTAGCCTTCCCAGCGTCCCCGCCGCGAGCCTGGCCGTCTCCCTGGAGGGACAACTAGCCAGGCTCCCGGAAAACACCCACCTCGCGCGGGACTCGTAGTAAGCTGGGGACCCTCCGCCTCGCCTCGCCCAACGTCCCTCTCCCTGAGCCTCGAGACCCGCTCCTTTCTGTTGGCAAAACAGCGAATAAACAAACAGCCAAGCAACGTAGAAACCAAAGCCTACTGCAAACTTTGATGACGCGAGCCCCCTTTTTTCTTCCAATTGTCTCTGACACTCGGCCTCCAAAGGTGACTAATATGTGTTTGCTGCGGCCCCCCTCCCCCACCAAAAAGGGCGTTGGAAACGAAAAGGTTATTTTTCCTTAATTCTTGTGCGGTAAAATGTATTTTTCAATTAACCAAATTCACCGATCTGTCCCGCTTGGACACTCTGATAATTTACAACCTAAAAGTGTACTTTCTTTATCTAAAGACCAAGGTGACTGCTTTTAATTTTCTCTAACCTCTTTACACTTGATGTTCACCAGACTCATAATGTTAATTGGCTTCATATACGGATCATCAGTTTAATGAAGAAATAAATCCTGTGTTGCTTTATGTTTTAACAGTGATTGCTTTAATGAGGAATGTGACATGTTCCAAAATCAAAGCTGCAGGAGACATTAGAGGGGGCTTCTATTAGGACCGAAATGCTTATTTAAAGTTAAAACCACGGGTCATATTTCAACAGATTCTTACACCGCTGGCCCTCCCCACCCCCACCTGGGCTGCTTCCAGCCCCTGGAAGGAGACAATTCTGTGGTTGGTCCTCAATGTTCCTTCTTGTCCCTATTTAATTCACAGCAGCCGCAGAGTCTCCCTTCCCTCTGAGTCATTTTCTGGTTACTAAACAGACGTGCTCCTTTACCGCCTGTCCAACAGAGCACAGAGAAGCCAGAATAGGGTGGATTGTTCAACTTTCAAGGTTGTTCACTTTTTAAAAAATAAAACAAAGTGGGAAGAGAGTGTCACACACTCCCTAAGACATGTGTGCAGAGGTGACTTCCCCCCTTCCCAGCGTGTCTTTACCACCGAAAATTCGAGCCTCCACTCCTAAAGCAGACAGCTCCCGTTTAGGCCGAGGGGGCTGCTGCTGACCCACTGGCCCCCGAGAACATCTGCAGGGGATGTGCTAGGCTCCCGCCCGGGTGACAGGAGTTCTACATCTCTACATCAATTCATAGCAGAGTAAATCTGCTTTCTCTAATGGGTGTTTGATTTTTCTAATTTTAAGCTTGTTCTGTGAAAGGAAAACTGTCATCTCAGAAACACCAACAGCAGCAATAAAATCCTGGAAATTAGAGCATCTATCCCTGAAAGCCCTAAATTGTCTTTCAGTTGAATTATGAGTTATTTTAAATTGATTCCTGAAAAGAATCCCAAATCCTTAGAAAATGTAGAGATTCGACTCCGGGTTGATGTCTCAACCATCACACATGGTTTTCATTTCTTACCGTTTGCTCTGTTCTGGGGAAACTGGAGAAACATTTCAGTATACCACTGTCAACATCTTTTGAGTGCAGATACATGAACAAATGTGAGATTTGACATCTCAGTTGTGCTCAGAAGAGATTTTCCCCAACCTTCCTTTTAAAACTTTGTTTAGCAGAAACAATTTCAGTAAACATGGTTTAAAAGCATAACAATATTTCCATTTTCAGGGAGGAAGAAAAACCCACTGAATTCCTAATTTGTGTTTTGGAAGGGTCTGGGTGATTTGTAATGTTAATGTTGTTTTGTTATTAAATTGTTTAAGACCTCCCTGGTGTAACTCACAGTGGTCACACCGCTCTCCCAAGGCAGAAGGTGAAGCATATGCATGCTCAGGATGGACCCACATATTCTCTTCTTGTCAGCTAATCTATTGTCATTCTGTAGTTTTGGAAATTGCCAAGAACACTTGAGTGAGCTAAACATGATAAGCTCTGTGGAAAAAAAAAAAAAAAACAGCAGCTAATTGAAATTCCAGATGAACAGGGAACTATGAACAGGAAATATATATATACAACAAGGGATAGATATGCATTTTATTATCTTGGAAATTTCTTACCATTCATTAGTTTTACTGTCATGTGAAAGTAATAGCAGCTACTCAAATGCAAGCCAACTTCCAATAACTTCATCTGCGCTGGCCACAGGACCAAGTGTATTCCCATGTGGTTCCCAGGAAGTTTTGCGGCTCAGCTCCAAGTGGCCTAACCCTCCCAGGGTAACAAAGCATCTCACCTGATGCAGGCCCACCCCCTGCAGAGCCCGCAAATGCGAGCTTCCCAAACAGGGTGCACTTGAGAAGGCCACTCATTCTCTCAGGAACGCCTTGACTTCCTCTGAGAAAGGAGTTTGAAAACACCTACATCCAGCACTGGTAAGGGGATTCAAAACAGTGCTAGACAATGTTCAGGGCAGTGAAACTATCCTGAGTGATACTACAGCGGTGGGTACTTGCCATTACACTCTTGTCAAAACCCATAGAATGGACAACACCCACAATGAAACCTAATACAAACTACGGGCTCTGGGCGATTACGATACGTCAACGTCCAGCTCTGGTGAGGGGCGTTGGCAACAGGGAGGCTGTGCACGTGGAGGGGCAAGGAGTAGATGGAAACTCTCTATACTTTCTGCTCAGTTTTGCAGGGCTTTGAAAACTGCTTGAAAAAATAAAGTCTATTTTTTTTAAATAAAGGGGAAAAAAAGATAGTGCGGAAAACAATGCCCAGCACAGAGCAACCAGTCAGTCAATACCAGCTATGATGGCTCTACTGTCATTCCTGTTACTGCCCTGCCACTACTAATAGCCCACAAGGAGACACGTGCCTGGAGAGGGGCTACCCAGTCTGGTGCTGCTTTGAGTACTTCTAGATGGCACGTGACTTTTCTGGCTGTCTCCAGGATGAGCCCACCTTGAGCTGAAGCAGAACCACCCTGGGGAGAGCTTCTCTGCAGCTCCTAATACTACCTATCTACCAGTCTGCCATGCTTGCTTCCTTACATTTTGTCCTTCTTCATGCTTCATTGTCAGGGCTGTTCACTTGCACTCAGTACACGGCTATTTGACTAGGAAATCGAAGCCAAGGGCCTTTGAACTGGATCAAAGGTATTTTATTTGGCCAACAGGAATTTTTTAAAGAAATTCAGATGGAGTGCCCTTAGCCTGAGCATGTCAACCCTGCTTAACCACAAGCCCCACTATTCCACACTACTTTCCTCCAGGTCACTTTTTCCATTTGTGTGACCCACCTTGTTCCTGCAGGCATCTGACTTTCCGACCCCTCACATAAATTCTGCACGAGTCTATCATAATTTTCAGACTGATAATGACTTCTTGTCAAGTGTTAGGATGGGAGAAGAGACAAATCCATAGCCTCTGGAGTTCCAGAGTTTAATTCAATCCAATTCAACAAACCTATATCGAGTATTTACTCTGTGCTAGGCGCAGAGGACACAGACCTGAGCTATGGGCCTTGGGAGCCAACCCCCAGAGATTTTGGCTAGGAAAGGAGACTAGATAGCAGGAGAAAGGAATCTGGCACTATCTGGTACCACAGGAAAAGCCACTGGATTCACTGAGCCTTCTTTCCACCGCCCTAGAGAGCTTTCTGGAAGGGCAGCTCTCAGACTACAGCCTACCCCAAACTGGCAGAGGGATCCCCCACACTCACGTATCCTCATACAGCTTTAGATGGAGAAGTACCCTCCTTCCCCAGAGCTCACAGACAGTCTCCCCTCTGTCCTCCAGGGACCCAGAAGTCTTGACAGGGCTCAGCATCAGCCTCCAGCCCCTTGCTTCCCAGTTCCAGCTGCAGGGAGAAGCTTGAGGGACTAGACCGCACATCAGTCTGGGATATGTCCTACAGGTTCACCCACAGTTTCAATTTTTAAGATCCCAACATCCAGCACTACTCTGACGGATCTCCTACAGTCACTGGCTTGGAGCAAAATCATTTAATAAACATTTAGTTGGTAAGCCTAGCTGACTATGATGAAAAATGTAATAATGAATTGCAAACAAGAAAATGAAACCAATCCAAGGAAATCTCAAATAAGATTCGGCCAAAAATAGAAGAAAGATCTCAGTCTCCAATTCTACATTATCTCTCCAATAAACCTAGGAAAAATAACTTCCAAGGTCAGCTCTTTGGTGCAAAACAATTCTCCCTAAGAACGAAATAACAGAGCTGTAGCATGTGAAGAGTGGAACCAACAGAATCATGACTGGAGGCCAACCTTCCCAGCCCAAGCCCAGGGCTGGTCCCTACACGCTCTTTAATAAGACAGGCTTCTCTTGAAACAAAATATACAGCCAATTGCCCATGCTAAATGCTCAATAAATTTAATTGAAATGACTATTGAAGAAATGAAATAAGTTTGTTACATGAATGATTAGTAAACACAACGAAAGCCTTGTAATTTCTAATAGACTTGAATTATGTAAACATCTCCAATGGGAAGGGTGTGGGTTTTCAATGAGGTGGACTGGGGGTCAAATCTGGCTTCTTCCTAAACCCCCCTGTCCTAGTCTACAAAGTGGGCTGGATAATGCCTACCCTGCAGTTATCTGTCCCAGCCATCAGTAGCTTCTTCTCGGCCTTCCACCCACATACACAGTAGGTACTTCCTAACTGTCACTTCTCTGTGATAACCTTTGCAAACCTGGATTCATCAGACCCTCCCTCTTCCCTTCGACCAGCCCACTCCTGTCCACAATCAGAACCCACGCCTCCAGGACGCTGCCCCCCAACCTGCCTACCCCACTGTTCCACTTGTACTGTCTGGTTCTCTCTTTATGACTTGGTTCGCCACCAACTTGCCTAGCACAGCCAGGCCACCTGTGTGCAGACACGTGCACTTCTCTGCACACACCAGTAAGGCACTCACTGCCTCTCTTTTCTCTTGCCGGCCTCAGCTTCATCCAACAGCGGACTCTCAGAGTATATTTAAATCCCAACATAAATATTTATTGAATGAAATTGACTGATGTCTGAGCAAAGCTGGTGCCGCGGTCTCCACCTCTCAGCCTCGGGGCCACATAGCCCACCGTGCTCCACAGGCCAGCCAGGTGAGGGGCAAAGCTTAGCACCACACACTGAGACACGCTAGCAGCCTTCACTGTTTACCTGTCTATTCATTCATTTCTTCACTCATTCCACAAATAGCCATGGAGCACCCGTTTTGTGCCAAGAAGTCTTCCGGGAATGCACCTGCAAACAAGACCCCAGAGACCTAGGAGAGTAGTATGTCAGGAAAGCCTCTCCGAAGCATTGTAGCAGAGCTTGCCAAAACCAGGTCCCCAGAGACAGGCTGCAACCCTGGAGAGGACCCCAGCTGTCCAAGACTGCTCCCACAGCCCCCCAGCTTGGCCCAGGCAGTCCGAGCCAGAAGGAATGAGCTCCAGAAGCTGCAAAGGGCAGCTGAGGCAAGGATGGACAGGCTCATCTTTGCTGGGAAGGTGGAGATCCCCGGCACAGCCTCCCCAAGTGTCCATCCTGTAGCCCAAACATTCCTGTTCTCCCTCACATTCCTTCAACATTCCTTCAACAGATGCTCGCTGAGACCCATGCTTGTGCCAGCCTGAAGCTAGGGGCAAGAGAAAAGAGATGTCTTGTCTTCCACCGTTCTTAAAACCTTTTAATATAATATATGTGTGTGTTGTTGTTGTGTTTTGTATTTGCTAATCTTGTCTCCCCAAGTAGATGCCATGAAGGTAGAGAGCAGGTCAGCGTGGGCTCATCGTGATATGCTAAGCACTTAGCCCCGTGCCTGGCACCTAGCAGACATGCAGTAAAGATCTGTTAGGGGCATAGATGAATAAGGCAAGATCTGTGAGCTCAAGTCTAGAGGGCATAGACATGAACAGACACTTGGCGATCAATACCTTTCCCTGCAGTGCAGTCTTGTGTCCTTCGATGCTCTCTGGGACAAGTTGGGACATAAATAAGTACATGAATCAAGAGCCAATCAATCGTCTCTTCTCTCTCGTATCTCTTACCAGATGCTGCAGACCTCTCAGCAGTCACAGCGGTCACCTCCGAGGTGGTCGTAAGTGGCTCCCAGTTGGCAGAGCAAGGCGAATGCGCTGTCCAGGCTTGCAGGAAAGGCTACAACTCTATGAGAACGCTCTCTTAGGCTATGTTGCCAAACTTCACTCACACACCATTCTAGAACCTTCTGTCTCCCCTCAGCCTGAAGTAGCAGAATGGATGTGGCATTCCACGTCCAAAATCCCTGTTGCTACTTTCCAGCTCTCGAGTCATCTGACCTTTTTGAACACCAGTGTCCCCATCTGCAAAAGAGAAATGATTCCCATCCCAGAAGAAGTCGTTTATAAGTGGTAAAACGCACACGCGGTCTCCCTTTCATAAAGCTAAAGGGGGGTGGGCAGAGAAGTGAGTCCCAGCCTTCCCCCCCACCCTTCTGTCAAGATCCCAGCATGCCTGCCTTTCTCTGGTATTCCCATTCTCTCCCTCGCCCTCCTGCCCCCCTCCAAGTCCTGCCTCCACCTGGCAATGCCTAGGCTAAACTCCTCCCTGTCCAAGGGGTGCCTACCTCCTTCCCTCTCCACTGTGAAGAGTGGATAGGTGGGGGAGATGGGGGTGGAGAACGGGGGTAGGGGAGGGGAGCCCTCGTGTCTTACCTGATGCAGAGTTTTCCACCTGACTATCACTGTAAGAATTTTTGTATTTGACCAGAATTGATATTGACTTTATTTTATATTCCATTTTACATTATTTAAAATGTGAAAACTGTACAGAACCCAACTGGCCAAGGTCCAGACCCTGCCCCTTTGCAGCATCTCACCCCTTCACGCAATGATGATTTCTGCCTGACCTCTGAAGGCATCTGAATTTACAGCCCCTGGATAGATTTTTTTTAAATAGTGGGCCATGGCTGACTTGCCTTTTATTGTGCTCCTCAGAAAAAGTTGTCTAAAGGAAAAAATCAATCCATCAATAAATTAAATGTTAAAATGTTTTTAAATAGCACATAAGACAATAAACTAAAACCATCGAAAATCTCACAACCTAAAGATAACCATTATTAACATGTTATTCCAAAACTTATGATATTTTACATGAATTTCTTGTATGCATATTTTTTAAAGAAAAAAAAACGGGATCATACCATTACGTGGTTTTTTAGTTTCTTATTCACTTAGCAATCTATTGCAAATACCTTCCATGTCATTGAATGTTTCACAATAATCTTAGGGGCTCTATATGTAGTTAGGACCTATGTCCAGGTGTTGTAATAGAGACCCAAAATAGCGGCTGAAACAAGACAGTTTATTTCCCTTTCATGTGGACGGCCAGTCTGGTGCAGTGGCTCTGCTCGAGGAGGTAGCAAGACTTCCCTTGATCTGCTTTCTCCACTATTGCTTGAGTGTGGCCCTTGTCCACAGGGCCCAGAAGGACCTCTTTCCATATTGGCATTGCAGCCACAAGGGAGGGTAGAAAAAGAGAGCAGATAACATAGCCTTCACTGGAGGCCCAGGGTCTGCAGGCTGCACCTGTTACCTCTGCTCTCACCCCATTGGCCAGAACCGTGGCCACACCCAGCTGATTGGAGGCTTAGAAAGAGTTCTTTTCTTAACATCCATGTGCCAGATAAATATCGCAGGTTCTATCATTATGGGGAATAGATATTGGGGGACAACTGTCAATTACTGCCTCTATCTTACTTTGGGGACTATTGCGGGATATCCACACCCATTGTTATTTTCTCAAGATAAATTTTTAGTAGGCAAACTATTTCAAAGAATAAGCATATTTAAGTTTCCTAAGAGCCATTCACACTTCTTCCCATTTCTGCGAAAGGTCATATGTAAATACTTCAGGTCTCCATCCTTTAAAAGGGGACCAGCCTGCATGGGTGGTAAACATCAGTGAGCATAGCTCCCAACTGAAAATCGCATCCATCAGCCCCTTCTAGTCCAAGGTGGCAAAGTTGGAGCCAGGCAGGGTCTCAGGGGCAATCTGAAATATCACGTGCTCCTGGTGAGAAGCCCCAGGCCAGGGGATGGAAGTGATGGAGCCGCTGATCCCCTGGACAGGCTCTTAGGCAAAGAAACTGTTTGGGGGCAGAGATCACAATCAGGAAACCCTAGACAAAAGGAGGGTGGGATGTGGGCTGGAATGCTGGGGAAGCAGGTTGTGGAACAAGCAGGAAGTTACAGCTTTCTTTCCCAGGGCTGGGGAAAGAGATATTTACAAGGTCAAATACCAAGGGAATCAAGACCCCAGGCCACTGGTCGATTTATCCCCAAACAGGTTCATCTAGCAGTGGTCCTGAGGACCTCCCCTAAACCCACAGCACAACTCTGGTGGGTCTTAGAGGGGGGCTGCCACCAGCAGATGGGGCTCTCTGTTTATACCCATACTTCCTGGGTCACGGATCAGCACAGTGAGCTCCATGAAAATCTAAATTCAGATTAGCCTCTGGTACCCCAAAAGGAGACTGAGGAAGTGGAAGAACGGAGGGTGGAGGAGAGCCAGGCAGCCCCGTCTTGGGAAGCAGGGAAGGGGATGGGGAGGGTCTCTGCATCCCCAGTGCTTCCAGCCCAATTTTCTCAGGTTTCTGCTTTCCTTGAGAAAGAGTTACCAAGCCACTGGGCGACTTCTGAAATGGCTGCTGTCCTGAAGTCTCACGGAGCCACCCTGCCCAGAATCATCCCACCCAGATCAGCCAGAGCCAACAGTGGCCGCCAGGAGGCACCAAACTGAAGAGGGGTAGCTCCTTCCTTCCTCTTCAGCAGGAAATACTGCGTAGTCAGGTTCCTGGTCCACCAGCCAAGCCAGCCCCCCCCAAACCTCCCAGCCCCAGCCTGGCCAGCCATCTTCCTGCCCTTGTCGTTGCCCTTCTCTCTGTCTGGGAAGGATTCGGGCTCTGCCCGCACTTCATCCAACCTCAACTCAAAGTCATCTCTTGAAAAGAAGATTTCCAGGGCTACCAGAGCCCCACTCTCCCCAGCTCTCCGCCATCTCCTGCTTTAATTTCCTTTTTTATCATCAACGCCTTCTCACAAGTTTTAATGGTACGTGCTTAGTGTTGTCTCCCTGCAAGCATGCGAGCTTAATGGTGCATCCAGTCTCTAGAACAGTCTCTGGCATGTAGCGTTTTGCTGACTGGACAAACCCCGGCTCGTCCGCGGGCTGGACCAGCCTCCAGCAGCTCCTGGTCCCCTCCTGGCCACTCCCAGGCAGGACTCTCCACCAACAGAAGTCTGTTGCCCTGAGAAATGCACCTCCTTGTTGCAAAGACAACTTCTCCTTAATTATCCTGCTGATTATAAGCCCTGTAGTCTGAGCTCTGCACCGCCACCATCGCAAGCCTCATATCCTTATGAAGTCCAGGATAAACAAATCCAATATATTTTGTTTTAATTATTGCTGTTTAATGGGCCATAATGAAACTATGGCGAGGGTGCACAAAAGGAGATCATTTAGAGAAGGCGCCGGGGCAGAGCTGCCGGTGAGTGAGGGCCTTGCTGCTCAGACCTCATTTACTGTAATACCGGCTGCCTCCCTGTGCCCAGAAACCCATCACTTATTCATCCCTCTTTGCCTTTGGCTCTGAGCCCTCCACCCCAGCAGGAGGTCTGCCTCATGCAGAGCAACCAGGAACCCAGGGACCAAGGGGACAATGGGAGTTCCCCAGGGCCAGGTGCCTGGATGTGTTCCCCGCACTCATGGAGGCAGCAGGCAACTTTCAAAACAATTTCTGACAGTCTGACAAGCCGCACACAGAAGACATCTTTTTCTATGTTCTCTCTCTCTTTTTTTAAGATTTTATTTATTTATTTGCCACAGAGAGAGAGAGAGAAGGTATACAAACGGGGAGCGGCAGGCAGAGGGAGAGGCAGGGTCCCCCCTGAGCAGGGAACCTGATGCAGGACTCGATCCCAGGACTCTGGGGTCATGACCTGAGCTGAAGGCAGACGCTGGACTGACTGAGCCACCCAGGCATCCCACTCTCTCTCTCTCTTTTAATCATTTTATGGGGTTAAGCAGTTTACCACACCCATATTGCTTTTATTGTATTTCTACTTTTTTCACATTTTCTTCTTTTTTCTTTCACATTTGTGTTTATTCTTATGTATTTTTTTAAATTTTATTATGTTATGTTAGTCACCATACAGTACATCCCTAGTTTTTGATGTAAATTTCGATGATTCATTACTTGGGTATAACACCCAGTGCACCATGCAATACATGCCCTCCTTACTACCCATCACCGGCCTGTCCCATTCCCCCCCTCCTTTGTTTCCCAGAGTCCATAGTCTCTCATGGTTCATTCCCCCTTCTGTTTACCTCCCCCCCTTCCCTTCCTTCTCCTACCAATCTTCCTCTGTCCACAATAGCTAAATTGTGGAAGGAGCTGAGATGCCCTTCAACAGATGACTGGATTAAGAAGATGTGGTCCATATATACAATGGAATATTACTCGGCCATCAAAAAGAACGATTTCTCAACATTTGCTGCAACATGGACGGGAATGGAGGAGATAATGCTAAGCGAAATAAGTCAAGCAGAGAAAGACAATTATTATATGGTTTCACTGATATTGTATTGTATTTCTTTTGGGGTTTTTTTTTGGGGGGGGGTCTTCTCATTCCATGCCTGTTTTTCTGTTGGAAGGTTCATCATTTCTACTGGAAGNTATGGTTTCACTGATATTGTATTGTATTTCTTTTGGGGTTTTTTTTTGGGGGGGGGTCTTCTCATTCCATGCCTGTTTTTCTGTTGGAAGGTTCATCATTTCTACTGGAAGATTAATGATTTGTAAGAACTCTAGATGCAATGAAGATTTTACTCTTCTGTTTGGCATCCACTTTGCAAACGTTTTTCTTGGTTTATCATGAGACAGTGCTGGGCGGTGTGTCCGCTCACAGGACAATCCCAAACACCGCACGTGAGAGAATTAAGGGGAAAGGAAACATCCAGAAAAAGGACACCGAGGAACCCTGGAAGCACCCTGCATGATGGCTTGTCCTCGCTGTGCGTGCTCACAGAGAGATTTCTCCGCACCGTGCAGCCCATCAGCAAATGGAAGAGTGGGGCCCCCTTTCGGTCTTGGCATCCACAAGGCAGTGTGTGAGGGTGAGATCTGGGGGCGTCAGCAGCAGAGGAGGTAGGGGAACTGTGGAAACAGCCGGGGCCTCCAGTGGCACTGGGCTCCACAGGGCCACACCCGGTCCCCTCGCACAGGGGGGCTTCCCAGGGGCAGCCCCCCGCTGGTCCTGAGCGCACAGAACCTTGAAGGGGCATAGAGGCAAGTCGGGGGCTTGTTAGGCTCCTAACTACGGCCAGGGGATTATTTGAAGACAGTGGGTATTGTGCCTGCTGCCATCTAACCAATCAATGATCTGGACCGGGCGAGAGGGCCAGACATGCCCAGATGTGTCGTGCCGGCTGGGCACCGTGTGGTGAAGAAGCAGCCGGCTCTGCAGGCCCGCCGAGGGGTCCGTGCCTGCTGTGTCCCGCAGACGGCCCGTGCGCCCAAAGACCCCCTTCTGAGCAGCTAGCTGGGCTTTTACTGCAGGATCATGAAGTTTCTGTCTGGGGTAGGGCTCAGGGACACGGGGGATTGGCCCCAGACTCACGGAAGGTGGGCCAGGACGGTAAAAGCACAGGACTGTGTACAGACTGAGCTGGGCCGGGGGAGGCACTGCCAGTGGCCCCCAACCCCGTCACGATGGACTGGCAGGAAAGCAGCCAGAGCTGGAACACTGGCTCTGCAGCTCGGGAGCTGTGCCCTGTCAGGACTGCATGGGGTGGGGGTGGGGAGGTGACTGGGAGAATGGGGAGGGACCAAGCCCAGGGGGGTCGGAGGAAGACTGAGCACTTCTTCCACAGCACCCACTCCCCTTTCACCTTTAAGAGCTCCTATTCATCCCTCCAGACCTGTAGTTTTCAACTGGGGCAACTTTACCCCCAGGGGCCATATGGAAACGTCTGGAGATGTTTCTGGTTGCCACAACCTGTTGGGGTGACAGGTTGCTACTGGCATCTAGTGAGAGAAGCCAAAGATACTGTTTAAGTTCCTGCGATTGCAGAGGACTCCCCACACGCAACCAAGAATCATCCATCTGGCCCCAAAGGTCAACAGGACTGAAACTGAGAAACCCGGTTGCGGACCCAGCTTGCTCGTCCATCCGTCCATTCATCCAGCACGTATTCACGGAGTGCCAGGAGGACCAGCCTTAATGGCCCCTCTGCTGACATGCCTCCCTTCCACCAGGCACATGTAGGTGCCATCTCTTTCTCATCTCCAGCCCATCATCTCCCCCATGTCTTCATTAAGTAGCAGACGTGTCCCAAAACCCAGCTCTGTGCCAGGCTTGGTCCCACAGGAGAGGGTTCCATGAAATCTGCTCCTAGATGCTCCTAGCCTGGCCCGGCACCATCTTCTCTGCCACCTTTCATGTGAATAGTGTTTATTCCATCTCCCTCACTATAGTGTCTCTTTACTTTTTATTTTCTTACTGTGCGTTTACTCCTGCACTAACCCTGAGAGATGTGGCATTTCTCACTCTTTATGGATAAGGAGTCTGCCATTCAGAACACTTGCAGGACTCTCTTACACAGCCAGCTGGCCAGGGGCAGAGCTGGGTTCAAACATAGGACTTTGACCACATTCTCAGTGTGCAAAGGACTGGAAGCTGACGGCCTTCATCTTTAAGTCTGCAGGACATCGAGAAATAATCCTTGAATGGAATCCTAAGTTGATCTGGGAACCCCAAGTTGTGAGAGGCCTCAGAGGTCCCCAGAACCTCATTTGTACCAGGCAGGAGCCCACGACAGGCTTGTAGGCAAGGCCTAGAGATGCCCCTGCTTGGCAGACACGCATCTCCCCTGGTCAGTGTTCCATGCTGCCCAAATCAGAGAGCACATCTGCTTTGTTTTTAAAATAGTTGTTTTTTCTCTCCCTAATATCTTCATTGTAGAAAATGTAGAAAATATAAGTGAGAAGAAACCAAAAGTGCACGAGATCTCACTAACAAATTTTGTAACCAATTTTTGTAAGCAGCTTTGTAACCCATTTTTTTCATCCAATGATGTTGTGAACATCTTGTTATGAACTTCATCTCCAATGTCTTCTCCATACCTTAGAAGAATGGATGGATGGATGGATGGACAGATGATGGAAGGAAGGAAGGAAGGAAGGAAGGAAGGCAGGAAAGGAGAGAGGGAGGGAGGGAGGGGAGGGGAAGGGGAGGGAAGGAAGGAAGGAAGGTCGTCCATTCACCAGTTAGTTCCCTATAGATGGGCTTTTAGTTCACACCTATTCTTAAATTTTCAAATAAATGGTTTGTCCTTGACAACATACTAAAGAATTTGCCAGCGGGAGTTTCTTCTTTCTGGTTTGCTTCACTTTTATCTGAGCAACACTATGCATCTACAGGGGACCACAGAGGGAGACTTACTTTTCTCTCCACTACCTGGTAGCTTACTCGCAAGGCAAAGTTCTTGTTCTGATTTCATGAGCCCTCTCGTGATCTCACCTGGGACCCAGGTGAGTGTGTGAGTGTGTGAAGGAGAAAAGTGAGGACCAGAGACACCTTCTGCTTTACTGCTGTCTCAGCTGCACAGGGAGGCAGGTGCCCCTGGCGCGTTGGCTATGCAAGGTCTCAGCTATGCCAGGAACACACTTCCCTATGCTTCATAAACACCACTGCTGAGCCGCCTGCTAGGGCTGACTGCCCCCACCACCCCCCATCCAGCTGGGAGAGGGGAAGGCCCCAAACTAAGACTCAAGACGCAAGCAGTGGGGGAGATGGAAGAAGTCAGGGAAGACATGAAACTCTTCCTCCTGCTTCCTCCAGACATGGCCTTTTGAGAAGAATGACAACAGAAGCTTCCAGTTCATTTATTATTGATTTAATACTATCAAGGGCTGACTCTGTGCCCAGCCTGTGTGGTCCACAGGGACCCAGCAGTGAATGACCCTGCAGGAGAAGATGACACAAGCAATAACAGCTCCTCCCAGAATGGAAGCAGCCACACTTTCCTCCCCAGCCAGTACCGTTCCCAAGTCCCTGGCTCATCTTGTGAGGCCAATCAAGATGCCTCTCACTTTGGAGATGGAGAAACCAAGGCTTAGGGAGGGTCTGTGCCTCACCTGTCTCCAAGGGACTTCAGCGCATCCTCAGACAGATCTGATGCTCTGGGCTCCCAAGTGGGTATTTTCTTCCCATACCCACTTCCTGCTGCCCCTACTCAATGGAGCCAAGTTGGTGCCAAGGGGAGGCTCCAGGAAGATCTGCCACCCACCCCTGCCTTACTGGCAGCTGCAGCCCTCCACTAGCGTCTGCATACCGCCACAGCACAACTGTGTCTTTGGCTCCTTGATGTAGAGGAAACTGACAGCATTGGGCTTTTTGGAGACCCAGGAGGGGCGGGAGATGTCGGAGTTCACCTTATAGTGGGAAGGGAAGGACAGGAAGGGGCTGTGATGAGAAGTATTGATCCTGTGGCCCAGTGGACAGACACACTGTGCCTTGCAGTCGTTGACCTGGTAGCTGGCGGGCAGGATGACCCAGCCCCTACTAGCTGATATCCTGGCAGGCCACAGGCCCTTTGAGCTGCCTCTCACAGTCCACAGCCACAGGGTGACCAGTGGTGACGCGAGAAGGTGGCTTCCGCAGGGCAGCTGCAGAGCGCTGGAGGCGTGTGCATCTAGCAGTGGCCTGAGCCTCCCCTCCCCGTGCCCGCCCCTCAGCCTCCACCTCCGTTCTCCAGGGAGCAGTAAGTACCGGTGACCAAGCTCTCTTACTGCCTCGCATGTGCTGGGCGGCTGTGAGCAACGGTCAAGTGTCAGACATGATCCATGGGTTTTACCCACATGCTGGGGTCGAGATGGGTAGGGGTTAAATAAGATCTTCCTACAGCCACACCGCCTGGGTTCAAATTCTGGCTCTGGCTCTTACTAGCTGACTGGTGTCTCGTGCCTTGGTTTCCCCCACTGTACAATAGCAGTAATAGCATACACCCACCTCGTAGGCCTGCGAGAACATGAAAGTCGTTTGACTTGGGATGGGTGAGCTTAAATAACTCATTCAACCCTACAAGACCCCCACCTGACCCCAGTTTATGCAAAAGGGAATGAAGGTCCGAGCGGGTGAGTCGATTAACCACGTCCTCAGGAGGTAAATGGCGGAGCTAGAATTGGAACCCAGACAGTGAAGCTTCAGGGCCATGTTCTCAACCACTACGTCCCGCAGCCCGCCTCCTGGTGCCTCCGCTTCAGACGTGTAGCAGGCACACAGCAGCACCTCTTGGTGGAGTTGTCGTGCTGGTGTGATCCGAGAGGGGCTCTTGAAGGGCCTTGTCAATGCGCGGTGCTGCCCACGGACTGCGGCCCGACAGTGTCGCGGGGCTGCCTGCTGCGGGTGCCAGGACTCCTTCCCAGCCCTCCAGAGCCCCTTCCCGTCTGATGCCTCCCCTGCCTGTCAGAGGGGCCACGGGACACCCAGTGCACCGTCGACAGAGCTCTCGCTTACCCAGGCTGAGCTGCCTGGGTAAGCACCTGCCAGCTGGTGGTTCGTCCTCACTGGCTGGCAGGGCCAGGCAGTCCCCCCCACCGAGGGGGCTTCTTGCCCCTATTGTTGTTGTAGACAACCTGCAAAAAGTCCCCATTCCCTTTCCTGTCCCTCCTGGTCAATCTTGCCTTCGCTGCACCTCGGCTTGCTTACATTCTTTGCCTCCAGGACCAGAGAGCTCCCAGCCGAGGCTTTCCTCTGGATCCAGGCAGTCGCCAGGGGACATCATCCAAGTGCCAGGGGCCAAACAGGTGGGGGTTAAACAGGATGGTCCTTGAGTCACACTGCCAGGGTCCAAACTCTGATTCTGGCCTTTATTAGCAGTGATTTTTTTTAATGATTTTTCTTAAATGATTAACATTTACTGGGAACTTACCGTGTGCCAGACACTTGATATTTTATGTGCATTATCTGAAACCAATCTTCCCAATAGCCTCAGAAGTAGGAACTATATTTATCCCCATTTTATATATAAAGAATCTGAGACTTACAAGGTATGTAGAGAAGTGAAAAGTCCTTAATATGTACCAATTCCCTTTAAGACAAACCGAGAGGGCAAGTCATGGTTTTCTGCTTAAACAGACCCAAGCCAAGCCAGTGTGTGTTTCTAATGGAAAGACAACCTCAATAAACACTTTATCTTTGAATATGAGCAATGGAAGAGACCTTAAATTTCATGCAGTCCCACATCTGACACCCCAAATTAGGAAAGCAAAGATCAGCATCCCTGGTCACCATCATAGCCTTGAATTACTGCAGCACCAAGGAGCCCTGCCTCACTGAGTAGCCTTTTGTGCCTCAGTTTCTCCATCTGTACAATACCTATAAGAATGGTGTAAGCGTTAAAGGTCTGCTGAGAGCACTGACTCATATGACTTGGTATGACTGAGCTGTTTTTCTTAGTCTAAGCCAACTTCCCATGAGCAGGGCATTCGCAGTATCCGGTGTCCTGGGGGTATACTCCAAAGTGCCCCTTGGTGTTCAAAACCAAGTCCACAACAACATGGTCTGGGGCTTTCCTCACTTCCCTGATTCACATCCCACCTTCACAAAGTGATACAACAAACCCAGGGCTTACTATCAACTTCCTTTTTTTTTTCCTATAAATTGCCTCATATTGGTAACCCAAAATCTATTTTAAATGAACATTTTAAAGCACTATCACAAACCCATTATCTTTCTGTTCATGAGGACTGACTTAATACAGAATAAAAGCAATGCTCCAATAGCCCTGAGCACATATAGCACTCGCTTTCTACATAGCATTCCCCGCTGAGACCGGAGCCAGACTGCAAACGCTATGTAAGTTTGAAGTTATTTCAGAATAAAAAGTTAAAAAGGGGGGGGGTGCCTCAGTGGCTCAGGTAGTTAAGCGTCCGACTCTTGATTTAGATTCAGGTCATGATCTCATCTTCGTGAGATTGAACCTTGCATCAGCCCTACTCATGCTCATGTTCTCGCTCTGTCTCTCTAAAAGAGAGAGAGAGAGAGAGGGAAAGAAAGAGAGGAAGGAAGGAAAGGAAGGGAGGGAGGGAGGAAGGAGGGAGGGAGGGAGGGAGGGGAGAGAGGGAGGGAGGGAGGAAAGAGAGAGAAAGAGAGGGGAGCAGTAGTCCTCAGAGAAATGGCTGATTCCAGCTCAGGCAGGGAAAGTACACTATGAGCCTGAACCATCTCGCTGTGCCAGGAGGTAAAGAATGGGCCAGAAATGATGGGAACATGTCAAAAGGCCACAGGAGCTCACTTAAAGCAGCCCCTGGCCAAGACTGGGAATATTTGAGCATCAAACTAAATGAGGATACTAATGGATTACAATCTACTGAACAAAATACAATTCTAGGAGTCCGTCCTGATGCAAATAAATACATAAGCAGTGACAGCTCTTCTTTCCAGTAAATGCCAATAATAAACGTAGAGGGAACGGCACAGTTAGAACATCTTCTGGCAACCGTCAGAGTAATCATGGACTCAGGCAAACGCATCAATGAAGGTTAAAAATATGGGGCAAAAGTTAGGTGAGAAACAGCTGCATAATCTCAAAGAATTTCTTCACAAATTACTTACTGAGCCCCAACGGGGCAAGAAAGAGCAATGCAGAGTGGAGGAGGCCACCATCCCAAGGCGGTCAAGGTCAGCACCACCACACGGGGCCAGAGGCTCCTGGTGCGTTCCCGCGCCACGCCCTGAGGGGACAACCACACACCTCTGCTGAAGGGCTTCACCTACCCCTAACCAGGCAGGCGGAAACCCTCCACAGGCTCCAGCAGAGAGAAGCCCTCCAGCGCTCGGGCTGGGGACATCAGGAAGGCAGAGGAAAAATGGGACTCCCCAGCTGAAGGAAATTTAAAGTCTGGCGGACCCAGGGCGGTGCGTGGTCCCGGACAGGTGCATGCGGGGGGCGGGGGGGGGGCGGGTCTGCAGGGGGCAGTGTGGGCAGCTGACAAGATTTAAAGATGGAGTTTGTATCAGGTGACAGTAGTATATCGATAGGAAACTTCTTGACCTTGATAAGTATACTGCGGATAACTGAGAGATTTCCCTTTTTCTTGGGAAAAACTCACAGACATATTTAGGGGTAAAGGGGCACGAGTCTGCAACTTACTCTCAAATGCTCAGGAGCAAAAAATGTGTGTGTGTGTGTGTGTGTGTGTGTGTGTGTGTGTGTATGGAGAGAGTGCACATAAGCAGACGGGGCAAAAATGTAAACAGTTGGTGAATCTGGGTTAAAGGTACATGGGAGTTTTCTGCCATTCTCATCACTTCTCAGTTAATTTGTTAAAAATAGAAATATTTTTAAAATAAACGTATCTGTGTACTGACCTGGATCCTCTGCTTCGGGGGTCCTTGAAAGAGTAGAAAGAGGCTGCACATCAAGAGGTCCCGGGTTCAGGTCCGGATGCCCCCTCCAAAAAAAAAAAAGAGTGTGTGGCCAACAGACACCCTGCAGCCCAGCAGCCACGTGCGGCATCCGGGGACCCCCAGGCATCTGAGCACTGCAGCCAGAGAAGCCTGGGCTTCAGTTTGGAGAGGGCTGGGGGAGACGCATCTAAGATGATGTGCACAGAGGAGTGGGAGTAGTGCCCGGCACATCACAG
This sequence comes from Ailuropoda melanoleuca, assembly GCF_002007445.2. Lineage (NCBI taxonomy): Eukaryota > Metazoa > Chordata > Mammalia > Carnivora > Ursidae > Ailuropoda > Ailuropoda melanoleuca. Next base: position 89,856,508 of record NC_048223.1, read on the forward strand.
GCACTCAACAGTGCTGCCTCCTTTGCCCCCAATCCCCTCCAGCCCAGAGAGAGGAGGCCCTGGCCCCTTCCCATCCAAGGGACAGCAAACACCAGCTGGTGTCAGAGGCAAGTCCCAGGCTGAGGAGGCTCCCTCCCTCCAACTCTGGGGTGGATCTCAGGACCTCGTGGTCTTACACGTGAGAACGTGGCAACCCACCAAGAGAGAAGCTCACAATCCCAAAAGAGAAGGAGGAAAGCTGCCCTCAGCCCCATTAAGAAATAAGACCCAGATGCCAAGAAATGCCACAGCACTGACCACCAGGGAGCTGGCCACCTCCTTTCTGGGGAAGTTAAAGGGCCGCTGACCTGGGAATCCTTCCAAGAAACGAATCCAGAATGAGAGGGGAGGAAAAAACCTTTGTGCCTGGAAATGTCCATCACTATTGTTTGTAACAGGAGAAAATGGGGAATTGATGTTAATTATGACCCATCCGCATGATACAACATTATGTGACCAAGAGAATTCTTAACATGGGAAAATAATTTAGTGAAGACATCAAATGAAAAATATGTTTATAAAATATAATCTGCCATCAAAGAAAAGTCACAAGAGAAAAAGACTGGATGCGAATACATCGAGAAGTTGGAGTTGCCCGTGAGAAGTATGATTACGGATATTGTTGCTAGCTCTTCTTTAGAACTTCCTAAGTTCCTCCAGTAAGCATATGTCTCCTCGTTACCTATGGAATACAGTCCAGTCCATTCTTCTCATTCCATGCCTTCTACGATTACTTCCAACCCACCACCAGCACTCACATTCCCACACAGCCTTCTCTGCCCCCATCTTACAATACCTTCCCTTTGCTGCCTAGCAGCACCTATGCATAGCTCAGAGCCCAGATGGCAGGAACTTCTCCAGGGGCTTTGCCTGATAGAAGACTGTGGAATGCATGAGTACAATGCCAGCTTCGACAACAGCTCCCTTGGATTCCCTGCTCCATCCACCCACCTGTCTCTTGAGACTCTTACCCGGGCACTGGTTCGTCCTGCCTCTTGATAGTTCATCGATAGCCCATCTCCCCCAGGGTTCGGGGCTCTGAGAACAGAGTCTTTGCCCTTAGAGAATGGATTAATGGTACATACAGTTGACACCCAATATATGACCAAATGAGAGCAAGGAGGAAAGGGGGGAATAAGGAAGGAAAGGAAAGGTGAATTTGGAGATTTGCTAAATTCACCCCAGAAACAGAGTGCCCACCCTTTGCCACCTTGATTCTTGCTGCTGAGGATGCCCACCCTGTCTCCTCCAGGAGACATTCCATGGCTTCTTGCCCCCTACAATCTCCCCAGAAGCTTCCCCAGTCAACCTGAGAGTGAAGGCATTCGTTCCCTCAGATGGGCTTGGGTCCAGAAACCTCAGTCCCCAACCTGCCTCTGGGCCCACAGGCTGTGGGCAACCTGAGAGCTTGGGGAAATGTATTTGGACAGGCCAAGGCTGGTTGTCCCTTTCCAGACATGCTCTCTCACGCTCAACTGAGACCAGTTCAGAGAAGCAAGCAGTCTCCCAGCCTATCGCTGGTGGGCGGCTCCCCCAAAGGCCCTGCTCACCCTATGAAAATTGCTCTACTGGAATTTCTCCTCTCATGGCTGTTTCCAGACCACACTCTTTTATAAGGAAACACTCACGGATCCCCTCACCCAGCCCTAGTGTGCTGCACAAGGAGGATCCTGAAAGTCAGCCTGGGACCCTTCCTCGCCATCCTACCCTTACCCAACTACCTCACCTCAAGTTCTGGAGGAAGGGAAACTCTTAGCTCTTCCCAAGAGCCCCATGCAGGCCCTACTCATTGCAGGTGGAAAGGGCCTATTGATAAGAAAACCAAACAACCACTGGGGTATCTTAAGTTCAGTCTTCTGGGGCTCCCTTGGCTTCTCCATGCACCGTCAGCCCTCATTTGGGAATATAACCAAACCAACAAGCCCCTGGGCCCTGGGATTCCCTTACAACCCTCACCGCTAGCCCAGCCAAAGTCGTGAGACCAGCCCGGGTGCCACAGGTAGTGGGACTGCAGACCCCCCATTCTTTCTCCATCCTCCAAGCACACTCAGCTCACTTTGATGGAGCCCCAAGGGTAGAGGACATGGATCTGAAGCTGTGTTGGGGCCATTCACTTGAGGGAGTCCATGTGTGACTGGAGAAGACGAAAGTTCCTCAGAGCAATGGGGCTCTTTTGTCTTTCTTTTATTTTTTAACAGAGCAATATACGTGTATGTTTTAAAAGTCAAATGCTGTTCCAAAGCTGGTCATTAACTAAATGTACCCTATGCCGGATTGGGGTGGGACTACACAGGTATACACATTGTCCTCGAGTGTTGGATCCTTCCCTACCTGTTCTTATTGCATAAAGAGGCATCAGAATTGAAAGACCCATGTGCAAGAACAGAGCTGGCTGCTTGAAGAACTTCCTGGGGGGGGGTCCCCACTATTTGGAGTCCCCTCCCTCCTGAAGGACCTGAAGAGTGAAGTCTTTTCTCTTGGTCATTCCATTTTTCCAGAAGAATCTGCCAATTTTCTAACTGGGGATGAAATCTGGCCACTGGGAATCTGGGCCCAGGATGGAGAGAGTGGCTTGGTTCTCACCATGTCTACTTGATTTCTATCTTGCCGGCATGTCTGTACCCCTACTCTCTGCTGTGCCTGGTGCCCAAAGCCCACAACTCCTCCAGTTCATTTCTGCAGAGGGTCCACACTCCTGCACTGCCTGGGTAGCAGGAGGCATCTGGCATTTCCAGACTTGGAGGAGATTCGGCTGCATTCAGCCTCCAGTGGGCCCTTAGTGCCTCTAATTCTGAGGCTTTCTGGTCTTCCTCAGCATATTGTCTTCCTCCCCTTCAGCTTTATTCTGCTAGATTACGTACCCTTCTTCATCCACATTGTCTTTTGAAAATATTTCTGGTATTCTCATCCACTCTTTCCTCTTCTGCTCTCATGCCCTTGTGGGTCTACACCACGGTTCAGGAAGGAAGGGAGATAGCTGTGACCTCAACCACACTTTCTAACTAGAGGGCTCTGGTTCGTTTTCTAAGTTGTTATATTGCTCTGAAGAATGTTTCTTAACTTCTCTGGGCATGAGTAACCACCTTTGAAAGCCAAAAATGCTGACTTTCAGGCATCTTTAAGATCTCAAATTGCTTGATGGCCCAAGTGCCTGGGTGTGTGGTGTAGCCAGGATTCAGCTCTGACTTTGGAACGGCAACTTCTCACTCATCATGGAACAAGGCACAGGAAATGGCAGCATGGGGCAAAGTTGCTTCGCTAATGTTTGATGATGTTGCTGAAAGGAGGCTTTAAAAAGAGGGAGAGAAACATGTCCACTCTGCCCCAACACTAGGTGAGTCGCTCACCTCCTGTAGCCTCAGCTTCCTCATCCTTCTGTTAAGAAGAAAACCTACATGCAGGCTGCGAGGACCAAGAGAGTGAAGGGACATCAATAATTAATGGAGAATGGTGAGGGGAGGTGGATGACAGATGGTGAATGGAGGTAAATGGAAGTGGATGGTGGTGGGTGGTGAATGGAGGCGGGTGGTGGGTGGTGAATGGAGGTGACTGGCGGCTGGGAAGCTCTTTCCCACCTCTGAGCAAAGGAAAGATTTTTCACATTCCTGCAATTTTCATATCCATCTTCGAAGGATATTTTGCTTCAATCCATTTGAAAGAGTAGGGATTTGGGGATGGCTCTCAGAGGGTCTGGTATGAAGGAACAGAAAGAAGACAATATCCCACTCCTGGAAGATAAGTTCCAAAATAGCTTATTCCCAGAACTTTGCTCTAACCCCTAATTTAGGTCTTAGGGATGCATCTGGTTGTTATCTTCCAGAATGTAGAGAGATTAGGTGGCTCCCAAAGCGAGGTCCTCAGAAGCCTCCGCACCACCTAGGACCTTGTTAGAGAAGCAGAGTCTAGGCCTCACCCTCAATCTACTGAATCTGGAACTCTGGGGTGGGGCCTACCACTCCTGATTTAAGGAGCCCTCCAGGACACAGTGATGCCCACCCAAGTTTCAGGACCACTGATCTCTAACATGCACACAAATCATAGAGATCTTGTCAAAATGCAGGTTCTGAGGCCTGAGGTCCTGCCGTTCTTGCATGTTCCCAGGTGATGCCAGTGCTGCTGGCCTAAGGACTTCACTCTGACTAGGAAGGCTCTCGAAAGTATAATCTGAACCACAGATTGAATTATAAATTTTCTGGTAGCCACATTTTTAAAAAGTAAAAGGAGATACATTAACTTAGATGATGTTTTCTTTAAACTAATAGATTAAAACATTATTATTCCAACATTTAATCTATATAAAAAATGTTCAGAAATATTTGATATTACTTTTACATTATTTCCATATTTACATTCTTTTTCATACTAAGTCTTTGAAATCTTTTTAGTTTGAAGCACATCTCGGTGGACAGTGGCCACATCTCAGGTGTTCCACAGCCACGTCTGCCCAGTGGTTCTATCTTATAAAGGGTAGCTAGAGATGTTCTCCCCACAATCCCACCCACACACCCTGGGATGAAGACATGTGCCCACAGCTCTGTTGGTGAACTCCCTGTGGGACCGTCCCCTCATTAGACTGTGTACATTTCACTTCACCATTGATTTAATATTTAAAAAGATTCACACCTGTGTTTGGAACATTCCTATTGCTGACTCGAGATCATTGCCCCTATGCTCTAACATCCCACAAAAAGACAGGAGAAAACTCATTGTCCGCACTCAAGCCAGAGCCCTGGAACTGAGACCACGGCGCAAAGCTAGGATTTGCAGCAGCACGGGGGCTACAGCGAAAGGGGAACAAGGGAAATTCTGCCCAGCAGCATAAATGAGGTCAGGGTAGCTGATATGTGCACAGGGCTCTGAACTGGGGGGGCAGGCCGGGGAAGAGGGAGGATTGTCCCCAGGGAAAGTGAAAACCTAAGCTTACATCACACATAGGTTTGCAGTCCCCGTGTACACGATCAGGAAGTATGGAAATCCCTAAACTGTAAAAACTAACATGAGAATTGGTTATGATTGGGTGAGACCTCAGGCACCCTAGAGCAAACAAAAGCAAAAGAAATCCTTAGGAATAATTTCCCAGCCCAAAGGGTCCCACATTCAAAACAAATAAATGAAACCCCTGCTATGTGGAAGGTCCCAATTCAAAAATTCCAAAATATACAGGGAATAAGACAAGATGAGGAAGTATTAGCAGGAACGTCAAACAAGAGGATTAGCCTCCCCTACCCCCACCACACTTGAGTAAAACATGAAAAAGTTTATAAGGAAAAGAAGAGTTTATAAGGTAAGACTATTTTAAATGATTAAAGAGACTAGAAATCCTGTAAGAGGGGCGCTTGGGGGGCTCAGTTGGTTAAGCATCTGCCTTCGGGTCCAGGGTCCTGCGATTGAGCCCCATGTTGGGCTCCCTGCTCAGCCGGGAGCCTGCTTCTGTCTCTCCTCCCCGCTTGTGCTCTTTGGAGCTGTCTCTGTCTCTCGATCAAATAAATAAAATTCTTTAAAAAAGAAAAAAAAAAGGAATCCTGTAAGGACAAGGAACTTAGAAAAGATTAGCTAAGAAAAACAAAACAAACCATTTAAAGTCACTGAAATTAAAACCAATAAGTTAAAGAACAGGTTAGATGCCTCTGAGGGGAGAATGAGTGAGGGGCTGGGAGACAGTCTGAGGGAATCACCCAGCATGCATCACAGCGAGAGAAACAGATGGAACTCTCTGCGGAGTTCGAGAACAAGAGACTAGGAAGGGATGAGCTGCCACACATCCACAGGCATTCAGGAAGGAAGGAGGGAGCAGAGGCCATCTTTAAGAGGTTCGTCATTTTTAAGAAATTATACAAAAATATGAATCCTCAGACTGAGGAAGCAGAAGTAGTCTTGAGCAGAAAAAATAAAAACTGAACCCACGGCTCTACGCCACTAAAATCATCTAAAAAGCAAAGACAGAAAGAAAATCTAGAGAGCAACGAGAGCGGAAAGACCAATGACCTTGCTAGGCAATGACCGTCTGACGGAGGGCAGGTGTCTAAAGAGCAAAAGAAGAAGCCAGAAGACAAGAGAAGGGCATCTTCAGTACATTGAGAACACATACCTGCTAACTGAGCATTCCATACCCTGCCGAAGACTCATCCCAGAGGTGAAACAGAGTAATTTTCATTCAAGTAGAGTGTGTCATTGATGCTCATTCACTCGCTCACTCACTGAGAGGACTATTTAGGAACGTACTTCCGAAGCAAAGAAACTGGACCTAAAAATAAGGAGAGAGGTGTTCCCAGCAATAATGGACACAGAAATGAGGGAACGCTAGGTCCATCTAAGGGAGCATAAACTGTACAGAACTACACTATGATCGGTGGGTATCCCTGGAAACAAGACAGACCTAAAAGCAAGACAACGTTCATGCAAGTTGCTGGGAACAATCAATAACAGTGCAAGGGTCCCGTGGTTCTTTAATTTTTCAGGAAAAGGATAACGATGTTGATTTTTAAAAATGCATATTCAACTTTTAAAGAATAGGGATAAACTGTCTAACTTCCAAGTAAATAAAAGTTATAGGGAATAATAGCAAAAAAAAAAAAAAGTGAAAGTGAAAAACAATTCACTGAAGACGGGACAAAAATGAAGATTGAAACTAAGCATGATGATAATAAATACTAAAAAAAGAGAAGTAAATACAGATTTATTAGTAATCTCAGTTATAAACTGACTATATTTTCCCATTGAAATACAACAATCTCAGATAGGATTTTTTTAATCTAGCTATAGGCTATTTTATAAGAGATGCAGTAAACACTATGACACACAAAAACAGATGAATATAAAAAGATGAGAAACTATAGTAGGCAAATATTAATCAAAAGAGCAATTGAAGCTCTACTTACATTGGACAAAACAGACATTATGACAAAAAGCATTATTAGAGTAAAAAAGATCACACATGGAGATAATGAGAACAATTCACCATAAAGATATTAAAAAATTCAAATTTGTATGTTTCTAACAATTTAGAAAACAGATAAAGCAAAAATCAGTAGACTTAGAAAATTTAAAAATCCACATCATAATAGAAAATTTTATTAAACCCTACTCAGTGATGGATAAAGTAGAGAAAAAATAGACCAGTAAGGACACAGAACATTTAAACAACACAGTTTACAGGTTTGACCTAAAAACGTTTACAGTACACCCAATAATCAGCATCACCTGGCCAGTTTCTGGACAACAACACTGGCCTCAACAAATATAAAAAATCAATACCATGGAGACCATGTTCCCCAACCACAGTAAAATAACATTAGAAATCAATAACAGAAAGAGAGTCAAACGTGCAAATGTATTTGAAAATTCAACACTTGATTGGGGCGCCTGGGCGGCTCAGTCGGTTAAGCATCTGCCTTGGGCTCAGGTCGTGATCCCAGGGTCCTGGGATCGAGCCTCATGTTGGGCTCCCTGCTCAGTGGAGAGCATGCTTCTCCCTGCCTCTCCCCCTTCCCCTGCTCATGCTCTCTCTCTCTTTCAAATAAATAAATAAAATCTTTTTTAAAAAAAATTCAACACCTGAAACAGCTTATGAGATGAAGAAGAAATCATATTGGAAATTAGAAATTATAACCAAATAATGGTGACTACATAAGCTTAGAAACTATAGGATGCACCAAAGAAGTATTTCAAGGGAAATTTATAGCTTTCAATGCAGGTATTAAAATACAAGGAAGAGTGAAGAATCATGAAACAAGAACCCAAACCAGGATATTATTAAAAGAATAACGGGCTAAAACTCCAAAACCATAGAGGGAAGGAAATGATTTTTAAAAACATGTTCCTTTAGGGAAATAAATGAAATTGAACCTCTACCTTACACTGTACATGAAAATGAATTCCAGGTGGATTAAGTACATGAATGGTGAAGTGAAATTTGTAGTAGAAAATATAAGTAAACATCTTTCTGAATTTACAGTAGGAAAAAATTTTTTAAACAGGAGACAGCAAGCACTGGCATTAAAATTTTGATAAATTTGACTGTATCAAACTAAGGATTTATGTTCAATAAACACCTTAAAGAAAGAGCAAAGACAAGTTATAGACGGGAGAGCATATTTGCAACATGTGTAACTTACACCTGATTAGTATCAAGAATGTGAAGAACCCCTACAAATCAATGAGAAGGACAAACAACCCAATAAAAATGAACAGGAGAAAGAAATGAGGGAGAAAACACCTATTGAGAAATGTTCAATATCATTTGTAAATCAATGATCAAGGGAAAATCCGATTAAGATTAGGAGGAGAACGGTGCCTGGCTGGCTCAGTCCAAAGAGCATGTGACTCTTTTTTTGGGGGGGGGGCCAAAGTATTTTATTTTATTATTATTATTTTTTTAATGATTTTGTATTATGTTATGTTAGTCACCATACAGTACAACCCCGGCTTCCGATGTAAAGCTCGATGATTCATTAGTTACATATAACACCCAGTGCACCATGCAATACGTGCCCTCCTTACTACCCATCACCAGTCTATCCCATTCCCCCACCCCCCTCCCCTCTGAGGCCCCCAGTTTGTTTCTCATAGTCCATAGTCTCTCATGTTTCATTCCCCCTTCTGATTACCCCCCTTTCTTTATCCCTTTCTTCCCCTACCGATCTTCCTAGTTCTTATGTTCCATAGATGAGAGAAACCATATGATAATTGTCTTTCTCTGCTTGACTTATTCACTTAGCATTATCTCCTCCTGTGCCGTCCATGTTGCAGCAAATGTTGAGAATTCATTCTTTCTGATAGCTGAGTAATATTCCATTGTATATATGGACCACAGCTTCTTAATCCAGTCATCTGTTGAAGGGCATCTCGGCTCCTTCCATGATTTGGCTATTGTGGACAATGCAGCTATGAACATTGGGGTGCATATGGCCCTTCTCTTTACTACGTCTGTATCTTTGGGGTAAACACCCAGTAGTGCAATGGCTGGGTCATAGGGTAGTTCAATTTTTAACTTTTTAAGGGACCTCCACACTGTTTTCCAGAGTGGCTGTACCAACTTGCATTCCCACCAACAATGTAGGAGGGATCCCCTTTCTCCACATCCTCTCCAACAATTGTTGTTTCTTGCCTTGTCTATCTTTGCCATTCTAACTGGCGTAAGGTGGTATCTCAGTGTGGTTTTGATTTGAATTTCCCTGATGGCTAATGATTTTGAACATTTTTTCATGTGTCTGTTAGCCATTTGTATGTCTTCATTGGAAAAGTGTCTGTTCATATCTTCTGCCCATTTTATGATTTGTTTATTTGTTTCTCGTGTATTGAGTTTGAGAAGTTCTTTGTAGATCTTGGATACCAGTCCTTTATCTGTGGTGTCCTTTGCAAATATATTCTCCCATTCCGTGGGCTGTCTCTTAGTTTTTTTGACTGTTTCCTTGGCTGTGCAGAAGCTCTTTATCCTGATAAAGTCCCATAAGTTCATTTTATCTTTTATTTCTCTTGCCTTTGGAGATGTGTCGTGAAAAAGGTTGCTCTGGCCGATGTCATAGAAGTTGTTGCCTATGTTCTCCTCTAGAATTTTGATGGATTCCTGTCTCACATTGAGGTCTTTCATCCATTTGGAGTTTATTTTTGTGTATGGTGTGAGAGAGTGGTCAAGTTTCATTCTTTTGCATGTAGCTGTCCAATTTTCCCAGCACCATTTATTGAAGAGACTGTCTTTTTTCCACTGGATGTTTTTTCCTGCTTTATCAAAGATTAGTTGCCCAAAGAGCCGAGGGTCCATTTCTGGGTTCTCTATTCTGTTCCATTGGTCTGTGTGTCTGTTTTTGTGCCAGTACCACAAAGAGCATGTGACTCTAGATCTCAGGGTTGTGAGTTTGAGCCCCACTTGGGGTGTAGAGACTGTTTAATAAAATTAAAAAAAAAAAAGATTAGGGGGAGATTTTATATTCATTTGATCCACAAAAACTAAGAAGTCAATAGCATCAGCTGTTAAAAAGGATATGAATCAACAGGATTTCTTATACTTTGCTTGAAAGAGTGATTTTTGGAACATTTGGTTAATTGCATTCCTGGTTATGTCCAATAAAATACATCCCGGAGTTGGTCTTACTCATGGAATACCAGGAAGCATATATCAGAATGTCGATAGCTACTGTGTTTATGATATGAAAACATGGAAATAATTGAATGCCTTTCAATAAGTGAATAGACAACGTATGGACTATTCACCGAATGGCATATCATACAACAGTGAAAAGTGAAGAAGTACAGCTCCATGCAGCAACATGGATGAGACGGGACAGCAGGATATTGACTTGAAAAAACAAGTCCCAGGGGCACCTGGGTGGCTCAGTCGGTTAAGCATCCAACTCTTGATTTTTGCTCAGGTCATGATCTCAGGTTCATGACCTGAGATCGAGGCCCGTGTTGGGCTCCACACTGAGCGTGGAACCTACTTAAGATTATCTCTCTCCCTCTCCCTCTGCCCCTTCCCCCCATCCCCACCACTCGCCCACACACTCTCTCTAAAAAAAAAAAACAACAAAAAAAACCCCCCCACAAGTTCTGGAATACCATGTACTACAAAATGCCCTTTTTATTACATGAAGAGCACCTAAAAATTAACAATGTACTTTTAGAAATACCCACAAATTCAGAAGTGAAGAAAATGAGAAGCCCAAGACCCAAACTAGTGGTGGTCAGTTGGAGGAGGAAGCCGAGGGAAGGGAGGAGGAATAAATGGTTAGATGTGAACTGTTGGCGTTGTCCTTTCTCTCATGTGGAGCAGCGGGCTCCCACGTGGTTATTATGACATACATACACACAATAAAACAGGCCATGGCAGCATAATGATGCGCGTCCTGAGCCAAGAATTCTCACTTACCCAATTCGGAGCACCTGAGGTCCATTAGAAAGTTAATAACATAGTAATCAAAGAAATCATAGAGAATGACAAAACCTAAAAGCTGGTTCTTTGAAGAGATTCATAAAAGAGACAAATCTCCAGCATGATAGTGAGATGAAAGAAGGAAAAAGCACAAAACAATCTTACAAACAAAAAGGAACAAAATTATAGATACAGTTTAAATTGAAACAACCATTTGAAAATAAGATGAGTAAGTTTATGCTAATAAATTAGAAAACCTGGATAAAATGAAACATTTTCTACAGAAATATAACAATAAAAGTAGCACAGAAGGAATGAAAATGCAGAACAGATTCATATCTTTCTTTAAGTAGAATCAATAGTTAAAACTCTCCCATAAATGCACATACACAGTAAAACAGGTGGGTTCTTTCAACATTTCTAGGAACAGACAACCTTATGCAAATTTCTCCAAAGAGCTGAAAGAGCAGGAAAACTCTCCTAACTCGACCTATGTCCTAAACAAGAATAGTACGCAAAAGGGGCACCTGGGCGGCTCAGTTGGTGAAGCATCTGCCTTCGTCTCAGGTCATGATCTCAGGGTCCTAAAATCAAGCCCCACAACAGGCTCCCTGCTCAGCGGGGAGTCTGCTTCTCCCTCTCCCTCTGCTGCTCTCCCTGCTTATGCTCACGCGCTCTCTCTCTGTCAAATAAATAAATAAAATCTAAAAAACAAAAACAAGAACAAGAGTGTACAAAAGGAAAGTCATACCCCGGATTCATGTATGAACACAGATGCAACTACCCTACATAAAATATGGCAAATGGAATCCAACCGTATATTCAAAAACAGTAGCAAAGTAGGATTTGTCACAGGAACACAATGACAACAGAGCAGCGTGCTTCATCACATGAAAAGATCAAAGGAAGAAATAAAATCATAATCACCTCAACAGATGTAGAAAGAGCATTGGGAAATATTTAACACCCATTTGCGATTATGATTCTTAGTGAAATCAGTGAAGGAAATTTCCTTGGTCTGATAAAGGCCAGCTGTCAGAACCTAAAGCAAATACCATACATTATAGTGAAACTTTTAAATTATTATCTTTAAAACAAGGAATAAGAATTTTCTGCTAAGGCAAAAGCAAGAGAACTTACAGATAAAACTAAGAGATCTAATCAGAGGATTCAATCACCTGATAATGAGAAAACATACGTTTTTAAAAGGTATTACTCCAGTAGCAACAAAATCTATAGGTATCTTTGACTAAATCTAACAAAAGATGTGTATGAACTTTTATTGTTAGAAGTATAATGCTTATAAGTTAAAAAAAGTATAAAGTTGAGGTATAAAAGTATTAAAAAAATCCTACTTCATGGAGGATATAAAAGACCTACATGAATGGAGAGTATACCATGTTTCAATAGTCTACTCAAATCGTAAATATAGCCATTCTCACTGAAATAATCTATAAATTCCATGCAATTCTAATTTAAAGCCAAACAAGATTTTTCTTAGAACCTGGAGAGGTATCTTAAAATTCCCATGGAAAAAGAAAAGCCACGCCTGTTCTAAAGACTGAGATGATAGACTTTCTACTTCACATATCAAATTTTACCAGAATGCTACAGAAATTGAAACAATATGATAAATATATGTCATATATATAAACCCATATACACATACATTGTGTGTGGATATGTATGTGTATGTGCAAAACCTGTAATCTGACAAACTAAAATTATAAGTCAGACAAGAATAAACAAATAGTGCTGGGTCAATCAGCTGTCTCTATGGAAAAGGTTAGAATTCGATTCCTAGCTCACATCATCCACAAAAGCAAATCCCACACAGACTAAAGACAGGAATACGAAGAATAAAACTTTAAATGAAAATACAGATGATCTTTATGGCACTGGGGAGAGGGAATGATTTCATAAACCTAGCACAATATGCTCAAACCGTAAATAAAGAGACTGAGGGCTGAAACCTTTTCTGATAAGAGATAGGTTATACAAAGGACAAACACAAGCCGCTCAGAGGCAACTTTTGCAACATACAGATACAAGATTGGTATCTAGACTATTTAAGTCCTAAAATCATTTAAAAAGGGAGGGGAGGGTCATGGGGAGGGTAAACAAGTGATATAAACAGGCAATTCACAAAAAAGAAACATGAACCAACCCGCTCTTGAGCAAATAAAAAGATGTTCAACTTTTCTAAGAATCAGAGAAATGAAAATAAAACGAGATCCAATATCACTATCTATCCATTTAAAATACATTTTAAATATGTATTGCCGGGGGCGCCTGGGTGGCACAGCGGTTACACGTCTGCCTTTGGCTCAGGGTGTGATCCCGGCCTTATGGGATCGAGCCCCACATCAGGCTCCTCTGCTATGAGCCTGCTTCTTCCTCTCCCACTCCCCTTGCTTGTGTTCCCTCTCTCGCTGGCTGTCTCTATCTCTGTTGAATAAATAAATAAAATCTTTAAAAAATTTTTTTTAATAAATAAATAAATAAATATGTATTGCCATTTAACAAGATGAATTCAACGAACATAGGTGAGTGCCTACAAACGTAAGGCTTTTACCATGGCACAAGCCTCCAAGAAAACGACTCACAGTAAGTCAACTGCCTTTGCATTTGGCAGTGATGTCATACGAGTGAGTTTGCTGATGACTAGCAAAACTGACCCCAAGGCCACGGAATCAAGAGCCTCACAACAAAGACATCCTGAGTATTCAGGTCAAGGCAAGAGGTTGCAGGTAGCCGGATATGTTATTATTTGCCTGATTTTCATTTAGGAATTTGCTACAACAAATAAAATAGTATCTCTTTTGAGGAGAAGAGAGAGAAGAGAAGAGAAGAGAAGAGAAGAGAAGAGAAGAGAAGAGAAGAGAAGAGAAGAGAAGAGAAGAGAAGAGAAGAGAAGAGAAGAGAAGAGAAGAGAAGAGAAGAGAAGAGAAGAGAAGAGAAGAGAAGAGAAGAGAAGAGAAGAGAAGAGAAGAGAAGAGAAGAGAAGAGAAGAGAAGAGAAGAGAAGAGAAGAGAAGAGAAGAGAAGAGAAGAGAAGAGAAGAGAAGAGAAGAGAAGAGAAGAGAAGAGAAGAGAAGAGAAGAGAAGAGAAGAGAAGAGAAGAGAAGAGAAGAGAAGAGAAGAGAAGAGAAGAGAAGAGAAGAGAAGAGAAGAGAAGAGAAGAGAAGAGAAGAGAAGAGAAGAGAAGAGAAGAGAAGAGAAGAGAAGAGAAGAGAAGAGAAGAGAAGAGAAGAGAAGAGAAGAGAAGAGAAGAGAAGAGAAGAGAAGAGAAGAGAAGAGAAGAGAAGAGAAGAGAAGAGAAGAGAAGAGAAGAGAAGAGAAGAGAAGAGAAGAGAAGAGAAGAGAAGAGAAGAGAAGNGGGGGAGGGGAGGGAAGACGACAGATACTACTTATCACCATTCTGTAACCATGAAATGAAGATATTTCCTGCTGTATGATTAAAAGGAAAAAAGTCTTTAAAAAGAATATTAATCATTTCTATGTGTTCATCATAAAGTTCAATTTCTGATTTTAAAACATTATTTGGGGGGTGCCTGTGTGGCTCAGTCAGTTAAGTTGTCTGCCGTCAGTCCAGGTCATGTGATCCCAGGGTCCCAGAATCAAGCCCTGCATCGGGCTCCCTGCTCAGTGGGGAGTCTGCTTCTCCCTCTCTCTCTGCCACTCCTCACCCCTCTCTAGTGCTCTCTCTCTCTCAAATAAATAAATAAAGTATTCAAAAATATATATTTTACTTGGTATTTGCTCAAGAATCACATTTAGGCAAATGGCTTTTGACATATTAAAGTTCTACTAGAAAAACTAAGACATTTTTTAATGTTGTTTAACAACATAAAGTAAAACAAATATCAAAGTAAAAACATAAATACTTTTTTGAATGTATTAATGTTCTCAAAATCTAACTAGTATTGGCAAGGGTGTAGCTCCATAAACTGTTGGCAGGAGAGTAAATCAGTATGATTGTAGACAGCAATTTATTAGTTCCTAAGCTGAAAATGCTACCCCACAGCCAGATGCCTGTCATAGAGAAGCCTTGCACTTGTGCACAAGGAATCTGGAACAGCGCTGTTCACACTGTTATTCCTAATAATAGCAAAAATGTTTATCCATAAGGAATTAGATCACAATGGAATATTATACAGCGGTTAAAACGAACAACGAAGAGCAGTGCATTACCAACACGGAACTAATCTCAAAAGCATATGGTATGTGAAAAAGTAAGTTGCAAAAAGTATGCACAGAATGACACTATTCTGTTTAATTTTTTTCTAAAAAATACTCTAGTGTATGACTAGGTAGATAGTCAATGAATAAAAATATGCCTAGAATAACATACATCAACTTTAGAAGATTAATGTATATCAACATTCGGTACCTAGTTACTTCAGGGAGGGACGTGAAAAGGAATTGAGATGGTTGGTTCATTTTGTCACATTTATTTCTTTAAGAAAAAAGATCTGACACGAATTTTGCATAATCTTCATATTTGCAAAAGCTGGGCAAAATATCATTTAATTCTGCTTTCATGAAAGAACATAACTGAAAAGGTACTTCACTGAAAACTAGTAACTTAGAAATAGGGGAAATGCAGGGGAGAAAAGCACCATAGAAATGAAGATTTATCCTCAGGAATGAGAAGCTTGAGGGTCGGGGGCTGACATATCTGAAGAAACAGGTGAGCAGTAAGCTGGGGAGTTACAGGGCTGGAGGGAGGGGAAGCAGCTGGAAACCCTATTAAAATATTACCTTCCCGCCTTAACATCTCAGAGTGTTTGAGATTCCAAATGGTGATTATTAAATGGAGGAGGGCACCTCTTTTTATATGCAAATTAAAATTATTCTAAAATGTGACTATTATAAAAGTAAGACTAATGAAGAATTTTAAACCCACTTTGTCCTCTTAAAGGCAGAACAGCTGTTCACATCTTTCCCTGTTCCTTTGCCTCTTTACCATGATACAAACTCATTTTACACAGTGTACAATTTTGCGTCCTGATTTCTGAAGAGTAAAATGTATTGTCCCGCAGGGTGGGGGAGAGGGTGCACTGCCAGTGTCACCCAGGGCATGGATTTTCCACCCCCGGGTGCCCCAGGGCTGAGTTCTGCCCACAGCACCAGCAGCCTGTCCAACTCTAGCGCAGCTTTACAAAGCTGTTTTCCCCATTTTGTGGGTTTAAAAATGGAGCTTTGGTTATTTTGATTACTGGTTATGAGCCACTAAAAACCAAAAGGAGAGGAGGTGGGAATGTGAGAGAATGAGGAAGGAACAGGTGAAGAGAGGGAGAGCTCATGCTTCACATTTAAAGTAAAACTTCATCTTATGAGAGATAAGCCAGGAAAGTCTCCTGGGAGCAACGGAAACCTGGGGCACCTTGGTCCCCTTTCAAGACCATCTTCTCCCACCCCTCAGGGTGTTTGTATCCAAATAAGACTCCTGCCCTGGAGGGATCCACCTCCCGGCTCGGGAAAACTGAAGTGAATAGCCACAGTTGCAAAAGTCCAACTTCCCCCACATCCCAGCCCCTCCTTCCCCACCCCCACCCCCAGGCAGGAGAGTTAAACGCCTTGTTTTCCCAGTTTGCGACGCCAGTGGTCAAGGTTTAGCAGAGAATGTGGACCACGCCCCTCTCCCGGCCTCCTCCCTCCGCCTGCCCAGTGGGAGTCTCTGTGCTGGTCTACCCTGATTGCCGTGAAAAACAAAGAGAAAGCAGGTTTGTAGACTTCCTAGTGTAATGCTCCCAAGGTTGAAAGCACCAAATTCATTGTGCAAAAGAAAACGGTAAGTGGTGGTGGCCACGATTCAGATACACAGTTTCTCAAACCAAGGTACAAGCTACAGTGCTGCCCTTTCTCCGTTTCCAAAGAAGCAGAGGGTTCTAACGAGCAACTTTGACAGCGACAATACTAATGAGATGCAGTAAGATGCGTTTGTCTTAAACTCAGGGCTATCCAAAGCAACACTCTAAATTGAAGCTGGGTTCCAGCCTTTTTTTCAAATCTGAAATCCACAATATAGATAAAGGAAATATGCGGAACAGTTGTTTTCAAATCTGAAATCTACAATACACAGGAGGAAATATACAAAACATAAGGTTTGGGGCAAAGGGTTTCCAGCATTCTTGCTGGGCTGGTCTTGCTAGGGGACAGGTGGTCACAGAACTATGAAGAACTTCTGTTAAGATGGACTGAGATTATGGTCCTGTTAGATTCTTCGCCTCCAAAATTTCATTTCTATATTTAGTGAAAAATATTTTCCATTTACTCTCCGGCTACCTGCTCAGCAAAATGAAATTTTTATTCCCCAGAAAAAAAATTTTTCACTATTAACACTCCAACTGCTAATCTGAGGATGAAAACATATCCAAATAGACTAAAAATGTTAGTGACGATCTTCACCTGTAGTTACTTCGTTTGCATTCACTTCAGACACTTGTGCCAGTGGAGGTATAAAATGTCCCCTTGGTGTGACTGGATCGTCAGGAGGTTACCTTCCCTTCCCTCTCTGCATAAATGAAGTTCCCAGAGATTTAACAGCAGAGGACACTGAATGGGAAAGTGAAATTCAACTTCTGAAAGAACCTTTCCCACTTGGGCAGTAAATTAAGAGTCAGATAAAAAATATGTTCTAAAATTACTCTCATGAATTGTTAATACATTTAGGTTAAAGATGTTAAATCAGAGTTATTATATGAAGACGGAATCAAATGGTAGACTGAGTATAAATGCTTGACACCCCTTCCAGACAAAATATATATACACATATAAAAACAGTCATATATAGTTGTATGATATATATATAATATATATATATATATATCATATATATATATATCTCAATGTGTTGGAAGATGAGTAAAGGAGGGCCACTGTGAATCAGAAATTAGGAAGCATCCCTGAAGGGCGGACACCGTGGGGTGAGAAGGCAGCCTCCGCTGGAGCAGGTGGGGCGGCCAAGGCGGGAGTGGCTGGGTGTTGAGGCCACAGGCGGCAGGAGGTCATTGTCATAGGATCAGCGGAGGTCGGCCCTCCCTCCCTCACCTTTGCGCACCCTCACTGCAGCCAGGTGGGCAGGCATGTGGACAGAGGGGCTCTGCCAGGGCCTCTGCTGGAAAGAGCTAGGAGAAATGGGGTGCCCACACACACCTGAGACTTGCTTTGGAACTTCCTCCCCAGCAGCAGAGTCCAGCTCCCTCCTTCTCAAGACAGGTTAGGGTACACAAGAGCATCACACATAGCCATGCAAACATAGCGAAGAACAATCATCAGAGAGGAAAACCAGCGCCCCAAAAGGGAAGTAGCAACACCACCAGCTGCAACACTGGGATTCAAGGAAATAAACTGACTAGAGGAAATGAAAGGAGATATGAAAGATCATGAACATACTTGAGCCTAATACATCCATGACAAAGGAATCGACTATTAGGAAAGAAGGACCGATGACAAATCTTAGAGATGAACAATATACTGTGAAATTAAAAGAAACACAGCAAGGCATAGACAGACTAACAGAATTGTTAAGAATCAATTTAATGAGCCTAAGGATCAAGCTGAGGCATTCACCCAAAGGTACCAAACCCAGAGTTTTACAAGCATTCTATCACATGTTCTATCAAATGTATCATTCCCGTGTGATATAAGCCCTTCTTAGAACAAAGTGAGGGGCGTCCCAATTCATTTTCCGAGAGTAGAATAACCTACACACACACACACACACACGTACACACACACGTACACGCACACACACACGCACGCACGCACACACACGCACACACAGTGTACATACATAGAGAGCACATCAAAAAATGAGAGAAAAAATCTATAGAGCAAATTCCTTTATGAACCAAAGGGTTAAAATCAAGGTATTAGCCAGCTGAAACCAACAATATATTAAAAGCAAAATACATCACAACTCAGTAGGGATCTCCTACCTCTAACCCAGTATTGAGAACATCCCAAGAATGACTGAATGAGTTGACTCAAAAAAAAACAAGATCTATTATACTAATCCAATTCAGCATGTTAGCAGATTAAAGAAAGTATTATCATCTCAATAAATGCAGAAAACGCAAATGAAAATTTAAACATTCATTCTTAATAAAAAATAATTTGCAAGCTAGGAATAGGAATAGAAGTTCTTAACTCATTAAAAAGTTATCAACCTGGATACCTGGGTGGCTCAGGCAGTTAAGCCTCTGCCTTCAGCTCAGGTCATAATCCCAGGGTCCTGCATCGGGTTCCCTGTTTGGCAGGGAGCCTGCTTTTCCCTCTCCCCTTTTTGCGCTCTCAAATAAATAAAATCTCAATGAAATAAAATAAAAAGGATCAACCAGAAACATCGCAAATATGCTTTACACATGGGAAATATTCCTCACTGAAATAGGAACAAGACACAGGTGGCCACACTATTCACCTTTCCTGGCTAACACTGGGGTAGAGGAACTACGTAAGAAAAAGTAAGCGGTAATAGTATTGAAGAGACAATCCTGACATTATTTATAGATGATATCCGGAATACCTAGACTATATGAGAATAAGCTGTAAATTAGTAAAATAGTTTAGCAAGGTTGCTAGATACACACCAATATGTAAAATCAGTATTCTTATGAACTAGAAAATGTCTTTTTAACATCATTTACACTATAGCAACCAAAACCATAAGATAATTAGGCATAAATGTAAGATGTGCCTGACCTTATTGTAAGTGAAAGATATAGTGGAATTTTATGTCTTCATAATAAATACATATTAAAAATGGAGTGATATGCCCTATTCATAGAAGAGAAACTCAAGATCATAAACGATCCTCCCCAAATCATGTGTATAAATCATTACAATTTTGGAAACAAGAATCTAAATGTGACAACCTGATCCCCAAATTTACATGGAACCAGGAACTAAGGCATTTTTGGAAGATGAGGGGACTCATTCTACCATACGATAAACAATTATAAAGCTACCATGATTAAAACAGTGGGTTACTGATAAAGTTAGCTAAGAGGACCAATTTAACAGAATACAGAGCCCAGATACATTTCCATAATTATATGAAAGTTTGACATAATCATAGAGATAGCTTCACAAATCAGAGGGAAAGGATGGGCTATTTTTTTAGCGGTGTTAGGAAAACTATCCATATGGAATTTATAAGAAAAAAATTTATGAGACTGCAATCATGACCTTAGATTAGGAAAAGGACTCTTAAATAAGGAAACAAAACATGGAAAGGAGACTGAATTTGACTATACTTAAAACTTCTGTATGATGACATCATATGTAAAGTAGATACATGGATGTTCTAATTCTCCACATTTTTATGTAAGATAGATCCCCAACCAAAACTAAAATATCTATAAAATACCTAGGAATAAGCCTAATATGAAATGTGGCGAGACCTCTATGAAAAAAGTCATTAAAATTTTATCCAAGAATATAAAATACTTTAATGAGACCTATCATGATCCTAATGGGAAAAATTATATTAATTTGAAGAAGTCTATTACCTCGAATCAATGAATAAATGAATGCAATCCCAATCAAAAGAGCAACACAATCTTAGTGACATAATAAACTGATTCTAAGATTTACCTGGAACAGGAAATACACAAGACAATGGGGGCACAGGCCGTAAGGAGTAGGAACTTGCCTGTAGATAGCAAAACATAGTACAAAGTCAACAGTGAAGGGTGTGGTTGGTAGAATAGGCATCTGGATCCACTGTCCAGGAAGAGACAATTTAGCATATGATAAACTTGGCATTTCAGATGGGTGGAGAGAAAAATGAACAGAGAAAAGAATGAAAAGCTTCAGTAATAATTGGGGGCGACTGCCTTTTCATTTTCGTTCGGGGGGAGGGACTCTAAAAGATTTATAACCAATTGTTAAACTCGACAAATGTGATGTGAGCAGGCAACACTCAGGATCTACAAATGGCCAAAAAACATGGAAATGTTTGATTGTATAAATAATCAGGGTAACCGAAGTTCAAACAAGGTATTTTCAACCCTAAGATTGGTTAAAAACAAAGCAAAAGCCAAAACCTCCCGAGATTGATTTTGATGAGGTTGTGGAGAATGGGTCCTCTTATGGAGTGTAAATGGAAGGAAGCAGTTTCCCTACATCCATTAAAATTGAAAATCTTTTTTTTTTTCAGTTGTGTGGAATTTAAGAAACAAAACAGATGAACATAGGGGAAGGGAAGGAAAAATAAGATGAAAACAGAGAGGGAGGCAAACCTAAGACACTCTTAACTCTAGGGAACAAACTGAGGGCTGCTGGAGAAGAGAGGCGTGGGGGGATGGGGTAACTGGATGATGGGCATTAAGGACACTTGAAGTAACAAGCAAAGCTGGGTGTTGGATGCATCTGATGAATCACTGAATTCTACCTCTGAAACTAATAATACAGTGTATGTTAATTAAATTGAATTTAAATTAAAATTTAAAAAAATTTTTAAAACTCTATGTCATTTTTAATCTAGCAGTTCCAGGAAGGTCGAGCTATAACTTCAGGGATGAAAAGATGTCTTGCATGTAACATTAAATGAAAAGCTAGCTGCAATACAGTAAGGATGAGATAATCCCACCTACGTTAAATCACACCTGTAAAACAAAGCTAGTTCTGTAAAAGGAGACTCCAAAAGACAGTGGTTTAAGCAAGTCAGGAATTTATTTTGCTCTTAAGTAACAGGTAGAAGGAAAGCAGTTCAAGGCTGACAGGCCAGCTTCTCCAGCCTCAACACACAACTTCTGCAGCTCCCATGTCACCCCCACCCCCTGGAATCTCAGGCAACAAGAGGAGTATACACCAATCCCTTATTTAAGGGCCCAGTCTGGAAGTTCCACTCGCATTCAACTGCCCAGTCATGAGGCCACAATTAACTATAAGGGAGGCGGGGAAGCCAAGTCTTCAGCGGAGCAGCCAGGCGTCCGGGAAAACTCGTCAGTACAGGAAGAAGGGGGAAACGCACATGAGAGTAGCAATCTCTGCCACATGTATTTGCAAATCCGTGGAAAACAGCCCAGAAGAATGAATACACACTAACTATAGTCCTCATCTCTGGAATAGGAGTAAAAACAGTGAGGAGACAATAACTGCCTGCAATTTTTTAAACGGTGATAGTATATTCATGTATGAACTAAGGAAGTTTTAAAACTTCACAAAATTTTAAAATCCTTTATTGTTGCTTGATACCAATATAACACATTAAATACGTTAAATCGGTCTACATTGTACAAAGCTTTTAAAGTTCCAAAAAGTAGATTCTATCTAAACGAGTAAGTTACTCTCTATTGTTAAAAACATTACACTTAGATATCTTCCTTTAAGCCTCTCCACCTGGGAGGCATGATGACAATGTTTATAGATGTCCACACTGAGACATAGGCAGGACAGCGACCTGCCCAAGGTCCCAGCTTGCCGGTGACAGAGCTGAGACAAGAACAAGAGTGAGGACCACCCTGCTTATACTGCAGCATAACCTTTGATGGCATTTTCTACGTGATGAGAAGGCTACAACTTCTCTCACTCTTGGGGTACGTGGGTGGCTCAGTCGGTTATGCACCTGCCTTTGGCTCAGGTCATGGTCCCAGGACCCTGGGATCGAGCCCTGCATGGGGCTCCTTGCTCAGTGGGGAGTCTGCTTCTCCCTCTCCCCTGCTCATGCTCTCTCTCAAATAAATAAATAAAATCTTTTAAAAAAAAACAAACAAAACTTCTCTCAGTAGAGTTCAGATTTCAGAAAGAAAGAGATAATGAACTGCATTCAATCTGAGAATAAGGGGGAAGCAATTTTCTTACAGGCTAATGATTACAAAAATAAAAATAAAAACAGAACTTCCCAGAAACAAAACAGTCATGAGTTTTGACTCCCTTCTGAGCCAAATCCTCAAGTTTAGGATTTATTGAGCTGTTTAAAAATCCCTTCTATGACTTTTAGATAATGATAGCGGACTGAAGAAAATAAGAAAATCTTCTTCCTCTAATATATAAATGACTCTAAAAAATGAATAAGCCAGAATTCAAAAAAAAAAAAAAAAGCAGCAGAAAATCCTGGTGGGAATCATGAGTCCATGACATTTCCTGCCTACAGGGAGGGATTCTTTGGCCCGAGCTATTTAACAAAATCTCCGAACGGAGGGGTAAAACACAAATCCTCCAACCAGAGCTGCATGGTGCCCAGCAGAGGCTCTTCCCAACCCCCAAACCCAAATCCCTTCTCTCTGGGTCACAGGGAAGAACATACAGATATGGACAGAGCTGCTCACCTGAAACATAAGCGAGATGTAAAGAAACGGCATGGGAAGAAGACAAGCATGATCCAGAAGAAGCAGAGAGGAAAAACAGCATGCCACAGAGAACAAACAAGAAACAAACCGCACTATGACAGCTCTAGAAGAAATTTAAGCAATGTAATGAATTTAAGAAAACAAGACTTCAGAGCTGAGATGATAAAACAACAAAGAGAGGGAAACAAGAAAAACAAAGCTAAGAAAATAAACTGAGGATCAAAACACCACCATCACAGAACTATAAATACATCAACAACAGCCAGAAAACAGCTGAACACCGAATATCTAGAACAGGACAGTCACAGGGAATGCAAAGGACAAAGAGAGGTGAAAACAACTGGACAGAAGATAATACATAAGGAGAACAATGATGCCCAATACAGAGTAATCCGCCTCCTTAGAAAAGCAAATAATAAATAAAAGTAAAAAATGCTCAGTCACCTCCCAGCACATAAGCAGAGAGAGCGGGCCGCAACGGTGGTCACAACACGGTAATCATGGCGTATCGGCTGTGGTCTGGAGTGATGTTCGTATGCGTATGTGTGTTGGTTGTTTTATTTGTACTCACTTTTGGTTCTAAGATTTGCGTATTTTTTTAAGATAATATATTTTATTTTCCTAAAACCAACAGTCCCCATAGGGGGGAAAAGATGCCCTCTGCTTAAAGTTAAGCCAATATAAGCTGAGAACACTACAACCTTCTGCAAGTACAGGTCTCATCATTCATTACCAAGCTATTTCATGCTTTACTAACAAAAACACCTGCCGATTTACAGTACCTTAAAAGGAAGATTGTTTAAAGGCAATTAATATATTCAAAAGACAGTAAGTCTCATTTTTTATGGGTGTCATATGATAAATTTAAACGTTTAAAAGCTATGCACCAAAAATAAATATGTTATCAGATACTGGTGAACTAATTTATTGAACAGGTCTGACTGAATATAAGACATGTTTTTAGCACCAATAAAAACAGTTCTTGAGGGGCGCCTGGGTGGCACAGCGGTTAAGCGTCTGCCTTCGGCTCAGGGCGTGATCCCGGCGTTCTGGGATCGAGCCCCACATCAGGCTCTTCAGCTATGAGCCTGCTTCTTCCTCTCCCACTACCCCTGCTTGTGTTCCCTCTCTCTCTGGCTGTCTCTATCTCTGTCGAATAAATAAATAAAATCTTTAAAAAAAAAAAAAAAACAGTTCTTGAGATTTCTAGTCTACAAACACCTAACTGAGCAGTAACGTGCTCCCTGACAGCATCTTTTGGGGAAAGGAACAAATGTGATCCAAGGAGTTAGGTCTCTGATTTTGTAACATAATTCATAGTGCCAAAATAAAAAAATCAACCCAAGTATTTTTAAAACTTTTAAGTTTTACAGATGAATTTCTTCTTCCTTGAAGTTTTAAATGATGAGGTAGATATCATTCAAAGTAAACATCAAATGCAGCCAACATCTGTTGAGGAACATGATTATTAATCATAAGATTAATAATCAGAAATTTCCATTAGGAAATTGATAGTTTAAAAAGTAATGTTGATCAGCAGTATTCTGGCTTAAGTTTCCAAATTCCTTCACCACTAGAAGTTCTATGAAAAGTGCAAAGATTTCGCAACAGTTCTCGAAAGACACAAGACTGGGAGGCTGATAACTTGGATTCGAACTCCTGCAGTATCTCGCCAGTGCTGGCCTGGCCGTCCACACGGGCCTGAAAAGCCACGAAGTTTCTCATTTCCACCAGCAGGTCATCGTGTTCCGTGGTGGAGGACAGCGGAGCAGATGCCTCTGGGTGCGCAATTTCACTTTCCAGCCGCTCTGGCAGAATCAGGTGGTTCCTAGCTCTCATTTTAGCCAACAGTGAAGACGAAGACAGGGCCCCCGGTGAAGACTCTGCATCTTCCACTTTTCCACTGAAGTGCTCAGAAGCATTATCCTTTCCATCCTTTCTCGTGACACTGTCCTGAAGAAAGAAGACCCCTGCAGTGAAACACCAGCTTCTAGTTCATGCTCCCACTATATCCCCAAAGGCCCTGAGGAGCCATAAACGAACACCCGAGACCAAGGCAATGAGGCTGACAGGGAAGAATGAGACAGTGTCGAATAAAAAGGGAGAGGGGGCAAGTCAAGCACTGAAATCCACCCACCATTAAAGAACATTTCTGAAAAAACCGAAATCCCCCAAACTACACTCTTCACTTCATCACCATTCTGTGTGGTAAGAGAAGGAAGGGGAGGGTGGGGCAACAAGCCTCCTCTTGGCAGGAAAGCCGGTTCCAGGAGGCGTGGGCTCTGCAGGTTTCTCCTGTTCTTCCCCCCAAATCCACCCGATCTAGGCACCGTGGGAAAAGGAACGATGTGCTTCCTTCTCTTCACTTTTAAATCTTTGGACTCTTTTCCACTTTATGTCTCATGTGAGTTGCCCTAAAACAGCAACACAAATCTAACATTTTTTTACATTCCTACTGCTAAAAGAACGTAACATGGAAGTCAGAAAAAGTTCTCTATTCCAAATGTGTTCATATTAATCTAAAATAGGAGTCTGAACTTGGGAGTCTTCAACTTTTATCAGCAACCTAACCTTTGATCAGTAAAGACCAAAGAGAGAGCACTGAATGATAGAGTTTGGTCTAGTCTTTACTCAGTGAAGCACTCACGGCGTCCGGGGGGTTACAGGACAGGAAGAGGCAGGCACAAGGCTCCAGCAGCTAGTAAATTACACTCAACAGTCGAGGCAGTTTTCTCAACCTTCATTTTAGAGGGCAGTGCTCTCTGGAGCTGGTACTTTGCGTCTGGATGGAGCAGGTTGCATGGGCAGCAACTCACACATCACCTATCCCCTGTGTTAACTTTCTAAGGCAGAGATTCTGCCATAGATTGGAGTTTAAAAGACTTTGTCTTTTACAAAGTTGGCTGGTCCTTTTAGCTTCAAATGAAAGTGCTTCATTAATCAGAGTCCACAACACAAATACTAAGTGTCATGACGCCAGTGTTCTTCCTCACATCTGAATCAGGTTAAGTTTTCATGGCAATTCAATCACATAAATCTCAGACATGAAAAGCAGCCAGGCTATTATATTACCTGGCATTTCTCCTTTGAAGATGCTGAGGAAGGATGCTGCACAGAGAAGTTGGAATTCCTTTTCTGACCAAATCTACTCCTAAATAAGGAAAAGAATCACAGTCGATAAAATGTTTCCTTTGTGACTTAGAGATGAAAATGCCCTTTCAACAACTTCATCTTTTCCTGGAAAAGTTTTCTTCTGCAAGGTTATTCCTCATAGCAATGAGCTCATCCCCTTCGATTTTTCGCTTTACTCGCCTAGGAAATAACTGCTGCATCTCAATTAAGAACCACTCGATATCTTGTTCAACATACGACGGAAACTTTCCTCAAATTCTAGCTAGGAAGATTATTCTAAACGGGTATACCAAATAGCTCAGTAGTTACTGATGGCTGATCACCGGCTGATCATGTCATTGAAGTGTAATCGCTATTCTGTATCTTTTATTTTTAATGTCATCTCTTAACAGATCATGTTAACAAAACAGATCATGTCTCCTTCCCCTGACAGCTCAGCTTTGGAGAGCAGAGGACTATGCAGGGAAGAACATAAGATTATATGTCTTTCCCCAAGTCCTGCAAATCTGGCTGACCCAATCCCTCCCTGAGAGATTTTCTACCACGCCTGCCCTGGCTTGATTCCCAGCCTAGACGGTCTGGCCTCCTCACACACATGGCGGAACAGTCATCTCTTACTTTACTCCTGCTGGTGCACCAGAAATCCCCCGGTGGCCTGTCCAGGTGGGAACACCAGACGATGCTCCCAGACACCGCTGACGAGAGAGCCTCAGGGCTTTCAGGGCATCCTGGGCGACCCGGTTGGCCTCTGCCTCTACCAGCACATAATCTGGATTGGCTCCATCCATGATGGCATCGTGTTTCATGACACTGTGCACACCGACTAGCAAGAGCAAAGGAAACAGTGACATATTATTTCAGTTTGTACCCCATCACATTTTTTCTTCTCTATAGTCTAGTATGTTGTGGGTAGAGAAAAAATAATGAACGCTTTCAGCTATTTGCCAAGGTGACTATCATGACCCAAGAACTTGATAAATGCCATTGCCACGCACCTTCATCACTACTCTACAAGGCAGGGACCATTAACTACCCGTTTTAGAATAATTGAAGCGTAATGCCTTTGTCACCACAACTTCAACATCCCTGCTATCTGGAAAATTTTAACACCGTCTATTAATCAATTCTTTATTGAAGGGAAAAATATAAAAATATAAACCAGAATTCCAGAATTTTTAAAAAGTAATGATCATGAAAATGCTACTTATCAGAATTTAATGCAGTTATCGGTGGAAAATTCACAGCCTTAAATATTTATATATCAATAGAAATGAAAGAATAAAAACAAATTAAATTTCCAAGTCAATAAAAATTATAAGCCAAAAAAAGTCTTATAAAAATTAAGCCAAAAAAAACCTCACCAAAACACAACAAAAAACAAAAGCACAAGGAAGAAAGTAATAAAGATAAAAGAGGTAGAGAATAACCATAGATCTAATTAATAAATTAAAATGCTGGCTTTTTTTTTTTTCAAACACAAAACAGACAAACCACTAGCTTAACCTGACCAAAAAAGGGGTGGAGGAAATATACAAAACTAGAAATGACAAGGGAGAAATTATCTTGAAACAGAAACAAATTTTTACAAAATTATTACAAGAATATTTTCAATGCTTCTGTGCAAATAAACTTGAAAACTAGACAAAAGAGATCATTTCCTAGGAAAATGACCAGGAACTGTAGAAAAAAATAGAAAGTTACCAATAAACTACCTTACAAAAAAGTATCAGGCCCAGATGTTTCTTTCTGAAATGCCCTACAGACACCTGGCCTTCCCACACCGAGAACCACGGCGATCTCTGGTAACTCGGGGCCATCACACGGTGAACACAGTGACCACCAAGGCCTGAACAAGACAGCACCCCCGGGATGACGAAGCCGTGCAGTACTGTCTGTGCTCCCTGGTTCTGAGCAACTGTTGAGTCTGCTTTCCTAAGTTTTCTCCCTTAATGCAAGTCATCAGCCCTCCTACTTCCAGAGTGCATGCCCCGGCCTGCCCCTGCCTGCGCCCCCATGGCGGTTACTTTAATCTCCTGTGGTTGGAAATCGGGTAAATACAGTACGTACAGAAACTTCCGCCCACCGTTCAGGTAGTACAAACCTACTGCGCACTGCACCCCTCCTGTGCATGCTTGTAAGTCAAGTACTAGTGCTTCCCAGAGTTTCAAATTCCTCTAGGTCTTCAGAAAAGAGAGGTGAATGCGATTTTCAAAACGTCCGTATGTTTCAAATCTGAATTTTGGAAGAAAAGACACTTCCAGTTGAGAGCCCCCTCTGCCCTGTGAGTCAAGGCTGCCACTATTCCTCTTCTGTTCCTAGCACACCTGTGCCAAAATCAACAAAAAAGATTACCTGACTTTTTGAAAAGCTTTTCCAAGACATAATCGTCATTGCTCTGCTCGACAGCCTCGTTCTCGTTTTCACTGTCCTGCTTCTGGTACCGCCTTTTCTTCACAAGGTGTGGAATTCGAGTGCCTTCAAACTTGGCATCTCTGCGATGCTTGGAGCTCTTCGGCTTCCACGTCGGCCTCCGATGCTGCTCTAGGGGCTCTTCTGGCGCACTATGTTTCGTTTTTGACTTGTGCTTAGAAAAATTACTTTCCATTTGCTTATTCTCCCAAAGAGGCTCTGTTTGAGCCTGGCAGCTTTCTCTTCTGTCGCAAAGACCTTGCTTTTCATTGACGCTTTCCTCACTAGAGAGCCCATCCATTCTGCTGATTGTCAGAGAATCCGAACAATCCCCACGTCCACTAATCACAGACGACTCTTCTAGTCCAGACACCGTGCTCGCCTCTTCTCCTGGTCCGTCACTGCCAGGTAGACTCCAAGGTGTTTGGGGGGCATCTTTCAAAGGATCGCCTGGATCAGAAGTCACTGCATTTACTTCAGCTTCTGTAGCTGCAGACTTCTCTTCAGATGATGTGGCCTCGTTTGTGGCTGCATTAGAATCAGGGAACTTTTTGCATATTGGAACATTATGGTCTGTTCCACAGGCCGGCGGAAGTTTTCTTTTCAAATGGAGTTTGGGAGCCTGAACTTCTGAGCCAGTTCCTGCGAAGGGGAAAAACACGCTCAAGTTAAATGACATAATTCTTCTGTACTTTATTATTTTAAGTGAAATTATTTTATGTAATACCTGCAAAAATAGCACTTGTTTCAGTGCTCTGGGATGCGTCAGGACTCGTCAGAGTGAACAGCTCATAAAGATCGTTGGACTTGAAAAATCGCCTTTGCTTCGGATCTTTCAGCACTCTGTTTGTCAGAAACTGCTTGAAAATTTGTCTAAAAAGATAAAAATTAAACTGGTATAAAACAATGTTTAGCTGTACCTCAAAATCCTAGTTATAAAACAATATGAGAGATACGATAACTGTAGCGCAACAAATGTCTACATCATACCCAAGCTTTTTGCCTTGGAAAATTACAATTCAGAAAGTACGTAAAATATCAGGTGGTCTCCCATGCTTGACAGAATTTAAATTACAAAGAGTATCTTATTATTCATACCCAGTGAGCTTTTTTCAATCTCCAAGATTCATCACATGTCAGGGATCACCTTTCTACATACAATCATGTGACTCACAGTCTCTCTGAGCTGGAAGGAGTCAGCTTCCGGGCTCCTGGACCAAGGGCCCCCGCCCTGCCCTCCTCAGGACCCTTCTGTGATGGGATTCAGGAAACTCTCTTACATGGCCTTTGCAAAGCTTTCCCTGGGAGCCCTCTCCTCCACCTTCCACCTGCTGCTTCACACTCTATGCTGAAGCTCCACACCATCGTCACTCCTGCCCAGGCCCCACAAAGCAGTCCTGCCCCCACCGCCCCGAGGCTAAAGCATGTCTAAGAGGAAGCTCTCCTTCATAGGACACAGCTCGTCTCTTGCCCTCTCAGAATACGGCCTTGAAGAACACATATCTATCTGGGAGTGGCCCAGTGCACGGAAAGCAGGGAGCCTCCCTTTAAAAGCTGGGGTGCGGTTCAAGAATAAAGTCTTCGGCAGAGGAGGGGGAGAAGGTGGCAGTATCTCCACTCCACTGTTAAAGGGACCCTAACTCCTACTCGTTGTACACAGATGGAAAAAGAAACAGGTGTCCTGGTCAACTTCTCCCTCAGGGGCATTTAAGCCAAAGACCACGAGGCTACCCACACTGATCACAGCTGCATGGTGTGTGAAAATTCTAGTATGTATTTCAACATTGTCACTTCTTTTTTTTTTTTTTTAAAGATTTTATTTATTTGACAGAGATAGAGACAGCCAGCGATAGAGGGAACACAAGCAGGGGGAGTGGGGAGAGGAAGAAGCAGGCTCATAGCAGAGGAGCCTGACGTGGGGCTCGATCCCATAACGCCGGGATCACGCCCTGAGCCGAAGGCAGACGCTTAACCGCTGTGCCACCCAGGCGCCCCTCAACATTGTCACTTCTTAAAATTATTCTAAAAAAAAAGTGGTACACTATAGTAGATACATACACTCCGCTTAAATAACAATTAAGATAAAGTTTACACATAAGCAGTCCCTGATGTTTAATAAGGTGGAAAATTGATCAAGTTCAGACATTTTTTTAAAAATTCCAATAAGCCATCTAAGCTTACTTTAATAAGAAAGAAAAGAATACAAAAATGGGAATAACAACCCCCCCACACATATCCTTTAAGTTACAGGAACTATTGCTCTAAGATAAAAACACTTTTTTAAAGCAATACATTTAAGAAATTCCCAGCTCAACCCTGGCGGCGTACTTCTATCGCTACATCCTGCACACGCTGCTGCTGGGCCAGCAGTCTCCGGTCGCAGAGGCCGCCATCGGTACTGACCGGTGGAAAATCTTTTCTTCAATGGTGCCCGCAGTCAGCAGCCGGTACACCGTCACTTGTTTCTTCTGGCCTATCCTCCATGCTCGCTCCCGGGCCTACGGCAGAGGGATGCATTTCAACAAGCGCCCTTCCCGATGACTAGGGCTCACTAAAAGAAACAGAGAGAGCCGCTGCTTCCTCCCCCTGCCAAAGCCAAAATTCTGGCTAATGACACTAAATACACCTCAGGCCCATTAAGGAAGATAAACAGGCAGGTGAAAAAGATAGATTGAGCCACCTCTATCTGAAAAACGTGTGTTTGTAACTGCACTCTCTCTCTGTCCCCCAGATGTAGCGATGAATGCTACAGATAAAACTGCTGACGACTCTTCCTGTCTGTGAGGCTAGACGGTGTCTTCCTCCAAGCCGAGAACGAGGCAGCAACCAAGATGGGAGCTCCATGAGGAAGCTGACAGGGGCAGCAAAGACCCCTCCCAAGGGCCAGCCACTCAACCGTATGTCACTTGCACACTCCTTTACCTGCGTGTCTGTGCTTGGGTTCCAGTCAGGATCATAGATGATGACTCTGTTTGCCCCCGTCAGGTTGACTCCTATGCCACCCACCCGAGTGGTCAGAAGAAACACAAATATGGATGTGTCCTAGAGTAAGACACACATTTAGTATGTACATTTAAGACTAGCTACAGCTCTTCACCTCTCTCTTCACATATTCTACACATGGAAACTCTTCCCAATACCAAGATGGGTGATGTCCTAGAGACCGCTGGTCAGTCAGGATGCCATCTCACAGCTCCTGTTTTTAATACCAATTATACAGGCAATCTCTCAGAGTTGGCTTTTCAAGAAGGAACACACATTCTTCATTTACACACATGCACACACATGTACAGAATCCAGGAATGCCCAGAGTTAGAAGCGGAAAGTCTCCCTCTACCTACTGCCCATCCCCCATGTAAGCAGGGCTCAGGCGGTGAGGCTGTTCTTCCTTCCTTCCTCTGCACAGAGCAGCACTACTTGGCTTTACTGTTAAATTCACTTGTTACCTCGTTGTATCTTGTAATCAGCGGCTGTCTTGAAGCTATTGCAGTGGTACCATCCATCTTGAGGTAAGAATACTTTTGAGCTCTAAGGAATACTTCAAGTATATCCAACATCTGTTTGGGAGGGGGGTAGGGGATAAGAGTTTAAAAATCAAATACACACCTCCAGTGAGGTCCACATTTGTCTAAACAGTCACACGTTCCCCAACAGGCTTCAATTAAAAGGGGCTTCTTGCTTTGAGGCAGATAAATGTAACTACTACGAGAGTATTTTTGGTATTTTCCTACGGTTAATTCTTACAGGGCATCTATCTGAGTTCAGACCCAAACTTGCTCACACCCTAGAATCACATGATTAACCTTTTTAAAAACCCAACTTCTGGGCACCAACTCTAGAGAAAGATCCAAGCCCCCAAAGAGATTTATAGGCTGCCACCTCAGTATCAGCAGGTGAATTGGCTTTTAGAATCATTATTTTAAGATTATATCCCATTTTCTTAATAACTGGTTGTAAGTTTTAACCAAATTGTTTCTTATATGAGGTCCGTATACTCACTTGTCTTGATTGAGAAAACAGCAATACTCGTTGACCCTGCTTGTGCCATATTTTCAACAGGGACTCAACTACTATCATTTTCCCAGAACGTTTCCAGTATCCAAACTGATCTTCTTCTAGTTCACCGTCTGGAATGTCTTTAGGATTCTTTGGGCCTCCAGAAAAGAGATCAGGGTGGTTGCAGATTTTTCTTAGGGCTACAAGGCCAGAGAAAATCTATGGTATAAAAGAATTATGCGCATTCGGATTATACCATGTAAAGTAACATTCACTTGGGAAGGAAGGGAAGGATGCTATTCGATATGTAACACAGATTAAAAAGTAATTCTTGGGGCACCTGGGAGGCTCAGTCGGTTGAGCATCCACTCCTGATTTAGGCTCACGTCATGATCTCAGGGTCATGGGAACAAGCCCCACAATGGGCTCTGCACTCAGCACGGAGTCAGCTTGTTCCTCTCCTTCTGCTCCCCCCACCCACCTGCCCGCTCTCTCTCTAAAATAAATTAGTATTTTTTAAAATCTTAAAAAAAAAAAGTAATTCTTCACCAGCGTCTTAGCTTCCTCCCTATTCACGGCATATGAGGAGCTAGAAGAAATCAACCTTCATTCATCATCCTTTCTTGGCAAGTTCTCTAAAAACAAAAACATTCTACTGGACCGAACATCCATTGGTCATATTTGATTGCTGATGATTTATTTTCTCTCACTAGAAAAAAAGGTGTGTAATTCACAGCATATAAAAAAATGACTCCTCTTTTTTGTGGGGGAAAAAAAAAAGTCATGCCCATCTAAATTTGGAGACATCAGGCAGATGACTTAGCAAATGCATTCAATACTACACTAAGTACCCCTTATTAAAGGTTCTGTAGTTTAATATATGAGTCAGAGGTTGAAGTTCCATCTACTTGTACATTAGAATATCAGAAAACATATCTGCATGGGAAATACACAAATGGGGAAGGTATGGGGGTGGTTCACGCAGCAGAAGGGCATAGGAGACAGGAGTGCCTATCCTCCAGGCCCCAGCAGGGGGGCATCCTTCACAGCTTTCCAAGTGTGACTCAAATCAAGCTCATGAGTACAAAAGCTCAAGGAGAGAAAGATAAACCTTAAGTTAAGCCAATAATCAAAGAGTACGGTAGTTCTAACTAGCAAACAACAGTTAAACAAATAATAAAAAATCTGAACAAATCAGGAATATTTCAGAACTCCCCCAAAGAGTCATCTGTAACTCCTCTGTCTGCTTCTAGATCTGTGCTTCCAACACAGTGGCCACAGAAGGCTAATCTAAATTGAAATGCTCTGCAAATGTAAAATATCCAGTTTTGGAGACACAGTTTTAAAAAAAAAAAAGGTAAAATATCTCATGAAAAATTTAAAATTTTTTATTACATATTAAAATGACATTTTAGGTCAGGTTAAATAAAATTCATTACCAAAATTGACTTCACCTGCTTTTCTCTTTACCTTTTTTAATGTGACTGTTAGGACAATTTAAAATCACACATGCGGCTTACATTCTGTATCTACAGGTCAGTGCTAATCTGGACCACCTAAGGCTTCATAACTTGGAGGCACATGAAGATAAGGGCAGATTTAGGAGAGATGAACAAACGTGAATGATTTAAGAACCTCTCATCGAGGCCAATGATAGATGAAATAAGAGAAACGGTGAGCCGCGGCCAAAGAACTGAAATGACTTCCTCTGGAAGAAAAAGCCTGCAGACATGATGGGACACAGGCAGCCATGCCACTCGCACTCATCTCTTTATCAGCCTCTGTGTCTAAGCAGGGAAGTGTGCTTCGGAGAGGAAGGTACTCGCTACTCAGTCATACCTCCCATGAGGACAGACCCAAGAATAAGGAAGTTTTATGTGTCTACTAAATAAAACACAATGTATACTTTAGGACCCTGAAGCACAAAGAAATTGAATAGTTCATATAGAGCTTCAAAGTATATGCTGATTATAAACCCACTACATGTGCTTATTGAACAGACCTTTACCAACATCTATTGCTGAGTATTGCCAATAACTAAAATGTTATTACTTACACAAACATTTATAATAATTCTTCCTTCATGCCCCTACTAACCCCAGCAGTCTGGGACCACTTCCCTGTGTTCTGAGTAGGACCAGACATCCCTGCAGGACTCACTGCTACAGACCCTGTGTCTAGCACTACTCTTCTGCTAGACCACATGATGTGGGGTTCAAGGGTAACCATGCTGCAATACAGACAAAAGGAAGCATGCTCAAATGTAACTGCACGCTCTCTTACTTCTGGAAGGGCTCTGAATTAAGTGATGGTTCACACCCAAGTTTTTCCAAGAGGTAACCGTGAAACCTGACTAGTACCAGCTTCCTTTCCACCCCCTCTTCCCTGCTCTACAATTCACTTCTGACCTGCATATCTCCATTGAGAATTCTGTAAACTTCTTTGGAATCGATAAAATTTTGGTAGACTCTATGCTGCTCCTCTGTAAGACGGCAAAATAAGACCTATGGAGGAGAAAAAAATAAAATACAATAAAATAATTAAAATATCAACAAAGTTTTCTAATCAAAAAAGTGCAACGTATACAATTTTAACAATGTACCTCTCATTTTAAAAAGCCAAAATGGTGCCCCATCTCAGAGCTAAACAAAGACACAGTCACCCCTTCTCATCAGCCCCTCCACTTCTGTCATCCATCCACCTCCTGGTCCCCACCCACTAACCCAACAGTCCCTGAAGGTCGGCTTCCTTCCCACAACAAAGCTCAGGACCAGGTACACAAGCCCTCCTCCATCCTAGCCTCCAAGTGCTCAGACTGTCTCACTGTCCATGCCCCTCACCCACACTTCACTTCAGCACTCCTGACCAGGGACCCTACCCTCCCTCGACTTGCCCCCTTTCCTGGAGGTCAAAGCACAGGCCCACAAGTTTACCAGACCTGTCCATCCTCCCAGCCCAACTGTGCCTGTTACTCCATGCCAGAATGTTCCTTGACTGTCTGCCTCTCAATCCTCCTCTCTTTCTTCATGTCCACTCTATTCCTTGGCTAGTCATCCACCCAAGACATTTTCCTGCAGCTACACCTTTGCCACCCACTACTCTGCCTTGTAAACTTCCAAATGAAGACTGACTTAAACACCTGCCTTCTCTACTCCTTTATGCTAAGTGCTGAGCACTGCTGGAGAACCTCACCCATGTGGGCAGTGTCTTGCTCCTGGTCTCCAGGGGAATTCTCTAGACATTCCTCCTATACTCCTCATTCTCCCCAAGCCACCCACCGACTTACTCACCTTTGATTCAATATCTACTTTAAAAAAATCAAATGGGACACCTAGTGGCTCAGAAGGTTAAATGCCTGCCTTCAGCTCAGGTCATGATCCCAGGATCCTGGGATCGAGCCCTGTATCAGGCTCCCTGCTCAGTGGGAGTCTGCTTCTCCCTCTCCCTCTGCCCCTACCCCTGCCCCCCACCCCACCGCCGTGCGCTCGCTCTCACACTGTCTCAAATAAATAAAAATCTTAAAAAAAAAAAAAAAAACAAAAAAACAAACGGACAAAACATCAAAAACAGAAACCAAAGCTATCAGTCATGATTCCCTAATTTTCACCCCCTATAATTTATCTACTTTATCCACCTCACTTTGTTTTCTTTATTTTCGGGGGAACAGCTAGCTCCCTGTTTGGGAACTGGGGCAACACTCTGACCTTCACACCAGATCTAAAAACCCTCTCCTCTTCCTCTGGACAGTGCTCCACCACCTTAGACTCTCCAAAAACTTAAGGGGAAAACTCCTTATAAGGATTATGTATCACTATCCCCACATCCTCACCTTCCAGCCTCTTCCTATCCCAGCACAAGCCTGGAGGGCAAGTCCACTGAGAAAGTGCTGTGGGACGAGCTCACTAATGACTTCCTAGCAGCCAACCACACCGAGTCCCTAGGCCTAATGATTCCTCCTGCCTTTCTGCCTAGGCCTCCTGTCCTCACAGCTCGCCCTTCCTGATACCGTCTCCACAACACTGCAGCTTCTCTCTTTTCGTTCTATGCATGCACCCCAGGCAACCTCATCCCTGCTCATAACCTTCACACCTTCCCTGCTCAGAGGTCACAACGACATCCCCGCCTAGAACTCTCCTCAGAACCCAAGACCCATTTATAACTGCCTTTTGGGGAGGCAGATGTGCCATGGGCACTCCAAACGACCTGAAGAAACTCACAACTATCTCCACGCTCTGTCCTTCTGAAAGGTCTGGCAGTAGGTCCATCCCAGCATCTAAACAGGAAACCTGGGAAGCACCTGCCAGCCTCACACCCTCCCAGGTCCATCCTCCCCTCTGTGGACTCTGGAAGGACCGTCTAACTCATGACTTTGCCTCCATTTTTTCTTCCCCTCCAATGCTTTCATATGCTGCCCGAGTGATCTTTTGAAAATATGAACCTGAGTATTTCTAATCCCTGATTTCTTAAATTTGTATTTCAGTATTTTAAATACAATGGCAACAGAGAAAATCCTTTCCTCTGTTAAGCACAGGTTTAACTGAACTGATTATTCACCAGAAGCTTAGTGTCTGCAAATCACTGTTTTAGGTGTTACATGGCACTTTAAGGTGGGTAAGACAAAGTCCCAATCTCAAGGAGTTCTAGTCAAGAGCCTAGTGGGATCTTAAAACTTCCGTGTGTGGGTTTGCCAGGGGGTGGGTGGGTAGGTGGGTACCGTGGGGTGGAAAAACCTTCAGGGAGAGGGAACATCACATGCAAATGGAAAGACAAGTGGCACATGTTTGGAAAACAGTAAGTGTTTCCAAGCCATTTGCCTGGGCTGCTACATGGATTATAAACAAGAGACATTCCGGGATTCCACAGTGAAAATAAATTGGTGCAAATAAGCTAAATCAGGACTCTTGATGGAAAGAGGGACATGAAGGTAGTCAGCAAGAAGATGAACCTTGGAAAAACTTAAGCCAGCAACGCTGTGCAATACTGATTGGAGTGGAGAGTGCCAACGGCTGGGAGACCAGTTAGACACTGGCTGCACTAATTTACGAGGATGTGGAGCAAAGAAGCGAGAGCATGAAAAAGGACAAATAAAATAGCACAGCAACTGATGGATTTGGAATTAGAAACAGCACAGAGCACTGTGGCCTGAGATACCGGTGGGAAAGGGAGACCTGTAAGGGGAATGCTAAGATCAAGGGCTGACTTTGGAAATGAGTTTGGGGGAGGGAAGAGGCAGGAATGAAAGCAGCCTTGGCGACAGATCTCCAAGATGCTTTATAGTTTCGACACTGAGAATCTACAATGTATTTACTGTTAGGTGTTGAAAAGAGTGTGCAGTCATCTGTTGAGATAACAGAACACTAGGACGGGCTTTAAAAGGATGCCCCTTTAACAACCTAAGTCAGATGATATCGCTCCTTGGCTCAGTCTCTCCTTGTGAACTGCCTCCTCACTCACAGTAAAATCTGAAGTCTTCACCGTGACCACCAGGCCCTGGTGACCTGGCTGGCTAACTGACTTCTCCCTCCAAGTGCTCTCATTCTTCTTCCTGCCCGCAGGCCACACTGCCTCCTTGCTGGTCCTTGGAGGTACCAACACCCTTCCATTTCCATCAACCTGGAACACTCTTCTTCCAAAAACCCGATGATACGCTTCCTTTACCTTCTTTAGGCCTCTGTTCAAATGTCTGTTTATCAGAGAGGAGACGTCTCACCATCCCTCATAAGAAGCCCACTTCCCCAAATCCAGGCCCTACACGACCCATCCCCCTGACCCTGCTCGGGGTTTCCTCCACATCACTGCTGCCTGCTGGGTGACGTATGTGTCTATGAGTGTCTCCCTTCCTCAAGAATGAAGGTGAGCTCCAGGATAGCAAGCAGTTGCTCTGTTCCTTGCTATCACCCAGGAACATGCCTGGTGCCTCTGATTTGTGGCATGAATGAGCTGGGGGCTTGAGGAAAATGAGAGGTTCAAAAGTGCAGTTGCAGAAATCTGTGTGTTAAAATGAGAGAGATCAAAGCCTGTGGACTGAGGAAGAGTCCTGCTGAGGGCAGATGCCACGGCAGGCTCACCTGTCACATACAGGTGTATACAGAAACTGGCTGCCCTGCAGCACAGTGACCAGGCCTAGCCTCACCAATTCTGCATGTGAAAAGAAGAATAAACAGACAAGTATACCCACGCATTAGGAATGGGTTGGTAACTCCTGGATTTACAGACCTGTTCATTTTTGTCTGGCAAAGAAAGGCTCATTTTGACATCTGACTTCATTCTCCGCAGCAGGTATGGATTTATGGTATCTCGTAAGACACACGCACATTTATAAGCAGTTTTTACCTTTAATAAGACAAAAGGGCAAACAATTACTTATATTTAACAAATGCATTTGTTCTTACTTCTCAATTGATTCCAATGTTAAAAAATTTTTTTTCTAACAACCTATGGTTATTCAAAATTGGCTGGAAATGGTTGGAAAATGGTTTGGAAAAATTAGGATTAAGTTCCATATACTCCAGAAGTGGTACCTTTCAGAAGATATCATCAGTTAAAAAACGTATTAACCAAAATATACAACAAAAGAACTGGTAGTTTTGTGCCCTATCCTTCCTCCATACTTTGCATTAATTATTATTATTATTATATTGTTAGACTCTAAAGTAGAGATTTCTTCGGTTCTCGACTATCCTCTAGGGAAAAAACGGCTTTCAAATGAATCTGTTTATAATCTTGTATTCTCCAAAAGCTACAAAGGAACTGCTGCTCTGCAAGACTGAAGATCAAAAGCTAACTCTGGGGGAAAGCTGCAGCCATGGGAGCAACCAGATAATAAGCAGAGATTACTGCCCACTGGGGACTTTCGAGAGTAAGTTCAAGAAAAGCCCTATGATCCCAGAAATGAAAGGTCACTCTAGACTGAGACGGAGCATATGGTTCTGTAATGGAGCATAGCCACATGAGATGCGTATTAACTGTACGTAGAAAAACAAAGACCCACCGCTCAGGAAACACTCCCTCTGCAATTCACTTAAAGGCAAATAAAGAATTCAATAAATTATTGATACTTATTAAAAAAAAAATCTAAATAGGTTTAACAACCTAGTAAATTACTCTTTAATGAAACAAGAAAAATTCCAACCAAAGTCTAAGTTTAACAAAATTGGCTGCAAAATGAATAAAAAGAGCTTGACCATAACACATACAGAAAAATACATGCTAAAAAATTAACATGGGGTGCCTGGGTGCCTCAGTCAGTTCAGTGTCTGCCTTTGGCTCAGGTCATGATCTCAGGGTCCTGGGCCCAAGCCCCACACTGGGTTCCCTGCTCAGCGGGGAGCCCACTTCTCCCTCTACCCCTTTGTCCCTCCCTGCCCCACTCATGCTTTTTCTCTTTCTCCCACTCAAATAAACAAAATCTTAAAAAAAAAAATAGTGAAAAACATTTTAAAAGACCCTAAGAACACCTCACTCAAATATGTATACACGTATGAGCATGTATGTGTGTTCACCGTGTGTATATGTGAGTACATACACAGAAAAAACAGGATTTACTTGGAATAGCAGACAATAACAAACAAGTTCAATTAATCAACAACTTTTAGGGGCGCCTGGGTGGCTCAGTTGTTAAGCGTCTGCCTGCGGCTCAGGGCGTGATCCCAGAGTCCCTGGATCGTGTCCGCATCAGGCTCCTATGCTGGGAGCCTGCTTCTTCCTCTCCCACTCCCCCTGCTTGTGTTCCCTCTCTCACTGGCTCTCTGTCAAATAAAGAAATAAAATCTTTAAAAAAAAAAATCAACAACTTTTAGTTACAGCTAACTTCATAAATGTATCGTTCAGACACTGATTAAAAATTACCCTTAAGATGATGAGCAGGTACATATTATGGTCTGTAATACAGAAATGATAAATTTCAAAATTTAACATGACATTACAGTCCCACCACGGAAGCAAGTACACTGTTTCAATTCTTTCTAAAAATATATATAGTATGTTAAGGAAACTATCTCCACATCCCCACCTCTACTCACATTTCTCTCCTCCAGAAGCACGACTGAGCTGGATGATGATGCTGGAAAACCAGGGCTAGGTTGGTGAATGGTCTGGCCGCTCATTCCCGCTCTCTCTCCTGCCTGTCCACCCCTTTGGAGAGTACTCCTTCCACCACCCCTCCCTGTTCCTGGCCCACTGTGGTGAACTCACAGGGGTCAGAGCTCACAGTGCCTGGGAACGGGTCTGTTTTTCACACCCAACTCTCCTCAGAGGAAGAATTAAAACTCTGGGATGTGGTGGGAATGGGAGAGCAAGGAAGACTAAGAAACCCAATTTTAGCCTTGATGTCCAGCCATGTTCTCAGTCCAAATTTCCTAGGCAATCCTGTGCTTCAGGCAATAAAGCCGATTCTATATTTACCTCCCACCTGCCTCCCTGTCTCTCTGAGTACACACACGGTAAGGCTCCAACTGTATTTCTCTTAACTATCACTCCCAATTTCCCAGTGCCATGGAAAATGGAGACCTAGCTGAGCACGTCCATGTTTCCTTCCTATTCCTCACAAGGTAGAGTGATAATTACTCCCCAGTTCTGCCTATTCCAAAGCTGAGGGGACCTCAGGCCAGTCAC
This sequence comes from Ailuropoda melanoleuca, assembly GCF_002007445.2. Taxonomy (NCBI): domain Eukaryota; kingdom Metazoa; phylum Chordata; class Mammalia; order Carnivora; family Ursidae; genus Ailuropoda; species Ailuropoda melanoleuca. The sequence continues at coordinate 89,897,865 of NC_048223.1, forward strand.
CAAACCACTGAGTCTCAATAACCTTAAGCAAGAAATGAGGTTCTTTTTAGTTTTTTTTTTTTCTTTTCGGGTCTAAAATCTAAGCTTAACATGCAAAGCCAAGAAGGAAGCCATATTCTTGGTAGTTAATGTTCTTCCCCCTCGCTTTCCTCAGCCTAGCACAGTCATCTGTCCCCCAGGAAGCCTTTCTTGACTCCCACAAGCTGTGATATTGGATATCTCCCCTGATCATGGTCCTCCTTACCCTGTACTATGACCATCCCACTGGACTGAGAACACTATTCAAGGGAAGGTTCTGGTTGCCAGCCACCTCTCATCATTTTTGCCCCAGCCTCACACAATAAATATCTGCTGACAGACGATCTTCTTGGGATTTAGTAACTCACGGCAACCATGGACTTGAATAAAAAAGCAAATGTAAAGCAACAGCTCTGGGGCACCTGGGTGGCTCAGCCAGTTAGGCACCTGCCTTCGGAGCAGGTCATGATCTCAGGGTCCTGGGATCGAGCCCCACGTTGGGCTCCCTGCTCAGGGGGGAGTCTGCTCAGTGGGAGTCTGCTTCTCCCCCTGCTCATGCTCTTTCTCTCTCAAATAAACAAAATCTTAAAAAAACAAAACAAACAACAACAAAAGACAGCTCTGCTCCCAAGGACCTTATAACCTACAAAGGGAAAACAGGTAAGTACACAGACTTCTAACACAAGGATGTCAAGGAAGAAAGAGACCATGTTTACAGGGTTTCCACGTCTCTCCCTACAAGTGTTTATTAATTCCAAAGGAAGTGATTAATTTGAAGAGTTTAGAAATCTGGTAAATACCATCTTACCCAAGTAATCAGACACCACCAACTGTCACCACCCATGAAGGATAGACCGACAGCATGCGCCTCCAGAGGTGAAGCACTGAGGAAGACAAGTCACAGAGAACGGAAGACAAACCCAAAGTGAGGTGCATTCTACAAAATACGAGGCCTATAGTCTGGAAAGATATCAAAGTCATGAAAGGCAAAACAAAACTAGAGGAATTGTTGCAGATTAAAGAAGGACTAAAGAGACAGGGAAACTACTAGAACAAATGGCAAGACATGAATGACTACAGACCAGACCTCAGGATTGTATCGGTGTTAAATTCCCTCCTGATTTGGATTTCTTACTGTGGTTACATAGTGGAATGTCCTTGTTCTCAGGAAATACACACTGAAGGATTTGGAGGAAAGGGACATAATGCCTACAACCTGCTCTCAGGTGATTCAGGAAAAACAAACAGTATAAATTTGTGTGCATGTGTACAGAGAAGTGTAGGTAAGGAGGAAGGAGGGACGGAAGGAAAGATAAGGCAACTGTGGCAAAATGTTAGCAAATGCTAACAACTGGTGAATCTAGTTAAAGAGTACAGGAGTTCTTTTTATAATTCTTGAAACTTCTGTAAAGTTTGAAATCATTTCAAAATAAAATTTCTGAAAGAATGGTATAAATGAAGGACAGCAGGAATTCCGTGGAAGAAGAGGGGCTCTTATAAAAGTTATACGTCATTCCATCTCAAAATATAAAAGGTATTAAAATGATTTTTGACAATCCCCTAATTTTAAAGGTCTAAAACTCTTTCTCTAAGTATTTTTAAACACGGAAATGTCTCTTCTGGTGGATGGCTTTATTTTTGGCTCAGTCATGACCTGGCAGGTACAGGCCATGCCTGAAGGCTGTCCCCCTCACCACGGCTGAGGTCTACTTCCACATGCCACAAACTACCCTCAGGTCAACCTCCTAATGTTCCTGTAACAACCCCCCCAACTTCTGCCAGTCACCCCGGTCTAAAACCTCAGACGTCAGCTGTAGCAAACTCACCACCTCTACCCCATTTCCTTTATCTTAGCAGCCCCCACATCTTATTTGTTCTACGGAAAAAGATGCCACTTGGAACTTTTGCTCTCCACCTTCTTTCTCAGAACCACCACCCAAGTCTGGGTCCAGGTCATCACCCTTACCCCTAACAATTCCTGGGGGTCCCTCAAAGCCAGCCTTCATCCCATCACCACTTGCAGCCTGAGTGACCCTCCAAGAGCAGCCCTCTTTCAGCCTCCTGCTCAGACACCTTCGGTGGCTCTTTGCTGCCTGAGAACCTCTGCCTCCCTTTCAAGGCCCCATTTCTGGCATCCACACTTTCCCTGCTACCCCACAAGCATCTCCAGTGCAATCAGCCATGTCTCTCACTGTGGCCACACAGCATAGCTGTGTTCACACCGCTGCCCTAATCCAGAATGCCCCACTCTTCTTGGTCTGTTTTCCCAGAATCAGGTTAAGGGACATTTTAAGTGTTGCATTAAGTCCTCTCTGAACAACTCAATCCTCCCAGGCTTCCCTTTTCCTAAGCTTTTACTCTGTCTTATAAGATACACTATTTATAGTGTCCAGAACTGATTTTCATTCTTGTTTCATAGTTTCTGACCAGTTTTGAATACGTTATATGATTTTTTTAAAACTCATCTGGAAAAACACGAGCTGTCAAGCAAAAATAGTTTCGTGATTTTTGGCAGATACCAGTTCACAAGCTTGGCCATTTCCCTTATATTATGAATGACTTGGCTACAAAGTATAGTTATTAGGTAGGAACAGTGTAAATATCAAAATGCCTAGAAGTGTTACCTGCCTAATGTGTTACCTGCACTGGGGAGGCATTTGAATACCCCCCCATGGTGATGGGGACCGAGAACTGCTCCATGAACACGGGCAATGTGCCCAACTTCCCTGGGAAGATGAAGTCAAAGAGCGACCACAGCTCCCGGAGGTTATTTTGCATCGGCGAGCCAGACAAGATGATGCGATGAGGGGTGCGGAACTATTTGGGGAAAGAAAACACTTTTTTATTAAATTCACTTTTCAAGAGATGAACACGATCCCTACCCCAAGATATTCCCACACAATCCTGGTTATTTAACACTTTTACATATCGTTTTAATCATCTCCAAAATGCAGACATTTTAATGAAATACAGAAAAAATAAACAGGGAAGAATTTTTCTTATTGTTCAAGCTGAATACTAGGGATGAGAGTTGGATTTGGTTACATTCTAACAACTGACCCCTATAAGAGACAGTAATGTGAACGATGAGAACTTTTAAAACCATGATTATGGGTGAGAATAAAGAATTTTCTGCATTAAGGCAAAATGTGTATTTCAAATTCCTCATGCAGAGGCACAAGAGTCAGTAAGTGTGTTACTCAAAGCAGAGTTTATTCTCAATTAAATACTATTTTCCACCTGGAAATCTCCCTTGCTATAAAAGGTCATACCTGTTTGCAAGCAAGGGTGACAGCAGCATTCGGATTTCGAATTTTGTGTCCCTCATCCAAGATCACGTAGTGCCAGTCATGCCTGCTAATGTCATCTTGCATCAGCCGAATGTAGGAGTAAGAAGTGATCAAAATGCCATGACAATGAGCAATATCTCGAATTAGTTTCTCCTAAAAGGATGATAAAATGGTAAAGCCAGTTTTAAATAAGCTCACTTAAATAAACTAAATGAGCATGATCCTTTAAATGGCAACCTTTCCATGATGTAATCTAACGCACTTTAAAAATATGTGTACAATCATAATATATACGATTACAATTATACATTATCAGGACTGGAAGTTTATGCTTCATTAATCTGTAACTGGTTAACACTGACTACTAGATCTATTAAGGAAGAGGGCCCTCAAGAGAAGCCTAGAAAAAGTTATAATACGTAAACACTTATCCAATATTTATTTTTCTAAAATACCCTTTGTGTCAATTCTTGTTAAACTTAAAACAACAAGATAGATGGGAAGTGATGTATTATTTTAAAACAAGAAAAAGAAAATGAGAGAAAAGCCAAGGAGACAAGAAAGACAAATCCAGGCGCTCTACTGATGCAGAACATGAATTGCAGGATGAAAGAATAAAAAAGGATATTAAAGCAATGATTTTTTTTTAAAGATATAAAAAAAGTTCTGAGGAGAAACAGGAGTCTACAGAGCAAATGGAATGGAGTGTCAGGCAGAAACACTGAAAGAGACCTATACCTAGGCATATACTTACTAGAATTCCAAAAGTAAAGAGAAACCGCTGTAGTGTCTAGTCAGAACAAAATAGAAGAAGAAAAGATTTCTTTCAGAGGAAAAAGACTCCACCTGGGCTGGACATCTCTTCTGTTACACTAAACTGTCAGAAAGCAAGGAGACAATCCTTCCAAAATTCCAGGGGAAATGCTCTGACCCTGGAATTCTGCACTGATCCAAACTAGCAGTCACGCTTGACAGAAAAAATAAATTCCACCTCCAGACAGGCAAAACCAGAAAATAAACCAGTGAGAGAAAGGCCAGGTATAGTACACTCTATCTCCAGCCAAGGCAGAGGTATGGTCACTGAAAGAACACAGTCCCTTTCCAAGGGCAGAAGAAAGTGTGCCTAAAACACACAGCACTCAGCAGAAGGCAGACGGCGGAGCTCCCTGACCCAGAATGCTCATCACAGACAGAGCACTCCCAGCAACTCCCTGAAAAAGGACGAAGGTCCTATTACAAACCCCTGGTTTACAGAGGAGGAAACTGTAATAATATACCAGGTCACATAGCTGGTAAGTAGTGGAGTCATGATTTGAACGTAGACAGGCAGCCAACTCCAAAGCTAGTATTAACTAAATACTAGGCAATGCTGCCTCATACTTAACTGTAAAAGAAAAAAAAATTTAAGGAAAAATTACATGTAGCATGTATGCCAGTTCTTTAAAAAATTACAGGTATCCTCTGCTTTTCCAAAGTTCAGTTAGCTTCTTCACTTTCACAAAATCCCTACATCAGTACCTGTTTTTGTCAACCAAAAGAAAGCCAAAGAGGATTTTCACTTTTATGGAAAAAGGGTGAAAAGCAAAAACAGCGTTCAGTCTTTGTCACTCAGGGAACCACTATAGAGGCAGCGCACACAGCGAGCACAAGAGTGGCTCCACCAAACCCCTTCCCCGGGAACTACAGTCGGCATCTGGGCAGCAAGCGCCGTAGCTTTGAACTGATCTATAAGCATCTATGCATTATCTCAATTTATTTTGTGCATGTTAGCAAGATGTATCCTAAGGTATCAGAAAAGCCTAAGAGAGGTTATTGTTTGGGTCTGGTAACGCTCAAGATCTTCTTCATATAAAGTGATGGTAAGTGCTTCTTCACTTCAAGCCATTTCAGCGTATGAAAGGTTCTACAGGAATGCTCTACTTTCTGGATAGCAGGGAAATCTGTATTAGAACAGTAAGTAAATATTAAAACATTGTTTTAAATATTAATGAAACTGTCACGAATAAATCTAAAATATAAAAAGGGATATATTTTTAAGTGTCACTATAATTCTTGTTTAGTTTAACAAAACCTAGACTAAGAACTGGAAAAATAAAAGGGGCAGAGGTGGCAGACACTGTCTGCTTTTTAACTGTGAAAAAAAACAGGCTGGATTACATTTGTAAAAAACAAGCCCATCTACTGATCCATAGCTGTTACATAAATACAAGAAAAGAAATAGACTGTAGAATTATCAAACAACTCTAGGGGAAAAAAGTAATAGAAAATAGAAAAAAAAATCAGGAAAACAGAAAATACGATCGCTGGTTTCAGACTAAATGTACCAGGAGTCACAACAGTGACTTATTAGCAGCAAGACTTTTCCAGTGTGTACACACGGCCAAACCCTTAGACCCACATGAGACTGGCACTGAAAGCTGAAAATAAGGGAATTACCCAAGAAATGCAAACAGAAACAGGGCAGGACTAGAAATACAAATAGCAGACAAAAGAAACTAACAGGAAAAAAAAGAGGGATACTTGATATTTTAAACGAGACAGTGCACACAGGACGAGCCACGCACCTTCACCTACCAGCAAGTCCTGCAGCAAACCGGGGCGCAAAGCCCCCAGAGCTGCACTGATGAAGCAGGACAGCACAGCCTGCAGGGGACCCGACAGACCCGAAGAGAGAAAGTAAGATTAAAGAAAACAAGAGGTCAAATATTAAAGCACAAATGATCTGAGCACCAGCATCCATGAGCTCCTTCTAATAGCTATCAGCAGAGTTTCTGACCACACAAAGAATACTCATTCTTTACACGCCACTGAGGCTAAAGCCAAGCTGAGCAGTCAGTCAACGCAATCTGCTAAAAAGGGAAAATGAGAGAATAAGATAAAAACAAAACTTAGTGGACCATTAAAAAACAAAACTGGAAGAACTGAAAAAGCATAAACAAAACAGCTCATTGAAAAAAACAAACAGACAAAGCTCTGTCAGGTCAGCCCATGGAGCAGAGTCGGACGCACAGCGTGAGAGTGTCAAAAGAGCACAACCCAGATGTAGACACTTGTACACAAATGAGTCTTCTCACCACTACCACTACCGAGCTCATGCCAAAACCCTGAACACTTTGACAGAGGACAACTGTTAAAAAAAGTGAAGTACCAAAATGGACCCAAGAAAAATGAGACAAATCGATCAGACCAATTACGGAAGAACTTGAAAGAGATGGTATGCTCTTCACACCAAAAGTCAACCACACCCAAAGGGTCTCACAAGCAAAGTAGGAATCCACCCTGTTGTTCAACTATTCCAAAATGCAGAAAAAGACAGGACGCGTTTTAATTCATTACTACAAGGCTAGCAAAAATTTGTTTTCAAAACTGACAGACACAACACACTTACACATATACTCCCTACTAGAGATTCACTACTTAAAAATAAAATCTAGCCGTATATTAACCTAATAAGACTCATCACAGGAATATAAGAAGAGCGAAATATCAGGAAACCTAATGCAATAATTCATGTAATCACAATTATACAAATTTTATAAAACTCAACATCTTCAAAAATGATTTTAGTATTATGTGAATGAACTAGGATTGGAATATTTTTTAACTTAACAGAGTATAAAATGGTGCAGTAAGAGCCCAAAAATTTTGAAAGAGAAAAACGAGGGAGAGATGACTCTCATCTCATAACACACTCAAAACTCCTGAGTTTATAAAACTGCTTTAGAGAACAAGGATGATACCTGGATACACATTAAAGGTTCAACAGGGAGAGCTATATTACCGTGACTACTACTTTGCCATCCTCCTAGTCACGGTTTTCAATGCCTGCACAGTCCTACATTGAAGACCACACCTGATTCACCATTTCCCAACTCCGTACCTTCGGTGAATGCACAGGAAAAACCTCAGCATTCACAGCCTTACAAACACACAGACAGGTTTCTCCCGGGACTCGCCTCCCTCCCCTTCGCCCTGACTGCACTGCTAATCCACCACCGGCCACCACAGCGACCAGCGCCCATGAAGGAAAGCGGGCTGTCCAAAGATGCGCTGCTCCAGCTCAAACGCCTCTCCCTCCAGCCCTGTGACTTTCAGAAGCCGGAGCTGATGCTAATAGCTGCTCTGCATCTAAACCTTCTACTGAGACTATGGACAGGCCACTGCTACAACCCTACCCCCGTGTCCCCCGCCAGGAGAGCAGTGGCTGCTAAAAGTCATGAAGCAGCTAGGCCTCAAGAAGGCAGCACACAAACAGAGAATGTCCCTCCCAACTCTCCTCCAGGCCTGGAGCTCTGTGGACGCACAGAGACAAGAGGGGGATGAAAACAACTACAAATGTTTGGGGCTTCAAAACCAATAGATGTCAAATTACCACCCACGTTTATAAAATGTCCCCTGGGTCGCAGCCAAGCCCTGCAAATGTGGGTCCACTTGCTCAGGACCCTCCAACTCTTATAACTGCTGGATGCAAAGACTCACCATGGCAATTCCCTTAATCCCCCCCCAGGGAATGCCACCTCAAGTTGGATTCTGGATGTCACTTCACCGCAGCTGAACAAATGAGATGCCAAGCCTCTCAAATACACACCACTGGCACCATGTTCAGCTTCTTTTGCATGTTTAATGAGGACTGAAGTTTATTTGGAAAATTCCATAATGTTAAGCCATAGAAATAAACAATTTCTAACATATTCAGAAAGATGTATGATGATGAGTAAGAATTAAAAAGACACTTTTGTAAGAAGCATAAAAAATTTTTTTTTTTAATGCCCCTATTGAAAATGTAACTTCCACTTAACAGTCACTGGATAAAAACACCATCTAAGACTATTTGTTTTCACCTGATTCAATCTCAGAATTCTATAACGGCCTAGTCTGGAGTTTCAATAATGGCGAATTGTTGAATATTATGGACGTCTCTATCCAAACACTTAAGACAAATCATCTCGGGCGGTTTCAAATTAAAAGCTTGTAAAATATGTAACCTCTCCTACTTTTTGCAATTAATAGGGTACATCTGCAATTAGCCTGACTTACTGAATGCAGTGCTGTTGTCATTAAAAGATGTCTGTGAAAGTGCTGCTGTTATTATGGAGGCTCAGGAGACCAATCCCTCCTAGAGGGCAAACAGTGGACTGGTAGAAAACAACAGCCATAAATCACACTGTCAGGCAGCAGGGAGAGCGGAGTGGAGCATAGGCACATGAAGGCCATTCACGGTAAACACAGCACGGCAGCTTCCCAGGCAGGATTTACTGCACCTGTAATTAATTAAAATTTCCTTCAAGCTAAACCTTTAATAAACAAGGATTTGTGCTGACAATGAAGAAAAAAAGGGCTCCAGCAACATAATTTTACAATACACCTCACAGAACAAGCATAGCATCTATCATTTCTTGTATCAGGTGTATACACCGTCTCTGAAGTTAATAGGAATTACATCACTTTGTTATAATTTGTGTACCTGGAATGGGTCTGAAATATTTAGGATACTTGAGGGAACACGTGGCCCTTTTCTACGTTTATTTGTTATGTTTTTGCCTGACTCCCTTCCAGCTCTTTAAAAAGTCAAGTCCTTTGACTCTAGTGTTCCAGAAAACGGGCCTTTTTAAAGAACACGTGATGGCAGTTTCATCAAACAGCCATGTTTTACCGTGGTTTGTTCTTTAATCACAACTTGTGTTCCGCAAAAAAAATTTTAACACGCTATTTCATTGTTTCCTTTTGGGGCCGAATGCATCTGGATGTGAGAAAAAAAGGTCTAGACATGAATGCCCACGAACACGTGTGATAAAGCAAGTGTTAACCTTCAATCTAGCCAAGTATTTATATTGAATCAGTCAGAAACAGCAGCGCATCTTTTCTTTTGACTACCAAGAAGAATGGGTCGACAACATTCTTTGTTTCTAACAGTAAGAATTACCTGAGTAAATGTCACACACCAAGGACAACACTAAGCTTCTCGTGCATATCTATTACCTCAACTCTTCATAAAATTACCAAAAAATACTCACTGTTTTGGAGATCAAACTAGGCTCACAGAAGCTAAGTGACTTGCCCAAGTTCAGAAAGCTATAAAATGGCAAATCCAAGATTCAAACCCTGGTCTGGTAATGACAAAAGCTACACTTTGGAACCTTTATGCTATTTTTGCATTTCCTACCCTTATGCCTCTACGTGCCACGAGTTTGTCAAAATGAGATAAAACTCTTTGATTTATCAAAAATATTCCACAGAATTACCGTATCTGTAGGATATAGCAGGAAAAGGTGGAAGAGACAAAGTGACAACTGTTTCAGAATATAAGCAAGAAATTTCTCATTAAACATCTTCCAACAAATTGAAAAAAGGGTCCTTAACAATTAAATAAACTTCATAACACAGTGCTAAAGATGCCACCACCCACTGTGAGTTACGGCATAAGTACATTTTCTCTCCCCAAGAAAATGGCTAGCTTTTCAAGGTCAGTTAAAAACATCATATCCATTTTTTGGAGCCCTAACAGCGTCAACTACCTGCAATGTCATGTTTATAGTTACTCAACAAACGTCTGTTAATCAACTCATGTATCAAGTTTCTCTATGTTAGAAAAAAAGGGATCACAGGGGCGCCTGGGTGGCACAGCGGTTAAGCGTCTGCCTTTGGCTCAGGGCGTGATCCCGGCGTTATGGGATCGAGCCCCACATCAGGCTCTTCTGCTATGAGCCTGCTTCTTCCTCTCCCACTCCCCCTGCTTGTGTTCCCTCTCTCGCTGGCTGTCTCTCTCTCTCTGTCGAATAAATAAATAAAAAAAGAAAGAAAGAAAAAAGGGATCACAAAACATAATGAGAAAAGGAAATCTTAGATTCCTATGAAATGAGATTTCAATTGACCATTAAAAGAAGATCTAGAAGACTGAAAATGTCTTTATCTGATTTGATTGTTTGGTTGAAAACACTAGCCACATATTTTTCTGCATGGTTGCTGGGTTTACATTTGGTAATTCTAAATTACACTGTCAGTCAAAGAGAGTGTTAACAAAGATAATACAGGGTCACATGGTGAGAGAGGTGGGAAGCTAAAAGGCAACGTAAGGAAGAAGAATGATGGATGCATTCCATTCAGAAATTGATCTGATGTCTGTGCTCTAAATGAAATTTTTAATTTTTAATTTTCAAAATTTTATGTCATATCTGCTACAACAAATCATTAGGAAAATAAAGACAATCTACTTGAGTGATAAGCAGAACAATTCTTGAATTAGTACTTTTAAATTTTCCAAAGAGAAATTCTCTTCTCTTTCATATTTTCTCCAGCACAGAATGTCCCTATCTCAGAGTGCCATTATCTGGACAGGCCCGTGGGCACAGAAAGCTCCCCCATGTAGAAAAAGAATCTTAGCTGATAAGAATAGAAAGGAAGTCAGGCATTAGATGCCGGGTTAGAGGTCAGACCAACACTGACAGAATATTTGAAATATGATTAAAAAACATATTTAACTGCAATCTAACACATTATCTGCAAGCCAACAGGTGTGCATGGGGTGGTGACAAAGATCTTCATGAACAAATATAAAAAGGAAGGAGCAAAGGTTATTAAATGTCACTTGGGTGTTTGAATCTAGCAGCTGGATTTCTTTTCTTTTCTTTTTTTTAAGAAAAATTCATTTTCTTAATATACATTTTACAGAGATAGAGACAGCCAGTGAGAGAGGGAACACAAGCAGGGGGAGTGGGAGAGGAAGAAGCAGCCTCCCAGCAGAGGAGCCTGATGTAGGGCTCGATCCCGGGACTCTGGGATCACGCCCTGAGCCGAAGGCAGAAGCTTAACGACTGAGCCACCCAGGTGCCCCCTAGCAGCTGGATTTCCGATCTTGGAAGTGTTACTAACAAGGTCTGCGCAAAGGATTTAAAGTATATTCAATGAGTCTTCATCACAAATAATAAACTGATATTAACAATAATAAATAATAAACTCTGTTTCTAAGTCAAGAGTATGGTCTGTAAGATGCAAAAGAACACCTTTTTGGTCTTTTGTATAACAACCTACATCTTTAGAGATCTGGGATACTTTATAATGGAAAAGAAACAACAGAGTTAATTAAGAGTCAGAGGAAAAACATACGTCTACCGCTTTTCCTCAAAAGTTAAATAAGAGGGCACCTGAGTGGCGCAGGCACTTAAGCATCTGCCTTTGGCTCCAGTCACGATTCAAGGGTCCTGGGATCAGCCCCGCATCAGGCTCCTTGCTAAGCGGGGAGCCTGCTTCTCCTTCTCCTCCCCACTTGTGCTCTCTCACTATCTCTGTCACTACCTGTCTCTCTCTCTAATAAGTAAATAAAATCTTTTAAAAAAAAATAAGAAACTTCAAGTTAAGGTCCTTAGCAAACTGTAAAGCACCAAAAAAATTTATGAACAATCACATGCATGCATGTGTTTGTGTGTGCAAAACCACTTCAGAAGATGGAATCACTGCAAAGTGAAATATCTACTCTCTCAAGTTCTGCCTGCCAAACACGGAAGCAAGGCACCAACACAGACATTTCATTTATATGAAGATAGTTCTTCAGGTTATAATAAAAGAGGAAATCCAGGTAAGCTATGATAAAGGTGAAAGTGAATATATGCCCTTCAGTAGCCTAAAAGAAAATAAAAGGATAAAGAGGAACATATGGAAAACGTGCCTTTTAAAGAGAAACATCAAGTAATGAATCCTGCTGGATTTTGCAATACAGAACATTACGAAATGTCAACAGACGATGGAAGTAAAAAAGATATCAAAAATGTTTTACAAGGGTGACAAAAAGATAGTTACAACAATTCAGTCTGACTAGAAAAACAAGCCAAATGGTTATTTTCATGCTGTTAAAAATCACTGTTTTGTTTTGATCACAGCATTAACCCTACTTCATTAATTATTTTCACTCAGTTTGTTTTCCATTTACCATTTAAAATTCAGGGCAAAGTCAGTTGGTTTTAACAGCAGCTAGTATAAGCAAGATTCTATTTCATCAAACTTGAGCTACCAGATTATAGATATTCCTGATTCACTTCTATCAAAAGTTCCATGTACTCATGATCGTGAACAAAATGGGAGTTTGGAGGAAAGGGGTACTGAGCGAAACTGCAGAAACCATGGAGTTCAGGGGCTCGCGTGTGTCGAACTCAGTGAGGCAAACATGCAGCAGCTCTTTTAGGCGCGCTGCGTGGGGGCACAGGAGAGCTCACTCAAGAGCTCCAAAGACTTGGGTAAGAAAGAACTCATAACAAACTGCCACTTCATGTCAATAAAGTAACCTGTAAACCCACGGTGAAGAAATGTAATTATCAACTATTCAGCAAACGCTTAAGGGCACTTTACACAGCTTACAGTCTGGACGGTCAGAGCTGAGAATTAAAAAAGCATAATACAACCTCTCTATGCTACCCATTTGAGCACAAACCAACCTCCTTTTTAATCAAGTAACTAAAACTACAAATAAGTGAAGAAATCCAACTTTCAAAACACAATGGTTATGCTTACATGATGACCAGGGATTCAGGGAACACAAAGCAATTTAACTAAAAAACAACAATAGGAAAAGCAACAAATCAGGAAATTCCCAAAATGGCAGGTTGTCCTTTTGTTCATTAAAAATGTTGAAAAGCATGTTAGATGCATTTAACGATGAGGAGTTACATTACACTTTCCTAAAACTGTGGACAGCTGCTAATGGCCCAAATCCGACTAGTTAACTGTTCTGTAAGCCCCCAGTGTATGGCCCCACTCACGCTAGCAGGCTTGTGGTGCCCTGTCTGTGCCCAGTTGTGTTTTGCTGGACAACAAACACGTCTCAAGGCCACTATGAACTGTGAGAATGATAACGTCTAAATTCACAATTACTGTGAAAATAACAGAGCTCTAAATTAAATCAGTAAGTTAATGCACAAAAGAAACACAGGAACATACATTTAAGAAATACAGGGATCAAAGGTGAAACAAATAGGTAAAATGGAGAAGTTCAAAACCAAGCAAACCAACAGGTACTGAAGTGCTGTAGTGTTACCTTTTTTTGAGTATAGGAGCCGGTTTCATGTAGAATTGCCACTCTGAACGGAGGCCACCACGTGTGAAATTCCTTCACCCACTGATGCATCACTGTCGTTGGACAGACAATTATAGTCGGACCCAACCCCTTGAACCTGCATCCAAAACGTCCAAGAAGAAAACACAACAGTGAATGACAGCATATGGATGATTAACCGCCAAAAAACAAAAAAGGAAACAAATAGGTTAACAGTTTGAAAAAGAAAAGCCTAGCTATGGAAATTTATTGATATTTTCTCTAAAGAAAAAGCTGTTGAAGTTAACACCCAGTAAGTGAAATCTACTGTAAAGTAAAAGAAAATGAAACAAAAATTACATAACAAAAATACTTTCCTTTCCTCTTCTATTCCAGGTGAGGGAAGGTGTTATGTATCTCTTCAGACATAGAGAATCGTAGGAGTTTTCACCCACAGGATCTCAATCAACCTCCCAGCCGTGGGGAAGTAAGCAGGACAGAAATGCTGCAGTGCTCAGGGGCTCCGAAGGTTGACATCCCCAAGGCGACGTGGTTACCAGCAGACGCAGCAATGCCTACGGTCAGTCTCCTGACCGCCGCGGCCTGCTTTCATGACACTGTGCTGCGCATTTCTCCGTGGGGGGGGGGCATCACAGTGACCGCTTCCCCTGGAAGCCCACACCAAGCGTGCAGCTGCACTGTTCTTGGGGAAAGCAGCAGAGCACGACACAGCAAGAGTCTTAGCAGTCACCCACTGACCCCGCAGTCCCAAACACACACTCATGTACTGGGATATCCACTGTAGCACTATCTACACCGTGGAAAAAGTGGGCGCCACCTAAACGTCCATAAAGACAAGTGTTGAACAAACCATTCCACTTCCTTTAATTCAGCACAAGCTGGTCATTAGGAGCGTTGCCTGGGTCTACCCAGCTCTGCACACATTAACTGCATGATCTTGGGCACATTACTTCACCTCTCCGAACCTCAGTTTCACATCTTAAATGGGAATAATAACAGTACTGATCACATAGGGTTAAATGAAGATTAAGTCAGTTAATACCTGTAAAGTGTTCAGAACAGTGTCATATAGCAAATATTATAAGGGCTTGTTAATAAATAAGATCGAATATCACAGAACCATTAAAATCACTTTTGAAGATTATTTAAAAACCTGGAAAAATGCTCATAAGAAGTCTTTTATAAAACAAAACTATTTATGGAATCACTCCAACTCACTTTCACATAGAGAGCTGGCAGATTGGTTGTGATGGACACTATCTCAACATTCATCTCTCCCTCTCCTTCCCAATAGAACCACGATTCTGTGCGGGTGTTCCCTCTTTCTTCCCACACTTGTACTTGATGGGGATCTGACCACTGCCTGGCTGTGGGAGAAGCAGAAAACCGGGTTCATCCACAGCTGTCAGCACACAGTACCCGGCCCCCTTCCCGGCGCCATTCACTCTTCGACTCGGCCTGGTAAGACTGGTTCACTCAGAGTAAGGAAGGAAGGACTTCCATTCCAGGCTGGCGGAGACTTTTCTCTCTCGGTCTCTCCGAGCGCATGTGAACAAGGAAACACAGCCCAGTGGCTGCTGGGCAGCTGGGCTACAGTGCAAGGAGATCTGATGACTACAAGGAGAACTGACCTTAGGAGAAAACTGAAGTCCCTGGGACCCTGCTGACATCACTGAGCTGCGGATCATGCTGTGTCTACTGCCCACCTCCTCTGTAGGTTCCTAGGGGTATCACACACGCTGTGAACATCTGACTCAACGTAAGGTTTTGCCTACTTGTAACCAAAATATCCTGACACATTGCACACCACAGGTAACTGACTGAATGTGCACCATCCTGCCCTCCTTCCCCCCATCACACTGGAACAAGTGTCCCTCTTCATGTCTGACCAATCCCTTTGCCTGTGCCTAGAAATCCATACTCCCATTACTGTGGCCACACTTCATCCTCAGTCCTGCTGGGAGCTGGGCGCCAGTTGGTACATAAGATGAAAATCAAGCAAAAGTCAGACTAACTATGGGAATCTCTTCAGCACTAGACTCACGCTCAGCTCATGCTACAGGAGACAACTGGGAGCCAAGACTGACTGAGGACGCTGAGGTCACGTGGCCTACCTTTCACTCATTCTGAGGCAGAATCACTGCCACTCTCCCCCTCCCCCACCTTTTTCTGCCCAACAAGGATGCTGACTATCTGAAGCTAAATGCACACTACGTATACTTTCCCCGTGCTACCTCATTAATTCCCATAGCTGCAATTACTCCCTCCACACGGGTGACACCAAATCTAGGTCCCCAGCCCAGATCTCTTTCCTGAACTCCAAAGTACCATATGCTTGGATGTCTAATTGCTGGCTCTCCAGTTAAATGTCCCCACAGCACCACACACCACATCCTCCCCCACCTTGCCCTCCTCCCATGTTTCCAAACCCAATGGAAAGAACTGTCACCCACTATCCAGGTGCCCAAATTCAAAATCCATGTTTCATCACTGATCCGTCCCTCTTGTTCTCTACCTATTCAACGTACACGGAGTTCGTGTCATGTCTACCTCCAAGAAAGGCACCCTGTCTCTCCTTCTACACTGTTGATACTCCAGGTGTGGCCACTATCACCTCTTACCTAGGTTACTACACTCTTTAGCACAGACATTTCAAAAAAGCAAAATCTGAATGTCTCATCCCTTTGCTTGAAAGGCTTTAGTGTTTGCCTACTGCTCTTGAATAATCTACACACCTTAAGCTGGCCTATGAGACCACAAGGACTGACCTCTGCTCACCTCTTCACCCCCACCTCTCTCACGGCTCCCACCCCAACATCTGCCTCTGTGGTTCAGCACACCACCTGCCAGCACTGTCTTCAGTTCCTACAAAGCACATATTCCTCTGATCTCTCGAGATTCCCCTTATCCTAGCTGCCATCTACTTGTGTTTTAGCCCTGAGGTTCTTTTACAGAGTCTTCCTTTTTCTCTCTGGATGGGTTAAGAATTCTTCCTTGTTATATCCACACTAGTTAGGACCCCATACTAACCCTACCATAACAGGTATCACTCGTATTTTTAATTGTGTGTTAGATCCTTCCTAAGCCCCTTGAGGGTAGGAATGGCCTCTTCTTCAAATGCCTAGACCACAGGATGCTGGATTTATTCAATGAAAACATTTTCTTAAAGGTTGCAGAAAATACATTGAAATGTTAAAAGAGATTATTTCTGAGTTAGGGAATCATGGGTAATTTTTATTTTTTTGCTACAGCTCAGTAAATAATTTCTGAGCTTAATTTTTTTGTAAGTTACTCAGAGTAAATCACACAGTGCTCGAAATGTTAAAAATAATCTTCTGCACAGCTCAAAAATACCTGCAGTTCTATTACAGAAACAAGCTGAAACTGAAATGAGGCTCACCGTTATATTCCAATGTGACAAAATGCCTCCATCCACTTCTAAATCCTCTCACCCTTCACAGCTACAGCTACTGCTCCCTGCCCCTCTGCTCCATATTAAGGGCTCAAGAAGTAGAGGCTACAACAGACTTTGCACTTCCCAAAGAACACCCAAGCCGGGCTCTGCTCCTCACTAAGGGCAGGTCCCATGCAGGCACCCCCTCAAGCTCCCTGGGGATGGCATGACTCTGTTCTGGCCCCCTTCATGACAATATTTCCTTCTAAACGGATTAAATGCACCAGCTTCTTTATATCCTCCATGGGGAACATGAGTTATTATCAATATGCACTTAGCAGGGATTAGGAAACAACCAATCAAAACCTGTTTAAAATATTTACAAACAAAGTCACTTTCAAATAAGCATAAATACATACACATGCTTTATTCAGCTACATGCATTTTTTTCTTTTTATCACATGCTTTCTGCAAACGGCTACACTGATGACTCACGGTGTCATTTAGGACCAATATTTTATTCTAGCTGAACACACATCTGGCATTATGATGCCCTTTCATTTCTGCCATTCTCCCTCTATTAGAAGACTATGGAGGTTTTCACACTGAGTGGAAATCTAGGAGCAGACCTAGATTGTTCCTGAACCACAGGAGGGGCAATCAAATCCATTAACTGTCACATCAACTGAACCACCCTTTTCCAACCCTCAAAACCAGTGAGATGAGCATAAGAAATGGCTAAATGTACTAGAGTGATTAGCATCAATTACCAAACTAGCTAAAATTCCTTTCATCTTTGATTAGCATTGATTACCTAATGAGTTTAGGAGAAGCCAATAGCTCCAATGGTCAAATAGTTCAACCTACAGGATGGAAACCCTGCTATCCACAGGCTAGAACTTACCAGGAATTACAAAGTAAAATATTTACCTTTGAAAGTTCATTAACTTTTTCAGGCCATTTTATTTGTAACCAGGAATTTACTAAATGATATCCAAGACCTTAAAGTATTAACTGAAGTTTGAAAGGTAAATAATTTATTTCCTCATCATGAAATTCAGGGGACCTATCGTTATAATATGAACGGCCAAGGGAAAAGAAGGTAGTATACACATGATGAACTGGGAGCACAAAAACCAGTACAGATTTTTACAACTGCACATAATAAGCTTCTCCCTCTTTTAAAAACAAACACACATGCAAAACACATTAAAAAACAAAACCAAAAAAAACCTTCTTTACCATGAAGCTTCTTCTTGGTATCCCAGAGACTTACAACTTTCAATGACCATGGGCCATAAAACTGCAACACGAAGACCATCTCAAGTTAGGGCCCCCAAATCTACACAGTTCACAGGGGTTCAGAGAAAATGTAAATAGCCAAAATGAACCATGTCAGCTCACTGAGAACTTCATCTGACCATTCATCTATTTTTCTTTAGGACATAAACACAGAGAAGAACTCCAAGTTCATCGAGTTGCAGAGGTGGACAGGTTATAAAATTGTAAGAAAACTGTGATACAATTTGCTCTGGCACATGGAAGTCGAGGGGACCACGCTCCCCAGCACACCTCTATTCATAAAGAGCCTGGCTGTTTGGATGATACATAACTGCATTCTGGGAAGCCACTTCTACCAATACTATTTTAATAAAGACAATCTGGGCTATCATCCAACAAGCCACACTATTTCATTATGGAAAAGAGGATATGAGCATTGATAGTTAATTGATTACAGCTGCTGCTCATTATTAGCCCTGCCTTCACTCCTAGTAGGATTGCCACCACTCTGGAGAGCACGTTTTAATTTTTAGATCAAAACTACACTGCAGGGATGACTTGAGTTTTCGTAGGCCCAGAGTATTAGACTCCACACAAGTTTCATGATAATAGGAAGGGAAGGGAAGATAAGAGATGGGAAATAAGAAAATCCCAGAAATCATTTAAGGAAAGAAAGACTGTCCTAGAAACCATCTGGGGCAGCCTGGGGCATTCCAGTTATCCAAAAAGAAAAAAACAAACAAAACCGTCCAGGTAGAGATGCAGAGCCACGCCAATCAAAGAGCTTATTTAGAACAGAGAAAAGCACTTTCTAAAACACCAAACTAATGACACTCATAGATAAGAAAACACTAAATGCTCATTTTCAACTCTGACTTTTCCCTTGGGCTGGAATGTTTTCATGGTTCCAAGCAAAATATGTAATAGAATTCTAATATTTGAAGGAAAACCTCTGCTTCAGTACAACTTCCCTGTAATAACAAAATACTCAGTATTTTAAAATCTCCACGTTTTTTCCCTTTCCTACATCATACAAAATATTCCTAAAACGAATACTTCTCATGAGAAGTGTGATCTGTTAAATTAATGGGAAAGGAATAAAAACAAAGCACTACTAAAGATTAAAAAAAAGTTCTTTACTCAATAGTTTACGGTTTGCATTTGGCTCCATACTAAACGTTTCTTTGGGGCCAAACCCGAGCACAGGACAGTCACTCTCTGCAGTTGCTGACTTCAGGCACATTGGCACTGTGTTGAAGGTGCCTCTAAACCCTGAATTATTCAGTGAGTGTCTGAGGTTGCTACAACATAACCGTCTAGTAAATATCTTGCTGTTACTCATTAGATAAACCTACTGGAATGCAAGGAGCTCTCAGATTATCTGGGTTAGAGATTAACTATCCTACATAATTCACTTCGTATTATTTTTACCAATACTGATTTACATAAAGCCAATTTACAGCTTTAGTATGGAAATAAATGCTCACTGTATTTCAAGAGAAAATATTTCAGTCCCAACATACTGAACTAACACAATTTAAATGTTGATTCTTTCTGAATACCACAGCTTTAATAGTTCATTTAAGTTCCTGAAGAGAATAAAGATCACAATCTAAACATAATTTTCCATCATTTTAGGCAATCATTTAGGCTTTGCCTTTAGAGTCGATATAAAATTCTTGAAGATTGGGAGAGGGAGAAGAAAGCATAGTGAGCAGGCAATTTCATGTAAAAAAAAAAAAAAAACAAACCAACTACTATTACTATCTATAAATGCTATCGCACATACTGATTATAAAAGAAATTCGGGAGAATGGCTTCTCCAAAGCTCCAACTTTCCCCATGAATAGACTTTGTACTTACTGTAATGCTCACCTGGTCTCCTGCCAGAACAAATATTTTAATGTAAAATTTAATAAATGGGACTAAAGGTATTATACCCAATTTAAAATTCCATATTGTGTAAACTATCGATATTAACATAATTGAGTTTGTAAACAATCCATTTGTAGAAGCTAACCTTAGACACTGTATTGACCCAAAATATCTAGTGGGGCTCATCTGCAAAATGAAGCATCAATGCCTGGAATTCATTAAAAGTGTTACATGTTTAATTTCTCCTGCCCTACAGCTCCATTGTCTCGTAAAAATTTTCCTTTGATGTCCCCCACTAAAAGAATTAAAGGAATATTGTAATTGAAATGTCATCAATAATTCACAAGACCCTCCTCCACAGCAATACATCTGATGAAATATTAATTGAGCTCCACAGACTGACAGTCTGCAGAGGAGCACTTGCCTGTAATTTGAACCACGAGTCCTGATCTTGCTGTAGCTCAGACCTGCCAAGAAGGCAATTATCTGGATGGTCTTGCCCAATCCCATTTCGTCTCCCAGAATGCCTCCTGCCTGCTGGCAGTGCAATTCCCACAGCCACCTAACACCTGTCTGCTGGTACCTACAACAACAAACACCAACAAGAAAGAGAAAATGGCAAATGGTGGATAATACAGATCGTAACAGAAAGTACTCATGAATTAATCATTTGGCTAGGTTCTAGTACCGTCAGAGAAACATGCCGGATGTGTGTTTTACATGAGTATTATATTTATAAGGTCATACATTTTTGATTACCTAGGCAGAAAATCACAAATTTTTCTTTATAGAACATGTTAACACATTTCTAATTAAACTGATAGATGGGGTAATTAGGGACTATTTCATTTCTTTTTCAACATTAGAAATAGCTTGGTAAACAAGCATAAATTTATTATCTTTTATTCAATATCTTCCCAGAAAAAAATCTCAAATATTTTTAGTTATATAAAGTTCCAATGATTTTTCTATGAAAAAGAGGCATTAACATTTACTTTTTCTATCCCAACAGCATCAAAAAGCAAGAGACAGAACACTACAATTAACAGCACATACTTTTGAAAAGTCACTTGACAATTATATTATCTTTTATAGGGAAAATTGAATTGAATTTTAAGGCCATAAACAAGTCTGAATAAAAGGGATGCTCACAAAATTAGTACGACAGATGATTCTCTCATATTATTAGCAGATGAAAAAAAGGACACTTTAAAGACTCAACAATACAAAAAGTCTTTTTAATATTTTAAAGCAGAACTTGATTCAGAGGCTTTATCATAGATACAGAAAGATCAGAGCTATTAAAATTTTAAATAAGGAGTACAAGACAAAGAAAAATAATATGTTCCCCTATAAAAACAAAGTTGGTATTTTCTTTTCTCCATCAATGGCATATTTAATCTATAATCTAAAAATGAAGCTAAAAAAAGGGATAATGCAAGAAGCATTTTTGAGAGTGAAGAAAGACAACATCATAGAATGATATGAAAAATATATGCCAAGTTTAAAAACAAATCTAAGGCAAAAAATATTTAAAAGACCATGAAATCTAAAGTTTTTTTTTTCCAAAAAAAATACCAAGGCTGATGAGCTTCCCATCTTAAATACAGGCATTTTTGTTGTTGGTTTACTGGCCTGATATCTACTCCAATATGTGTGGTATGTCTACCTAAAATCTCACTGTGAACTCTAGTCCTTGTTGAACTAGTTTCATTTCATCTCTTAATCATATGTTATAATTAACTTCCCCCAGTAGTTTCCCGCAGAATCAATTACAAAAGTTTACCTCTAGCTGTTGCTATTACTATCTATCTAAAACTTCGAATGAGAATGTTGCTGCTTATTAAGTTTGCTATTATACACACTGAATATGCACCCTGAAGAAGAGGATTAAAAATCAAAACACAGTAAAGTCTAGTATGGATAAAAGATCATTAAATTGAAGAACAACAAGTTCTATTAACACATGGTACATAATCAGAGAATAATGGCTCCTAACTCCTTAAGCAGCCAATGCTGGGGAGGGAGGCAGAGGGCCACGTGCTTTGGATACAGCCTCACAACTACCCTGCATAAAGATGAGCAACCCATTTTATAGTTAGGATGTGAAAGCACACAGAGGTTACGTAACTTGCCAAAGGTCACACTGCTAGGAAAAAAACAAGCAAGCCAGAACTGAAATCCGGAACCTCTCCTTCCAAAGTGACTCCACTTAGGAGATAATCTTGACCAGCGTTCTCAATGGGGAGTTATTTTGCGCCCTAGGGGACATCTGGCAATCCCTGGAGTCATTTTTGGTCATTCAAACTGGTAAAGTACAATTGTTATCTAGTAGGTGGAAACCAGAGATGCTGTTCAACATCCTACAATGCACAGAAGAGTCCTTAACAACAAAAGAATTATTCTGTCCAGAATGTCAGTTGTGCTGAGGATGAGAACCCCTGATGTAGGCTAAAAGCTGACTGTGAACCACAACAATGAACCAATCTCAGCTGTGGATGAAGATATAGTGCAAAAAAACCTGATGTATGATCAGAAGCACTAAATACTAGTTAATCAACCTCCTTTTACCGAGGTGGAGAACAACTATGGGACCAGCTCCTCCAGGCAGAGTAAGGACCAAAATCTCCCAGTGATCATTCTAGTGTTTCACCACTACACCACACCACCTCTCCTAACACGGGTCCAACATCTCTTTTTGTTTGGGGCCAATCAACTTAAGGCGGGGGAAATCTAGAGGAGCACTCAAGAAACCATGAAAGGAATAAAGAATGGCAACCTGCACGGTATCCCAAAGGGAGTTTAGGAGGGCATTAAGACAGCTGCATCCTATGTGACCCAGGAGAGGCAATAATAGTGTGATTTCTCCTCATTTACAAATGTAATCTCCAAGGGCATACGATTTCGTGTTTATAAAATGATTAACACTAAAGAAATGGTTTAAGGAAAAATATCTACTAGGTGGCCCTGTAAGTCACACCACTACATGGAAATCCCCAACAACTGAGACATTGTACAAAGATGGCAGAGTGGCTCTTTCTTTCTACAAAGGCCCTCAGACCGCACCAGCACATTGGCTGGCGGGTGGGTGTCACTGGATGAGGAGGAGTTAGGGAGCCTGGGTTCTGGTTTCAGCAGTGCCACTAAGTGACTTAGGTTTTGTTGCTTTAATTTCCTAACAAACACTATAAACAATGACATACTTCAAATGAAAGCAGGTTACAGAATAGTTATCAGAACCTTTGAAAAGCATATAAAAAATTACTCCTTATAAAGATGTCTTACAAACTATTGTACGATAGTTAAAAAAAAAAAAGGACCATACTCTGCTGTCCCCGTGAGAATGAAGTATCACAAAATAACCACAAATAATTGGTATATATCTTGGCATTGTCACACTAACCCAAGATTCCATTTGCTAGTGTGGCTAAAAGTAAGGTCAAAAGATTGAAGTTTGTCATTTGATTGCTAAATTATACAGATGAATGCATTTGCTGGGCAAACTTTCAAAACAGAAATTTAAAAGTTAAACATGATCTTAGAGAAAATAGCGCTTAAATGGATAACTGTAGCTTCTGACTCCCTTGTGTACAACTATACCCTGTTAATTTAATTCCACAGAGTGCAATAAATACAGCAAAAATATATCTACAGCTGAAAATTAAACTTGGCCTGGCTAAAACATAATCATAAAAGAAAAATGAAAACTTATCAATCCTATTAATTTTTTTCATACAGCAGAAGAAAAGGAACAAGTTTAATAACAATTATTTTGAGAATATGTTTTTTAGAAATGAACACAAAACACTTTGCAGAAATGTGTAATTAAGACAAATTCAAACAAACAAACATGACATGTATTTACATTAACTACTATAGGGTTAATAGTCAATACACTGAAACCTATATACCCTTAGTAAGCAAAGTCTGGTTCTAGTAACTGTGAAATTCCGTTGGCAGAAATTCTCACGCTTATACAACAGTGCACATTCAACTTGACTCTTGAGGATATATACCAACTTACTACACATACAGAAGTATCCTTCTTCGTCAAATCAATTTAATTTATAATTTGGGTATTTCTTTTGCTAGTACAACACTGGTACTATCTGGACTGTTCCTTAATAAGCAATCACTTTAGAGAAGATAAAAAGAGTTGTCAATAAATGTTGTTTACATACCCTTCCACAGTTAATTTTCATTTGGGAGAAGCAATAAACAAATAGCCACCTCTCTGGGCTACAAAATGATGTGTCTGCAAAAATTATTAGAGCGGTTCAGATTTGAATTTCAACATAAGTCGGATTCTGCCAGTTATGGCAACCCAACCAACACACTTCACATTTTTAGGATTTAAGCTTTCCTGTATATTTAGTGAGGTAAAATAACTGTTCCCAACGCCTTTTGCCCACCCTCCCCTCATGGAGGTAAAAATTAAAACTATAATATAAGCCCTTTGAGAGGAAATATAAAAAGCATGTTATTTTTAAATAGACATCTTGCACAAGTTTAAGGCATGGCAGACAACTGAATCTAGAAGGAGATTAGGCATAATTGTCTCAAAGAAAGAAGCTTCTATCCTGCACCCAACTACCAAATGATGCTGCTGAACAGAAAGTAGCTATGTAATGGTTTAACTTCCTATATGCACTGAAGAAGCCTTCCTAAAGTATCTTGTTAAGTAAATCCCAGGAGTGATGAGACGGAAAATGCGCCTCCGTCTTTACACTCATCACGGGAGACTGGCCCAGGCCATGTAGGCTACAGCATCTATCACACAGCTCCCGGTTATCTGGAACACTCGGCCACTTCACGTATGAAACACGGTCAGTTTGAAATAGCAACTTAATGCTGAAGGTGTTTGCCTAGATCTTTTCTTTTGACATTAGAACATCTACATAAAATATTTAGATGCACATTTGGTCAGCTCAAAAGTATTATACCCTTAGGTACAATATAAAACACTCAAACTACTCTCAATAGTTTTTATTTCTACACATTAGTTAAAAAAAAAAACACCCCAATATTGATTTTAATATACAACTCTTCTTACTTAATTCATCTGACTTAAGAAATTAGAGGTTTGGTCCCTTAGAATTACTAAGAACAAAAAAATAATTCGACGTAGATGGCTTTTAAATGTGTTGCTTTTAGCTGGCTGAGACAGGTCCACATAGATTCACCAGCTTACAAACATGCCCCATGCGCACTTTAGTCCATTTATTATCATCTACTTTTAATGAGCAGCACGTGGCTAAAATTTCATTTGACGATATCTGTATTTGCAATAAATTGCTGCAAGTACCTTAAGGGCCCACAGGTAACTACTGTGTCATATCTAAAATATTAATTTGTACACAATGGCTTGATGACAGATATAAAGGAAAGAACACACGGCACATACTTAAAAAGCTTTTTGAACAGAAAACCCGGCATTTTAAAATCATCAAACTCCGCATCGCTCTCCTCAGAATTGTCTTCGAGCTTCAGACACTTCTCTTTGTCCTGCAGCCTCAGCTTATTCCATCTCCTGCCATGAAAAGAAAAATCATATTTTCATTATTTTGGTTACAAGACAGATTAAAACACAGTTCTAGATAATGCACAGGAAAAAGACGGAAATTAAAATGGTCTTTTAGCTTTCTGCCACCGTCATTACCCAAAACACTGATATTCAAAGAAAAAAATTCTCTTTTCCTTCCTTTTCAATTCAATTCTTATGTGAATTATTACAGCTACTTGAGAAATATTTCTGTAAGGTCCCATTTCATTATCAAAACTACTTGTGCCTCTTCTGGCATACCCTAAGGGGAAATTTCTCCTCTGCTTCCTAAGATATATGAACTTAATTCTAGAAAAGACTCAGTGAAAATTTCAATATAACTATTTCCAAAATGGCAATATAACAAAAAATAGATTTTATTTATCATTACAATTTCTGTGCTAAAGATATGACAGTCATAGCATAAAACAACACAGTATCTTGAACATAAAGCAAAGGTTAGGTCAAAATTGCTATATATCAGATTAACATATTATTTACTTAATGGAGGGCCATCAGCAATATCAAAGGACTGATAAGTAAACAACTTAGAAAAAAAGGTGTTCACTAAATAAAATCTAACTCAGAAAAAAAGGTGTTCACTAAATAAAATCTAAGTTATAAATTTAGTAATATGATGCTTTTCAGATATAAAATAAGATCAGTGTTTATATTTCAGAGGGGTGATGCCATGTATGTATACCAGAAGAAATGTCTAAAGATTTGAAAGTCTTAACAACACATTGAGGTTGTTGGGAAGGTGTAGTCATTTAACCAGACTAACTCTGCATCCAAGTAACTATATAATGGACACCAGTGTCATGAGTTTAAAAAAAAATACACACACACACACACACACACACAACTCAATAGCCTCACATTCTATTTACTTCCAAAATAAAAGGATGACCTTTCTTTCTCCGTATGCATGCATCTCACAATGTGAATTTCACAAAATGCTGGGAATGGAATAAAGCAATACAGATAAATGCCTTCAAAGTAAAAAGCTCACAGGAAGGGAATGAGAACAGCAACATGTATAAGATATTTAACCGCCACTGATTACATAAGAATATTACGAGAACGTGTGGAGAAAGGTAAATGAGAAAATGGAAGGATAATATCATACACGCTGCTCGGTTCAACCAACGGTATTTTCCAGTATCAATTACCACACCAGCGCAGGAGGCCAAATACAAGAGCGACAGGCAACCCCATCGAGGTAGCCGCTGGAGGACCTTAAAGCACGTCCTCTGATACAAAGTCTTGCCTTGTTGAGAATGTTCATTCTTCAAAGTAACAAAAGGAAGGGCTACCTGAGATTTAACTGCAATCAATAAGGAAGAAGTAGCTGGTGATCTGAAGCTGCTTCTCCGGGTACTAAGAGTACCTATAAATAAGCACTGCTGGTAATTTCCAGAGAAGAACAGGAAATTTAAGAGGCAGTACATAGCCAAGCCTAAGAAAACTGCTGTCATATAACCATGAGATAGTCTTTTTATATAAAATATTTAATGACCTTTTTGTGCTTAACTTCTAAAGGCAATCTCTTCCTCTCTTTTATTTTTCTTCCTTAAAAATTATCTCCGTGCAATTGATGAAATGAAGTACCTCTCGGTGTCTATAATCATCTTTGCTATTCTTCTGAGTTTCATATTACCCACAAATTTAGTTAAGTGCAATGGTGTACAGCAGTGGTTCTCAACCAGGGGCAATTTGGCCATCCTCCCTGCCCCCCAGGGTAATTTGACAATGTCTAGAGACATATTTGGTTGTTCCAACTGCTGCGGGGAGGGACGTACACTACTAACATCCAGCAGGTGGAGGCCAGGGACACTGCTAACAAACACCCTACAATGTACAAGCCAGGCCTCCACAACAATGTTATCTGGTCTCAAACGTCAATAGTGCCAAGGCTGAAAATTCCTGGTAATATAAGTAGATGCACTACTGGAACTTAGAAACCAAAATGATGTAAATCCATTTTCCTGGTATATGTATCTGGATTCTCGATACCTACTATCTGAAATTTAACGAGCAAGCAATTTCACATAATGAGATATTCCTCAGTATCCAAATTCCTTACTATCAGAACTCAAAACCAAACATCTGCAAAACAAAAGATACTTGTATTTAGCAAATTTATGAACAATACAAAACTCAGAAGAATCACAAAAACTACCAATCCACTTAAAAACACTCCATTTTGCAATTATGCAAAGATAATTTTACAGGAAGAAAAAGAAAAACACCAGAAGATACTGGTTTTAGAAGTTTGGCATAGGGGCGCCTGGGTGGCACAGAGGTTAAGCGTCTGCCTTCGGCTCAGGGCGTGATCCCGGCGTTATGGGATCGACCCCATATCAGGCTCCTCCGCAATTGAGCCTGCTTCTTCCTCTCCCACTCCCCCTGCTTGTGTTCCCTCTCTCACTGGCTGTCTCTATCTCTGTCGAATAAATAAATAAAATCTTTAAAAAAAATTAAAAAAAATAGAAGTTTGGCATAAACTCATTAAATATTTTACATAAAGAGTATCACATACTAAAGTCCATTGACAGATGATAGCTATTTCCTCAGACTCGGCCAGCAAGTCTTTGTGGCCAATTTCCCACTGCATCACTCTGAGTCAACAGGGTTTCAGCTTCCTCCTTCTCCTCCCTCCTAAAAGGTACAGGCATCATGTCACCACAGAACACAGCACCTAGGAAACCACATAAGCCACTACAGAAATGATTGCATTCCAGTGCCTTCCGCTTCATAAAGATGAAGCAAGCCAGACATTTATACAGTTTGGCTAAAGGATGACTAAAGGTGGTAGGGAAAAATCATTATTGCCTACAAGCATTTGTACCATTGTGAAGACAAATCGCCCCAGTAGAATCATATACACATATTAAAGACAGAAAATACCAGGGTTATAAAACCACATGCATATGCGGCTCAGGCTAAGACAGCCTTCTGTTATATAAAGCAGTAATTCCCCATGTGGCTTGTAGCCAAAACAGACCTCCGACCATCTAACCAATGCCCACTGAGGCAGTGCAGCACCAAGTGCCGACGGACAAGAAGGACGCCATGGCAGACTAGGGAGGTGGAGGAGGGCCAGATTCACCTGAATTGAGAGAAACAGAAGTCTTTCCCAACCTGGATACCATCAAGGGTCTTAAAGCTGCTCTTCTTTGTGTGCTTTAACCTGCCTGTCCTGCA
Organism: Ailuropoda melanoleuca; assembly: GCF_002007445.2. NCBI lineage: Eukaryota > Metazoa > Chordata > Mammalia > Carnivora > Ursidae > Ailuropoda > Ailuropoda melanoleuca. Next base: position 89,926,514 of record NC_048223.1, read on the forward strand.
GCCTGGTAGGCTGAGCAATCTGTGTGGCCAGCAGGTGTAAAGGGATCTCTGTGCTATGAACAAACTGGGTTTGACGCATGGTGCAAGCACAGGCCAAAACACGAAAAGTCTGCACCCAGACGGTCTAGACGGTCTAGAATCAAATCCTGACTGCTTTTTACCAGTTCTTTAACCCTCAGCAAGTCACTCAGCCTTCGCAGCACCTACCTTTCTTCAAGTGGGAGGTGGAGAGAGTAATGGCATGTTACTGCCCTAGATTTAGGGAGGATTAAATGAGGTGTCACATGTAAAGCACTTAGCATGAGCCTAGAATGTAAGTACTCAACAAATAAATACACTGTTCTACATAATCACATCTGCTTACCGAAACCCTCACACCAACTCAGACGTGATCCTCACAGGCTGGTACTGCTACTCTGTTCACATACGGAGAAGGAAGTGGAGGCAATATATAGTACAAGGCAATCCACTGCGATAATGCGAGGCACCACAAGGGTTTAACAGAACTACCTGAACACGTACATCTGAACAAAAACCATGTTTGTGAATCAAACAGATGCTCAGAAAATTATTACAAATAACGTGATCACCATGAGTAAACACACCTACCCATTAGAAGGTACCTGCTGGAATACCTCAATTTTAAAATTCTGTAATAGATGTGAAAACAGGGAGCTGTCATGAAGTATGGCTGCTTTTTATATGGCAGTAAGAAAAAAACAGATACAGAATGACTTGAAATTGGATGGGGGTGGGTCGAGACTAAGATTCGGGCCCCAGTGATTTAAAATCATAAAAATCATGTATGGTCCCAAAATGTCTAAATTCTGTTATTTCAACAAAGAAGCTACATAATGGATTTTAAAAGTGGAAGGGGGCAGTAAATAGTCCAATATTTACATTTTTGGAAAAGAAAGAACTTTCTCATATTTTCTATGCTCTCATTTAAAAACCTCCGCACATGTCATAGTCACAGCTGCAGCCACATAAAAGCAAGCGGGCCCGGTGTTCCCTGGCAGGGTTTCTAACTCTTCACATGTCTCCCATCGTCAGCCTGCTAGTGACTCCACTGGCAACCACTTAGAAAAGAACCTAGCAATAAACATAAACTTACAATTCCAATCAGATGCAGGCAGAGAAACTGCTCCCTGGCTTTGCTACATTCGTGCAAGAATGAGAACCTGGCCCAGGCTGTGAGGCCTAGGGCTGAGACCACAATAACGATCTGTCAGAAGCGACTCGGACCCAGGGCCGGGTGGCTAGCAACAACGCACAGCATAACCAGCTGAACTATACAAGGAACAACACCTCCTCCAGTTGCTAAGGCACCTTGTCAATGGAATCCTAAGAATACACCTGAGAGCTAGTGGCCACCATTTAAACTTAATTTACTTTCAATGGAGAATTTCCAGAATGCCAAGGATGTTCAAAATATATAAGTGGGAAAACACGGCTAGCTGTCATTATGCCACTACCTTGTGGTTTCCTCCTTCCTGTGCCATTTTGCATTCCTGTAGTGTCCCAACCTCCCTCCCGCAAACACATCAACAACCCCATGGACCTATCAGAGCTCTGTTCAAGCAGTACCTCCGGAGGAGGAAGCCCTCTCTGACGAACCAGAGTTGTCCTGTCCTCCAGGTACCTTCCCAACTCCACGGCACCATGGGCACACCTGGTGTTTTTACTAGAGCTCTCACCAAGTGTTCAGCAACATTTGAAAACTGTATCTGTCTCCCCCATTACACTGGGAGCCACCTGAGGCCAGAGACTGTTTTAGTCATTTTCGTACCTCTAGAGACCAGTACAATGGCCCACCTTAACACAGATACTCAGTAAATGCTATACGAATGAATGAATGAGGTTTAGATTTGGGCTAGGGGTAAGGAAGACATCAGGGACAGAAGCGTGGCTTGAGAATGGTCCAAGTAGGTCATTCAAAAATGGGTTCAAGAATCGTCCTGTTCTATCTCATTTACAGCCTACCTCTTGCTGCATTCCTCCTCTTTCCACACGTATGATGTTAAGGTACTACAAGACCCATCCACTGGACAAACACGGTTAAGGTCCACAACAAAGAATGAGGCACGGCAAGGATGAAATCAGAGAAATTCTTACTTTTATAAGGAGGAAAAAAAAAAAAAAAGGACAGGAGAGGAAGCTCATTATATTTAGTAATACAAATTTTGTAAGTAATTTTCAAGTCCTGAGTTCTGTTTTATGGGTTTTCCAGTGGATTTACTTTGCAACAAAACTGGTTTCTGCACACCAGTCCTTGGGAAGAATCAGGAGCCCTGAGTTTGGGTCCACGCTTCCCTAGGACCAGGTGGAAAAGGGGGCAAATATTCAACTTTTTTAAATGAAAGAATTCATCTTCCGACACATGGGAAAAAAAGCTTAACTAGCCCTGAACTACAGTGACATTACTAGGAAGGAAATAATGCTTTTGATGCTTCATCTTTTTCTTTAATCCACACATGTAATAGTCACAGCTACAACCAAATAAAACGAAGGACGTCAGTCACTGGGGAGACTTTCTAACTCCAACAGCTCCTCAGAGTTCGGTGGCAGCCACTAGAGGAGAACCCAGGAAAAAACACAGATTTCAGATCCCACGGAGAAGTGCAAACCAGATGTGGGCAGAGAGCTACATTTCAGGTCTATAACTAGCAAGGGGAGATCTGAACTTCAGAAACATCATCCAACATCACTGCATTTGTCTCCTCGGCCACCGAAGGAGCCAAATAAAGGGTTCTCACAGCAGTACATGAAAATATATATACTACACCCTTTGGAAACTATTTTTTTATACTGCATACATATCAAATGCTACCTCACAATTAATTACTGGCAGGATATTATACAAAAAAAGTAAAATTGGGACATTTTCGTTAATTGTAGGTTAAATATGAATAAAAAATAACAACTGTGAAAACACCTACTGCAATCTTGGGCAGAAAGGAGTTAGACGTAGCCCCCAAGTCTAGAAGGCCTTCATGCTAGTCCACCCATGCCACCAGCCAAGAGTAAGATTATCACAGTCCACTTGGGGAATGATGTCCTACACATCTAGGTTAGCAAGGAGTGTGGAAATCAAGCCTTACAAGACACTACAAAATAATCTCGAACACCGACCTGAGAACAGAGAAGACCGTGAGGAACCAAAGTGTAATCCTGACCTACACACACTTAGAACCCAGGAGCAGGCTATGGAAGCTTGAAGAATGCCCCCTGGGCAGAGGTCTAGTGCCCCCTAGTGCATTCAAAGGAGAAATAATGTTTATTTCTCCCCAAAACTACTGATAATGTGCTCCTATTTGTACAGATATTTTATCACTAAGTGGACCTTATCATATTAATAAAAAAACGTATGAGAGGTAAGAAAAGCCTGACATCAACAAAACTATTATAATAGATAATGATCTGGCTTTGCATATCAATACCAACTTTAAAACTGCCTTTAACTTTGGAAAGAAGACACCTTTTCATATAGATCAATATTTATAGGCTCTTCATGATTCTCACAGACCCTCCTACTGGCTCAATGAAATCTTTGTAGTAAATGTTTAACCCAGCGGGCATGCAAATAGGAAAAGTTAATATTTACGGAGTGCCTGACATATGCCTAATAGCTTAGATACATTATCTTTTGTAATCCTCATACCACCCCTGAAGAAAGTACTCCTATGATCCCCATTTTACAGATGAAGAGATGGAGCAGATCTCACAGCTACTAGGTGACACTCTGGCATTCAGTTCTGTGGCCTGTGATTTCTAACCCCTATGTCACATATCACCTCCTTGAGTAACATTTGCTAGCTCTAGACCAGCTGTGTTTTGAAATTATACATACAAACATCCACACTAGGTATATTTTTTTTTAAATTTAGAGTCAAAAAACAAATACTAAGTAATAACAACAAGAATAGTTACTGATGTTCACAGTGTCCTGGGCACTGTTTTAAGTAATTTACCTGTATTAATTGATTTAATCCTTAGAAACCCTATAAGGCAGATACCCAAGATCACTAACATGAAGATTCAAACCCAGATAATCAGCCCACAGAGTCTGTACTCCTCTTACATAATCTTGTCTCTCAAAAATATTTTTCAAACTACCTAAAACCCTCTTTTCTCATAGTGTAAGCCAAAGAGTCAATAATCACCTCTTTAATCACTAAAAACTGAAAACAATTTTACAAGAGCAAACCAAATTCTAAAGCTTCAGTTCAAATTTGTCTCAAAAGATTTCCTTCCCCACCTCATTACTGCACAAAGTGAGTCAAAACTCATTCTTCACTGTACAGCTGCCAACTTTTTCAAGTAACAGTAAAAACACCTTAGTAATTCTTTTCACTACAAATAATCTGGGCTGAACAAACACATAGGATACATTTAATAAACAGACAAACCAATGCCCATGCCAACTCACAAAACAGACAAAATATACCGATCAATAGAAACTGTCAATTATTATAGCTTCAGGTCATACAGTAATAAAACAAACATGCCTGCTCCCAAACTCCAAGGAAGCCCTATATACAGCTGCCTGAAATTCAAAAGTGACCTAACTGCTCTGCCTTCATTTTCACATTGCAAGGGCCACCAAGCCCAGCGTTCGGATCCGCACTGTGAGGAAAAAGTCACACACCACATAGTTAAATCATTCTCAATCTCAGGCTCATTCTCCACTATTGCAATAACCATGAAAGAAATTCTACAACAGAAGCACAATGAGTACAATTTGATTTTTAAAAATATATTCAAGGCACCAAGCTGGGTATTTAATATAGTTTGCATTTCTGTAGTGCGATAGGTTTTCTATTTCAGACAGCTAAGAATCCCTTACAGATTAGTCTAATTTGCTAAATTGAGATACTCAGTGTTTTACTTTTCTTATCTGCCTTTTTATGGCCTATCTGGGTAGATTTAATTGGCGCATCTGAGCAGATGAAATACCCTCAGTTAGGAGTCCAGATCTCACAGAGTAAATTAAGACTGATGCAGACAATTATGCACTGGAGCTGGGAATGAGAGGTGTGTGCAGAGCACGAAGCAGAATTAGTCTTCATTTGTGTCTTAGCTTCATCATTTAAAAGAAGCCAAGATTCTCTCTAAGAAAACTCTTTAAGGGAGTAACTTTTTCTTCTCTTTAAAATATAGACTCCTGGTGGGGGGCGGGGAAGAACATAGGGTTATTTCTTGAGAAATTAACTCCCAGACACTGATGGTAAGAACAATGTTCAAAGTATTAGGTTTCTTCATCAAATGAGGTTTAGGTTTCTTGATCAAATCTAGATTAAACTTCTAATAAATTCAAATTTTAGAGAACAAATGGTTTTTTCAAAAAAAGTTACAAGCTCTACAATGTAATTTGGCCTTTGTTCTGTGCAACCTTCCCATATATGCTAAATGGTCATCCAGGGCAAACAAAGTTCCAACTGAAGAATAAATGAGACAATCCCAGTGCAAAGGGAGCCAGCTCTAGGCAAAACAAGAGAAAGAGGCTCTGTGTGGACAGTAAGATGGAGACAGGCAGCTAGGAGAGTGGTTCTAGGAGGCATGGTCTTCAGCAGCATTTCAGGCAAGGAATGGAACCCACAAAAAGTGTGGAGGTGGTCCCCATCAAGTGACGGCAGAAACCTGCTGCTGAAGCAATGCTCTTCTCAGTCTACTGCACTGACCAAGCTGATAGATCACTCCCACCTGCCCCCATTCACCTTCAGGTCCCTTCCCCAGCCTTCTCCATGTATGCTATCTCGGGCAAATTATGTCAGCTTTCTGACAGGTTCCTGTCTCCTCAGGGGTTGTGAGGATTAAACCAAGGAGTCTACTTGACATGAAGCACTGCCAAGTAGTGCACATTCAGTGCTGCTAGCTACAGTTGTTCTCAGAGAACCTCCTTCCATCCCCCACATGCCACCCTTGCTTGGGTCATCAAACCGTCCAAATTTCCAAACCCAAGAGACTTTTTTCAACATTTATCCTACTTGGCTTGACCCCTCTAAGCATCTGAAAATGCTGAAAGCCTTTCTCTTCTCAGTCTCTTTTTTTCTCTTCATGTATACAGCCAAACCCTCCAAATCAGGATCCAACTCGCCCCTGGCCACAGCAGCCCCAGGGCTCAGGAGGAAGGACGATGGAGATACTGTTTACTCAGATGATTAAGCCTTGCAGTGAAGACACTGTGTAAGATTAAAATAATGAATGGAGTCATTCAAAGTTAGTCATGTAAAATAAAGTAAAAAAGGGGGGGAAGAAAAGAAAAATCTTTAAGGTTTAAAGGTATTTTATTAAATGGACTAGGAAGCAGTTACACCAACAGGCATCGTGACTACAGATGCAGGTTATACAAAACAGGAGGCAAAAAAAATCTATCCCCATCCACACCATACCTGTCAAGTCTTCTAGACTCCCTATAATCTCCCCAAGTCCCCATTAGGTTTTTGGTTTGGTTTCCATCACTGGGAGGTGGAGGCACCTACATGCTGATTCTTGGCGCCACCTTGTGGTCACATCTAGATATAGTCCATTCCACCCAACTCCACAAATGAAAGGAAAATGACATTTACACAACCCTGTACTGGCTTCAAATCCCAGCTCTACCTCTTAACAGTGAGATTATAAGCAAGTTGATCAACTTTAACAGGGCGTGAACAAATGTTTGAACAGCTTACTATAACTGTAATAACTGAAAGCTATGCATGCACAGGATCAAAGCCTGGAATGAGATGTAGACAAGTAACATGAAAAACAGAGGCAGAGGTAGTTTTTCTTCATCTTAATGTTATCATAAATTCACTATTAAAAAACAAGGAATCACCAAAAGTGCAAGGTGGGGAGTGTGGAAAGCCTTCAAACCATTCGCAGGTAACAACTCAAATGGGTTTCAGGCTGTGATCTCAGCAGCTTGGCCTCAAGTACCTGATAATCTGAGGAGACTCAGGCACCACCCACTCAAGAGTCTGTTTCTGACACTACTGGGCTTCACTCACTGAGGTGGGAGTGGAATGAGGGACGGGGCAGATTTACTGCAGCAGCAATACCAAGCTGACTCTGGGCTAGAGGAGAGAAAAAAAGCATTTCATTTTCAAACCCCAACATCCTTACCCACAGTTCCTTCCCACCGCCTCAAGGGCTTCCTAAGCGGGAACATAGCAAGGGCCTGTAATAATGAGGAACGCCACCAACCTCGCCTCAGCATCAGCGGGAGCTCGGTCAAAGCACTCGTGCAGTGCCCAGCTCCTGCCACCCCTGACCTGCTGCCTCAGACACTCCAGGCTGAGTTCTCAAGATGCTTTGCAGGTGATTCCAAAGCATATGCTCTGATAAGAAGCAGATGATCTATTATGTACAGCATGTAGCGGAATGAACTAACCTCAAATTTCCTCTTCAAGCCCTCCCTACATAAACACACTGTGCAGGATATATATAAAGAGGATTTCAGAGAAACAAACACAAACTGAATCTGCCAAAAGCCACAACCTCAAAAAGGAAAACAGTACATGAAAACCTATTTATACACACCAAGCAGTTCTCAAACTTGACAGTGCATCAGAACCACCTAGAAAGCTTTTAAAAAATTACTGCTTGGTAGCCCCACGCTAGACTTCTTGAATCAGCACCTCCAACGGCAGGGCTCCCAGGTGATCCTGCAGTGCCAGACCAGAGGCTGGGAACGTCTGCTTTAGTCTATGCTCACTGCCAAGGAAATACAGCCTGTCAGGTTAGCAACTTAAACAATAATGTCTGGCAAACAGAAATAGAAAGAAGAGCTTCAGGGTATGGGTTTAAGTCAAAGTCTAAGCACTAGCCCTAGTTGTGCCAGCAGGAGACAACACTTATTTGGAAGTGCAACCTCCTCGGGACGTAACCTGACCTGCAGCCCAAGCCTGACCCAAGCACTGCTGACCGCTGCCGGAGAAGGAGGCCAGAGCTGGTGACATTTTTTGTTTGTTTGTGCTGTAAATCAAGGTTGGCAAACAGCTGGCATGAAAGCTGCTGTTTCCCCAGGGACCCCATGCCCATGGCAGACATCACTAATGGCACTGCAGCACTCTTTCCCCAGAGTCCAAACAGGGCCTCAAGCTCCCCTGAACAGAATGCTGCTGCCCAAGATGGGAGTTGTCCAGCAAGACGAGGGCCTGTGCCCTGCCTGTCCTACAGTGGATGGCTTAGAAACCAGGCATCTCTGCAGACCATGGCCATCACACCACTGTCCGAGGCAATCCATATGAGAAATAATGTGCCTCCAAAGCAAAGCAAGTATTTTCCCTCAATAATCTGCACCCTAAGGTCTATTTCAACATATCTGAACTACTCAACAGACAAGGCCCGATGCTGCTATGGATCTCCTCCACACTCTTCCCTGAATATCTGTCTGATTCGTCCTTCCCTTCACACTGGTTAGGGCCTACTGGCGCCCATGTCCCCTAAAAGACTGCAAATTCCTTGCCAGAAACCCTAGTCCTGGTCCTAGAGTGCACACACGCATCCATGCATCGAGGGCAAAGTGGAAGCAATGGGAGTTGCCTCTTACCTCATCTGAAAATCAGTCAGAAACACTGAGGTAACAAGGATTGCTGATCTTTGATCACCTTGAGGGGAAAGGCGCACATATGAAATGTCTGATCTTCTAGGCCGCCCTGACCTCTCCTGGCTGTACAGACTGGATAAGATAAGGAACAGCTAAGTGTTCACCAGAGACACCTATCGCTCAAACACTGAACGTGTATCATTCCTATTAAGTCTTCATTTGGCTCCCAGAGCTCCTAGACCCTAGCTTTCTTAAGCAGCAATGTATTTTAAGAAAAGCTGAACTTCACAACTAACAGCAATACCCTAATAGAAACTCTGCTGCTACAAAATGAAAATTAAAAAATAATGGATGTTTTCTAGGGTTTGCATACTAAGGACATGAGTAGGAACCGACGGAATATGTACTTCTAAGAACTGCCTCATCCATCCTGGTACACTATCAAAGGTATGAAAATCAGGGAACATCAATGAGGAGATAGCCTCCAAATGCAAATTAGTACAGAGACAGAAGCAGGATACAAATGTGAGAAAGGCAAAAAATATATGGGCAGTTTAAAAAATGGGTAACACTTCCGAGACTGATCTGAGGTCTTGGGCTAAGTCAGAAAAAGTAGGATCATAAGTGTCATTATCCTTTTCCAGAAAAGGTTAAGCTATAGGAAAGGGTTGACAGGAAATTACCACTTGGCAACAGCTAAAAACAAAGATACCTAGTTGGGACTAAGCTAGAGCTAAGGAAAGACCTCTGATGCTCCAGCTGAGAGAATAAAGGGGCTGAGATCTCTAGGAGTGACTCACTTTCACTTCTGAGTCTAAATGAGCATTACAATTAACAAGGCTATACCCAATACAAGTTCAGTAAAAGGCGCCCGGCTTAGGTACATATTCCTAAACTCTAACCATAAAGAAAAACTCATTTTCTATGTTGCAAACTCTACGGTGCTTTATTCTGATCATCCGTCATCAAACCACTGCTAAGACAAGGGAGCCTAAAGTTGTTTTTTTGTTGTTGTTGTTCACTCAAGGGAATAGGATTATAATTTCAATATGTATACAAAGATCAGCAACAAGAAGTAACAAAATAAAAAAAACAAATGGCAGCTCTAAAATGTTCTTAATAATGCTTCTCAGTCCCGAGCCTTTTCTTTTACCATCCCCCAAACCAAAGAATACCAAAGGGGATGTAATATAAACATTTCAATGTGCTATCTGCAGTTTAACAGCCTTAATAACTGTGGCCATAAAATTTTAAGAGCTATAGTATTTTGGTGGCAATTAGAGTTATTGATATTTCTGAAATTCATTTGAGATTCTACTGTAACTTCAGCAAAAACTGGCTTTGATATGGCTTTGGAAATAACTGTTCTACAGTCTTGAGATTATGAAGAAAAACGTGTTGCCATGAATTTAAACTACACCCATATTTAAAACTCAATCAAAATAAACTGTTTCCGATCAAGATACTAATACATTTAAAATAAATTTAATATTGAATGAGAAGAAAATATTGTTCCATTTACAATCAATATGTTGAGATTAACACTTTTATTAATTCTCTACAGTTAGCTAAGAAAGAGACTGACACTGCTCAGGGTTGAACAGTATCCAGCCATATGCCTCCAATAGCTCTACAGATATTAAATGTGCAAAATAAAGTTAAAGTTGCAATGAGAAGTAACAAATGTAAGCCACTCCTCCACTATGCTACATGAGCTCTACCATGAGCCTGAGTGTAACAGCTCTCAAGAACTGGATTTAGGTCACAGGTCCTCAAGCTCTGTGTGAAAAGAACTATGCCACATCTGCTTTTAAAGTATGGTAATGTATGTGACAGTCTGGATGTGGGTCATCAGTTCTAAATAACAGAAGGATAAAATATCAGAACAATCTGCATTCACGAAGGTCAGTGGAAAGCTACAAGAAACACAATAAATGAGGTCCCCTACATAGAAAACAAGTAAAAACTGTTGAGGACTGGGAAAAAGCCATCCCGGGAAGAAATACTTAAAAACTAATCTATCTGTTAAACAGATTCCCTTTCCTTTGGACTTTCTTGGTGCTGTGTAAGCTCACATGGGAGGCCGGAGATGTGGCAGGGTCGTGCTCGGTGGGCACACCAGGTACCTGCAGCGTTCAGACTGTTTTTTAGGGCTCACAAAAAATATGTGGCAACCGACTTCCCGAAGGAACACGATCACCTTCCCTTTCATCTTATTTGCAAAATCTAGTGAGAAAGTCATGGAAAGAAAAGGCAAAGTCTGGGGCGCCTGGGTGGCTCAGTCATTAAGCATCTGCCTTCGGCTCAGGGTGTGATCCCAGGGTTCTGGGATCGAGCACCACATCAGGCTCCCTGCCCCGCTGGGAGCCTGCTTCTCTCCTACTCCCCCTGCTTGTGTTCCCTCTCTCGCTGGCTGTCTCTCTCTCTGTCAAATAAATAAATAAAAAGAATCTTTAAAAAAAAAAAAAGCCAAAGTCAGTGTGCAGCATCAAAGATGAGAGTGAAAAGGAAGGGTGGGCTCTGCATGTGAAAGGTCTTTCTGGCAGCATGACAGAAGTTTGCAATTCTGTAGGGGACTACTTTCTCAGGACAAGGAAAGAGGGATTTAAGAAAAACAAGCTTATTCTTTCATACATAAAGCTTAAAATTTCAGCTTTTTGGAGGAAAGTCCTGGACAATTACTTTCCTGCTTCAAAAGAAAAAAACCAACCAGGCAGCATACACCACACAGGCCAGCCTTTTCCTCTTCCTGACCCTGGCTACAGGTGAGCTCTCTGAGCGTAAAGGCATACGGCTCACACTTCAGTCCCTGGCATGCCTCTTGCCCCGGCCCTTCCCCTAATCTTTTCTTCTGAGACTTGCGCCAAATCTGAATGAAGACAGAGAAGTTAGAAGCATTCGGAATTAGCTCCACTGGGGACTCAGGGGCTCTGCTGGTTCTAGGAGGCTAAGGCTGCAGGAAGTCCAACCCTTGGATAAATGGGGGCCTAATACACTAGGCTGAATCTAGAACTCTTATTTAGCAAGCAGTGCAACCTGTTTACAAAGTGCAGACTGACCTTAACCGCTGCTTATAATAATCTTCATCTCCATCATCTCGGCATCTCACTACTTTTCGACCTCTTCCTCCACAGGCGGCTTCTGCTTCTTCCCCAGAACTCGGAAAAAAGTCATCCTCGATCTCCTGCACCATGACTTTTTTCTGCTGTTTCTGGTGCTTGAGCCCAGGCTTCAGTTCATAGTCCGGGCCCTCTCCCGGCAGCTCGGCCCCCTCTGCCTCCTCCAGCTCCTCCTCCGTGGGCAAGTACTCTGACTCGTCACCCTCGGAGCTCCCCTCTGCCCTTGCCCTTGCGTCAGACTCCAAAGACTTCTTTCCTTTTGGCAAGCCCGCCTTCCCCTGGAAATGAAGAGCCCTCTTCTGGAGCTTCTTGATGTGCTTTTTCAAGCGCTTATCTGTTTTCGAGAGAACTTTGCTTCGCTCATTTGGTTTGTTTTCATTGAGCGTTGCGCTCAGTTCAGAAGAGACCGAGGACGTGGTTCTTCTAGCTGCTCTTTTATTACAAGCTTGCTTCTTCCTTTCAAAAGACAATTTTGCTTGATCTGCCAAATACTTTTCAAAGCCTGACGCTTCATTGAGCATTAGCTTTCTAGGCTTTTTCTCCTGTTTCTGAGGGATCTGGGTTCCAAAAGGTGTCATCTGGCCAGTGCGGATGAGCTCTTCCCAAGCTGTCTCCTGGACAGGCATGAGCATGCTGCCGAGACAGGACGGCCCCGGTTCTGAAAGAGGGAGGACAATAATGCACTGGGCACTAGCTTAAACCTTTCCAAGAGTACAACACAAAAAGTCACTTCTTCAACTAACAGCACCCACGATTAACTCACATTTTAAAAACATACCATGGATGGGGGCACCTGGGTGGCTTAGTCTTGGGCCTGTGATTCTTGGTTTCGGCTCAGGTCATAATAATCTCAGGGTTGTGAGACTGAGCTCCGTGGAGGGCTCCACACACAGTGCAGAGTCTGCTTAAGAATCTCTCCCCCTTCCTATCCCTCCCCCTCTGCTCCGCCCCCCACTCACATGTGCTCTCTAAAAAAAATAAAAATTTTTTAAAAATTAAAATATACCATGGATGTATTAAAGCATATTATATAGAGAGAAGGGAATAAAATTTATTATAGCATTCATCATGCCAAACTCAACATACTCATATTCAAGAAGGTGAATTCTGAATAACTTTTTCTAAAATAATGCATTATAAATACACTCTGTGCAGCCAAAGAAACACCTACTCGCATGTAACATATAGACAAATGTGTCTGTTTCCTTATCAAAGAGTAGCCCCCGAGGAAGCAATCTCCCAAGTTTCTATGTCACTTTGAATACCAGCAACCACACAGACTTAAAATTCAAGAGACAGTAAAACTGCAAATGTATAAAGAATCAACATGTACCTAAATAGGTAAAACATAAATGTTTGCTCTGCACTGCCCAATATAACAGTCACCATGTGGCTATCTAAATTTAAGCTGAAAATTCAGTTCCTCAGATGCACTTGCCATATTTCAAGTGCTCAGTGAGCCATGTGGGGCTAAGGACTACCACAATGGACAACAAAGACAGCATTTCCATCACTGCAAACAGGTCTACTGGACAGCGCTGTGTTAGATGTGCAAAGGGACAGAACAGACGACATATATTGGAAGGTAGGTCATAATAATATTAAGTCACTCAGAAATCTCTGAACTTAATCTCTGGCAACATTACTTTACCCATAGCCAAACACCAAGGTAAGTAAGGCTGAACACAATCCATATTCTAAAATCTACATTTCTTATAGTCCAGTAATACCGCAGCCAGTTTTTCACTAAACTTGCAGTGAAGAAAAATATGCATCAGGAAGTGTACAATACTAAGTGAAAAGCTCAGTGAATTTTCAGAAAAAAACATACCTGTACAGCAACATCCAGATCAAGAAACAGAAATTACTAGCACCGCTAGATGCACCCTTCATGGCACCTTCCAGTCTCTACCCCACCCCAAAATAATGACTGCCCACACTATTAACACTATAAGCAAGCTGTGCCTGGCTTTGAGCTTTATGTAAATGAGATGTTTGTACACTTAGCTTATTTTGCTCAACATTATGCTTCAGATTCATCCTTATTGTTGAATATAGTTGCAGCTGTTAATTTTCATTGCTGTTAGTATTCTATCTTATAGCTACACTATGATTTTTCCATTCCACTGTTCATGGACTTTTGGGTAGCTTCCAGGTTTTAGCTACTATGAATTATATTGCTATAACTATTCCAGTACACATCCTTTGGTAATACATTTATACATAATTCTTCAGGTATGTTAAGCTTTAGCAGACACTGCCAAATAGTTTTTCAAAATGGTCCTATTAATTTTAAGTTCCACCAACAGTGTTTCAGAGTGTCAACTGGTCTACATTTTTGCCATTCTGGTACGTGTGTAATGGTACCATTTTGTGGTTGTAATTGGTATTTCCCTACAAACTAATGAACTAGGGCACCTCTTCATAGATTTATTGACCTTCTGAATAGCCTCTTTTGAAGAAAATGTTCGAGTCTTTAGCCCTTTCTCGAGGGTTTTTTAATACACTCTGGATTCCTGCCCTTCAATTAATACATGTGTTGCAAGTATCTTCTCCCACTCTTTAGCTTGCCTTTCCACTCTCTTTTTTTTTTTTTTTTAAAGATTTTATTTATTTATTTGACAGAGATAGAGACAGCCAGCGAGAGAGGGAACACAAGCAGGGGGAGTGGGAGAGGAAGAAGCAGGCTCATAGCAGAGGAGCCCGACGTGGGGCTCGATCCCACAACGCCGGGATCACGCCCTGAGCCGAAGGCAGACGCCCAACCGCTGTGCCACCCAGGCGCCCCTCCACTCTCTTAATGCTATATTTTGAACAGAAGTTTAGTTGTGATACAGCTCACTTATCAAACCTTTTCCTTTACAGTGAGCATTTTTGTATCTCATTAAGTCTTTGCCCCAAGATCATGAAAATACTCTCCCATGCTATATTCTAAAAGCTTTGTTTTACCACTCACATTTATATTTAAAATCTCTGTCATTTATTTTTGTACATGGTGTAACAGGCAAAGATTCATGTTACCTCCGTGTGAATCAACCCAGCACCACTTACTGAAAAGATGGTACTTCTTCACAGCACTGCACTGCCGTACCGGTCATAAACCAAGTGACCACATATGGGTGGGTCTGTTTGCTGGACCCTATATTCTGTCCCATTGGTCTATCTGTCTTTCCCTGTGCCAATACCTCACCGTCTTAATTACTGTAGCTTGATAACAGGTCTTGATATTTTGTTCTTCAAGATTAACTTTTCTTGGCCCAATACATTTGTATATCAATTTTAGAATCATCTTGTTAATGTCCTCATCCTCACCCTATACTTCCCACCCCAGACTTTCTCCCTCAAAAAAGAAAACAAACAAACAAAACAACCCACTGAAGTGGTCAGAGGGTCAAAAGGAAAACTAGGTGAGACTGGGATCCTGGAAGGTACAGAAGTATCAGCTGCTACAGACATGCCCAGTACGGCAAGGACAAAAAGGGGCTTCTGATTTTGGGGAAGTAACTATTAATCCTGGGCAAAGTTTTACCAAACAAGCAAGAGGAGGTAAAACGCAGTAGCAGGTTTTAGGGAGCCAGACAGGAACGAGAAACACGGCACCTCAGCAGCAGAAAGCCTTGACCGCAGGCCCAACGTACTGAGAGACTGAAATTTAAAAGTCCATCTCTCTGATATTTTTTTTCTATTGCCTCAATTAATTCTTCATAATAATTCTCCTGTGTTACTGAACAAGCTTCAGGAGCTAGTAGAAAATATATGCTTGGAAAGCTTACATGCTAAGAAGCCTTAATCTATATTTCAAGTATTAAATGACTGCACAGCTACCAATAACTTCTAAACACACATCTACACATACACACACCCAAACTACAAAGATACTTCGTTTCAGAGCTTATGCATTTTCTCAAAAGGTTTTCCAAAAGACACCCATCCTAAGCAGTAATAAAAACAAAATCAGAGCCATAGGATAACCTGAATGAAGACAGCTTTTCTTGAACAAAAGATGTAATGCTTGGAAAGCCTGCCAAATATGTCCCAAAAACATATGTAAAAGCAATTCTGTGAATACCGACTGATGATGCTAGACTTAAAAATGTAATTTGAGGGGCGCCTGGGAGGCTCAGTCGTTAAGCATCTACCTTCCGCTCAGGTCATGATCCCAAGGTCCTGGGATCGAGCCCCGCATCGGGCTCCCTGCTCAGTGGGAAGCCTGCTTCTCCCTCTCCTGCTCCCCCTGCTTGTGTTCCCTCTCTCGCTGCCTCTCTCTGTCAAATAAATAAATAAAATCTTTAAAAAAAAAAAAAACAGTGATTAGATCAAGATGTTAGTTGTCTCTACAAAACTAACCACATAAGAATGCTAAGCTCCCTAATTTACTAAACATAATACCAAATGTGCACCAGTAGCCCCTAGCAGATGGAGTTAAACTATTTATTCTCCAAAAACCCCCTTATAACTTAAAAGATTTGGTTCTACAAGTGTAGAGAATAAAATCTTCCTAAATCTGTTTGAACATAAGGCAAAGACACGGATTTTTCAGGACTGTGGAGATACCCTCCACCCCTACAGGCATTAGGCACCAATTCAAGAAAAAAAGACACTGTTCCCAGTACCCTCACCTATATCCTCCTCCTCCAGACTGGCATGATCTAGTTCAACTTGTACCTCCGCTCCTCCAAGGATGGCCTGGAGACGTTTTTGTTTTGCTGTGATCTTCTTTAGCTGTTGTTCCTTGAATGGTAAATATTGAATACAGAAAACGGCAACAAAGTGAGTGATTTATTGTTAAATACAAAAGATAAATTTAAAAACTTTAGTCAAAAGCAAAGCAGAACGAATTCTGTATGTTACTATTATTATAGAGAACCTTATTTGAGCAACTGCCACTTTCTAGCAGGATGTAGGCCTAAAAGCATTTCCATCAGGCAGGCATCCCTGTCCCCACCCACTCTCCTGGCTGGGCGGCCCAGCTTTCTACGTGCCTGAGCACTTAAGTTCACATGTACTGACTCTCCACTGAGGAGGCAGAACTGCTCTACTTGGTTTTCTCCATTGCACACTGGGTACAGTATTAAACTTTTGTTTCCGACCTTAGCAACCGACAGACTATGGGGTCAATAGACTGTAGGGATAAGAAACAAATACAAATGTTCGAACACATGAAAAAGTCAGCCTCCTTTGATAATCTACCATATTTACGATTGTCCTTTACAGTCTTTTGTAATAGTATTCTATCCAATCACTAGACTTTAAAAGGAATATACATTTAGATATACCCTTTTACCCTAGCCACCCCAGACCCCTCTTTGTCTTCTCTCCCTCTACATCACCAGTGCTAAGCTATGCAGCCATACCTAGGGCCTCTCCAATTAACTAGGCCTATGGTACCTGGTTCTTCTTCCCAAGGTCGAGAATATTTAAACGTCAAACATGAGAGTGGGATGAGGAGAAACGCTGAATATAAATGCCATGTTATACTTTTATACATATACATGCAATGCCTTTTCTTTCAGTTTTCTCTCACTTAATCTCATTTAAACAGCCTTTCTAAAAACAAACAAACAAAACACAGCCTTTCTCTTTGAACAGTCTATCTCAAACCATCAAAGGGCTATTTTAGAAAGATAGGAATATACAACTGACTTGGACTCGGATCTAAAATGGCCCAAAGTCTGGTCCTCACTGCTCCTTGAAACCTCAGCCCACCAGAAGCCCAAGGTCAGAGGTCTCTGAACGTCCATTCGCAGGTTCCCACAAGAAGCCAGACGTCCTCTCTGCTTTGGTGAGACTCCGACTCCCTGAAGCCACTGCTAGCTCTAACCTTTGGGCTGCTATTCTGGAGGTAGGTGATAGAAGATGGGATGGTGAGAATAATGGACTGGTGAGTGGAAAGCAAAAGGAGGCACTGAGTCTATAGACATCACTAGTGAAGCTTAAATAAGAGATGCAAGGACTTCACTCACTGCCGTGGGCCAGCACAAGAATATCTGCTCGTCATTTTGGACGGCAGAAATCAAATGATCAAAACTAGTCATTCCTATCTACTCTATTTTCATAAAGCATAAATTCTAAAAAACATTTCAAACCTCATAAAAACAGTGTCATAAGTAACAGATATTCCCTACCCTGAAGTTGTACAAACCTAAGTGCACACCCATCAGTATGTCTGGGTGAAGACCATAATACCTAAGAACAGCGAGCATGCGTGTGTGAGGGGTGACGGCTGCAGCAACAGGAAACACAGTGTACATAATCAGGACAAGAAGGAGCCAAGCAAAAAAAAAAAAAAGTTCACACACACAAGGAGACTTATGAGAGGCCTGCACGCCAAACAGGAGCCTAAGCTGGGTAAAAGAAAATGGCACAGCAAGGAAGACTATAATCATAAACATCAATAAGGCAGCATGCACAGCCAACAAGGGAACCTCTTCTCAAATATGTGTGTATATATGTGTGTATTTTCAAAGATATTCTTTAACAGAAGATATTAAAGGGAAACAGCTGAAATATTAAACATAAAAAAGGAACTCAAAATTTTCTATTATAGCTATTTCCTTCACATCTTAACTACTTTTCAGAATACTGCTCAAATATTAAATGAACGGAAATGATGACTTTTTCAAAAATGCACTACTTAATGTGTTATTTGGAATCACCTTATTATACTTCTGTCGTTTTACAGAATCTAGTTTCCTGTTGATGTCTCTGTTGGTGGCAGCTTGAGGGCTAAGTTGTTCAATAATTTTATTGATTTGCCTTAGGGATGTTGTACATGACCTGAAAAATAAAATAAAATGTCTATTTTCCACTCTGGTAACATTTTTTTTATAGTATAATGTGAAGACAGAAATGCTACAAAGATGTCCTTTTACTTCTTATTAACTAAAAGACAAAAGAAACTAAACCAGAATGCATATACCTGTTGGCCATATATAGAACTTGAAGGGTTATCAGAAGTTTAAAGTAACAGCTAGGGTTTTCTTTGATCTGGCTGATTGAAATCAGCACATTCCCATTTGTAAGTGGTTTCATTCATTCTACAAGCATTTTAAGTGTCTACATGATTCAAGAGACTGTGCTAAAACAATGTGCAATAAGTTATCCTTCCAGATGAAAAAAAAATGCATATACGTGGTTTGGGTTTTTTTTAAAGATTTTATTTTTTTAGAGCGGTTTAGGTTCACGGCAAAATTGAAAGGAAGGTATAGAGACTCCCATATATCCCTTCCCCAAACACACACAACCTCCCCCATTATCAACCACCTAAGCATGGCTTTTTAAAACCCATTTTGGAAGTCACACCCAAAGTTTGGAAAAGTACTAAAAATGCTGACACATTTTTTTATATAAGTCAGATATCTGTAACAATATTTTCCTTTCACAACACTGGAAGACTTATTTGCTGTAGCATAATATTTTATAGTGTGAAGGGGAAAAAAAAAAAACAATCCCTAATACAGTGCTCCTAAAACAGACACCATAGAATGGTAACCCCCAATTTTCAAAACACAAATTCAATCTTGACACTTGTATAATTTGCTATTTGTATCCTTTGCGGATTTCAGGACGAAAGATATTATCAAGTTACTGGCAGTCTAACCACGTTGTCACCATGGATCTAGTGTCCATCTGCGTGGTAATTCTGCAGCACTCTGACGTCACCTATGCAAGCAGTAGGCACATTTCCAAGGTCAAATGCAAAAGTGTGTTCCTTATCAGAAGTCGAGCACCTCACACCTGGAATACTACAAGTATTCCAGAATACCTGATACTCAAGAGGCCCAAAGAACACACCAGGATGCTGCTGGCAGAAAACAAGTCCTTTAAGTTCCAACAGCCATCTGTACCACAGTCTCCCTGGCTGAGGGTAGCCAATAACTCCTCATTCTTCCCTCCTCTCCCCTCCCCTAGCCATCCCCATCTGAGACTGCACCATTCCTCCACCCATTCCTTTACTCTTTCGTGCTTGCCTGACACAGTCTAGAACACTGGCCAAGACAGGGAAGACTGGCTATAGGAAAGGAGTTCAATCTTCACCTGCCCCACCCTTCTAGCCCAGGTCCAAAGCCTGCTTCTCCTCTAACACACAAATGAAGTTTTCACGGGACTTCATCTTTCCTATAGAGTCACAAGTAGGAGAGAAGAAAGGAAAAGCAAGGAGTTGTTTCACATTACTTCTAGAAACACAAATCTGAAAAATTACCAAAAGACTGACACTTGGTTTAGACACAGGAAACTGGAAAGAAACTATAAGACAAGAGAAAAATGGGGGGGGGGGTGAGGCGTTCCTGGTATCTCAAGTGGCACACATCACTTTAGGTACACTTCTCCTGAAAACCATTTTGGGCACACGCTTGTGAGTTCTGGGGTACTCAGAACAGTATTTCTCTCTAAGACATTATGCATAAACAGGTTGTTGTGAGCTGGCCTGAGACCCTGACTATCTCGTTCAATGCTGCTCCTGAGGGAAAGGGCTGGAGTTCATACACAAGGTCAAGGACTGCCCTGATTGACTCCATCCACCAAATAAGAGGTTCTATAAACCTCCTAAATTTCTGGAATACCACACCTACTATCTGAATTTCTCCATCACATGTAAACACAAATTCTGCCATCAGAGAAGATGGTCCACACTCACGTGAGGTCGTCCAGGACTGACCGATACTCCTTCTCCGCGTCGGCAAGTTGGGCCGCACGGCTGGCCTCATGAATGGCACTGTCCACCTGCCGAAGCACACCCTGTTCCAGCACGTCCTGGTCATACACATCCACACCCAACCCCTGCAGTTCAAGGGCCTGCGCACTCGGCTCCACTGTCTGTATCTGATGTCTGTCGATGTGCAGCGGGGCCGGCCCTCTCCTCGCAACTTCCGATAAACACCCCTCGGCAGAAGTGGATGGTCCATTAGCAGAGGAACAAGAGGGGAGACTTTCCTCCACCTCCACATTGGCATCATTCTCTTGCTTGATTGTCATTTCTTGTTTATCACTGACATACTGACTTTGCAAACAGTCTTGCTCCTGAGTTTGATTTGAGTGGGGGATTCTCGCATTTTGCATCCTCTACCGACTATCTGAAAGGAAAAAAAAAATGTAATAAGCCTTTTGGTTATAAAGAATTGATATTTATATAGTTTCTTAAAATTTTTATAACTAAAGAAGATTGATTTCTCAAAAGATCAAGTAATAATCCTCCTGTTAGATAAATTTGAGTTTCCAAGTATTACTTTTCTTAAAAGGGTACAAGCTATATATCTTGTTGAGTTCTGATAATAATTAAGAAAAATTAACCTAAAAAAAAAAAAAAACAACAAACAAGAAGAAAAAAAAAAAAAACACAGTATCAACAACAAAGGACATTTGGAGAGCCAGCTAAGAAAACTGGCAACCAAAATCTTGACTGACACCCTAAGAGTCTTCTCCAAATCAACTGAAGTCATCTGACTGCCACTTTCCAAGTTAGCATCTTCACTGCATTGTGGCACAAAAGATTCACAATATAGTGGCATGATCAACTGTGGTATACAAATTTAGCAAAGTAAGGAACAAGCTTCTCTACGAATCTAATCTCTAGAAACCTTAAGGTTGAACATTTACTCTAATAAACAAAAACTCTGAACGAGACATGATATCACCACCAAAATCTCAATCTGAGAAAGATTAAATACTATCAAAAATAACCCCATTTCAATGTGCAATACAATTTCTGCCAGTCAGGTTGGCAAAACAGGTTGGGCCTGATAATACCCAGTACAGACAAGGAAGATCCACTCTCACACAGTGCTGGTGGCAATATAAATTACTGAAGCTTTTGTGGAAGTCAATTTAACAATATCCGTCAAGATTTAAAATGCACGTGACCAGGTATTTATTCCACAGAAATAATCACATACATATAAAGATGTTCACTGTAGCATGTCAATAATTTAATATAGGCATTAAGTATTTTCAGTGACACTGATATAAAAGTCTAGTGAACTGAAAAAAAATCACGGAGTATAAACACATTTATGTTGGATAAAAAAATGTATGTTTGCATCTGCATGTATGGAATGCATTCAATGTGATCTGGAGATACACACTAAACCTGCAACCGTTGGGATGGAGGAAGCAGAAGGAATAGGGAGGAATAAAGGAAGCTTTCACATTTCACTCCACATATTTAGGAGATCCTTTAGTGAAAATGTATTCACTATATTGCCTGTGCAACTCAAATAAATACATTAAAAAGCAACACAATAACCAAGAGACAGCCTTGGTTTTCATTTAACTGAATAAACTAAGGTTTCTTTCACCACCAAAACTTTATTTATATAAAAATACCAGATGTTCTCCCAATAAGCCCCACTGGTTTCTCATTAAATAAAACCATCCTGGCAGCCAAGCACAAGGATACAAAGATGCCAGGAACTTAGCGCTATCCCTTCCAGAGTAGCTCATTCTCTAGGGGAAGAGGAACATGTCAGTAACAACACAGGAGGGCAGGTCTGTAGAAGAGGCACCAACAAGAGGCCACCTGGAAATAGAGGGAGGGACAAAGCTTTGGGTCTGGAGCTAAAGAAACATTTACAAGCTAAGATTTGAACCCCTGGCCCCAGGCCTGATACACAAAAGATACTCCATATATGCTGAAGGGAAGTAAGGTTCAGAGAGGAGTCTAAAATAACAAGTCTGATGTGAAGAACTAAGCCACTGGTGAATTCACTCATAAAAATGAGAATCTCAGAAAGGAAGCAAATGGGAAGCAGAAGGAGGGGCTGGAGAAGAATAAGAATCTGGAATAAATGTCCTATAGAAGGGAAAAGCTGATGGGGAACAAACACTGGTGACAGGTGTGGAGGGCCCCCCAAAACCACAGACTGCCAACAATCCCCAAGGCTGTAAAATTCCCTCCTTCAGTAATCAGCAGTCCCAGGGGAAATGTCACTGTTGGGAGTTTTCAGAGTAGAAGTAGCAAAAGGGCAAAAGGGCATGGATACAGATGCTGAGACGAGTAGTTCAAGTAACTGAACTTGGGGTCCAAGCTGGATAGATTAAAAAAAACAAGCCAGAAGGGAATGGGATAGGAAGGGAGGGAAGGAGAAAGGGAGACATCAAGAAGCCACTTGGAGAGTGACTGTGGGCCAAAGGGCAAGTCCCCTGGGAATGAGAGCTGAAAACCAGGAGGTTCTCATCAGACACTAAACAGTTTCAGAAGTGAAATAAATCATCCACTCAACAAATACTTGATGTTGATAGTCAATTATACCAGTGTACTAGGTTAGCTAGTTTCTGTCACCATAGGGCTTAGAGTCTCTTGGGGAAGACATACATTTTAAGAATTATATACCATATACGTATTTACACATTTAAATATGTATGTTCATATATAAATTATACCCACAAATGTAATTATGCTAACTGCTATAAAAATACAGGATTCTTTAGGACAAAATAACGGAGGGACCTACTTGACAGTGCAGAGGTAGGTGTGAGAAGGGAGACCTCTCTGATAAAGTGATACTTGAGCCGGTATCTGAAGGATGAAAAGGATTAATCGGGCCAAAAGTGGAATGAACATTTTGCAAAGAAACGTGTAATTTCTAAGGCTGGTAGCACTTGGGAAAATGAAAGAAGGATGGAACACAGTGATAATTTTTTACTTTATCCTACATGAATAACTGAGTTAAAGTTGCTGATAAGGACTCCATTCATTGTATAACTCTTAGAGAATTATCTTCTAACACTCTGCAAGTCGTAATCCTCTGGAAAAACAGTATCTTCATTGTCCTGCCCTTGAGCACTGGGGCTTCTGTGGGAGGAGCTGGATACTGGTTTGCAGATTTGGTTGTAAACACATCTAGCTGGGGAGGGAGTGGGGCATAAGTGAAGATGGAGGGGTAGGCAAGGTCACAAAGAACGTGGGAAAACATGAACTTGGATTTTATTCCAATTGCAATGGAATGATTTTTAAGAGTTTTAAACAGAATGATGATGGCATGACCTATTTCAAGTTCCTAAGAGACCACCTGGGCTACCGTACGGATAACGGACTGGCGGAAACAGTACAACAAGGAAATGATGGGCGACATACGGGTGAAAAATGACGGCAGCTTGGAACAGGGTGAGAGCAGTGAGGCGGGATGCTACGTAGGAAATCAATGTTACAGCATTCGTATACGGACGGCTCAATCCTCCTTCACACGCTCCCACTGACAATATCAATGCCCAAAGCGCCTGACTTGTATTTACCCCGATTCACTCTTTCAAGTAACAAACGACTCCAATATTTTAATAGAAATCAAAAAGGGCCCCGTTGATCCTGCGCGCCGGGGCCGACACAAAGCCCAGAAGTTCAAGCTTCCCGGCGGGCCCGCTAGCCTGCCGCCGGCCCGAGGCTGGAACCGACCGCCGCCCCAGGTGAGAGCGCGCTGCTACGTCACTTCCGGCCGCAGGTGCGCCGGCACGGAAGGCGCGCGGCCGATTGGAGGGCCAGCTCCCGGTAGGCCCTGCGGATGGGCTCCCTCAAGGCGGCCAGATGCCCGAGGCGAGGCCATGGGCGCCCGGGAGTCCGAGCGGGGCCCAAACATGCCCTGCTCGACGTTCAGCCCGGCGGCCCGAACACTCACCCCAGGGCCGCGCGGCCACCCGTACGGAAATGAAGACAACACCGCCGCCAGCAGCCGTGGAAGCCGGACTGGCACCCGCCGCGGCGCATGCGTCTTTTGTCCGCTGTAAGCACCGCCCCCGAGCGTGACACGACCACAGCGCATGCGCCGGGCTGCCCTGGAAGAGTGTGCACGGCCACGTGATTGGAGGGAGGCGCGTAGCCCCGCCTTTCTATCTGCGACTTGTGTGTGAATGTTGTATGGGCAGGTGACCATGTCTGTGGCTTGGGTCCAGCGCTTCAGTCCTGGTCAAAAAATACCTCTTTAGTGAGGCGATCGTAAGGATTAAAAGACATTTTCCAGGAAGAAAGAGAGAGGGAGAGAGGTACCCGTGTGCAGTGAACCCCAAAGAAAATAGGCTCGAGGAAGGGAGCCGGCTTTAATGTCACATTTCAGTAGCCATGCGCGGTAGACGTTGTTGCTCCCTCTTGGTCATCTGGTACGGCTGTTAGCACGCAAAGAATAGCGAGAGGCCTTATTTATCTCTGTTGCCCCTCCACCTCCTACCCACATATCTGGGCAAGAATGGTATGTGTGTGTAGTGGGCCTACATGAATGTCTCAATTGCATTAGTGAGTCAATTATTTAGTATCTGTCCTCATATCAAAGAGGAAGAAGGATTCTGAGCCAAATGAGAATTTTTGCTCGGAGCTTTTGAAGAAACAAAATATCCACACCTAGGTTCAGAATGAAGGGAGGTAAACAGCTTTACCTGAGGAAGGAGTAGCCCAGGATGGGTGTCAGCCTTATCAACAAGGCACCTTCTCAGCCCAGGGATTCCAGCGCTGGAAGAGGGTGGATTTTCCGGGGCCAGCGCCAGAAAGTCCTCTGGGACTAGCAGTGACTAAGGGAAGGATCTTTGTGGGGGGTTTAGGGAGGGAGGGGTGCTTTGGTTTGTTTTTCTGGAAAGGATCTTTGGTCCTTCAAAGTGCCTTCCTCACTTTGAAGCCTGAAGTTGGACAATAGGAAAAGGGGGCTGGGAAGCTACTCAGTAATACTACCATATCTGTCTTATCCTCAGCGTTTGCCTCAAGTCATCCCACATAAAAATGTAGCTTGTTTTTTTTTTAAAAGGAATGAAAAATTCTAGTGATCTCCTGAATACAATAATTGAGAATAGAAAGGCGTTGGTAAGATATTAGTTTTAATACTTGAATATGAAAATTGTTTCTCCCCAATACACAGTGGTTCCTGATCATTTTGAGAATGAGGTCCCTTTTTTAATGTGTGCATTTTGGTGAGCCCCCATGTATCAATCAGAATTTGGACAGGAAGCAGATGGTAAACTCAAACTAGGTAGTTGAGAATTAATAACTTTTACAAAGGTGTGGAAAGGATCAGGAAAACAACTCAGATGGCACAGTACTCCTGGGACTAGCAAGACTTTAGGAGCTATTGCCATATATTATGAGCTGGATTTCATCCTTCCAAATTTAAACCCAGTACCTCAAATGTGACTGTATTGGATGAAATCCTAACCCCCAGTAACTCAAATGTGATTGTATTTGAAGACAGGATCTCTGAAGACCCTAAAAGCCTCTTATTAAGTTAAAATGAGGTTATTGGGGTAAGCTCTAATCCAATATAACTGGTGTCCTTATAAGAAAAAGAGATTAGGGCATGGACATGCACCGAGGAAAGACCATGTGAAGACACGGAAACAACAGCCATCTACAATTGAAGAAGAAAGTCCTCAGAAGAGACCAGCCCTGCCAACCCTTGATCTCAGACTTACAGCCTCCAGACTGTGAGAAAATAAATTTCTCCTTCTTGAGCCACCCAATCTGTAGTATATGTTTTGGCAGCACTGAAAATGAATACACCATCCCTTGGCATGAAAAGGTAATGGGAAGACATAGGTTCAGAAGAGAATAGTTGAGGGGCGCCTGGGTGGCACAGCGGTTAAGCGTCTGCCTTCGGCTCAGGGCGTGATCCCGGCGTTGTAGGATCGAGCCCCACATCAGGCTCCTCCGCTATGAGCCTGCTTCTTCCTCTCCCACTCCCCCTGCTTGTGTTTCCTCTCTCTCTGGCAGTCTCTATCTCTGTCAAATAAATAAATAAAATCTTTAAAAAAAAAAAAAAGAAGAAGAAGAGAATAGTTGAAAAGACCAGTTGAAATGTACCAACCCATGGTCACTCAGTGGGAGGGAACTGGGGAAATAAATACCCTGAACTCACTACCCTTTCATTATTTCATCTGCCACTGCCTCCCATTGATCAAAACCTACTGATGGCCAGAGGGCAATGGAGACTGTTGATGCCATTCTGTATAGATCAGCCTCTTCAAGCACAAGGCAGTGTTGAGAGAGCTGGAGAGTAGGTTTGGAGGATCAAACTGGAAAGATGCATCATTACCCCACACAATTGTAATTATCCTTTTAGTGTCCCTTTAATTTAGGAAAGGCGTAATGAAACCGTCACTATTAATTCAGTAAAGCGTTTTAGATGAATTTGTATTTAGTTAATTAAAGGATCTATGTACTTTCTCTAAGCCAAGTTTCTCCTGACTTCTGTTGCCTGAGAGTAGTAATAAGGTCACATTAGCCGCAACAACTCAGATTTTGATGATTCCTGTGCCCACTTGAATACTCAGGATCCTTCTTTTCACTCATGACCTTATGAATGGGATTTAGTGTCCTTATGAAAGAGGCCCCAGAGAGATCCTTCGCCCCTTCTGCCATGTGAGGACACAGCAAAAAGACGGCTGTCCATGAACCAGGAAGTCAGCTCTTACCAGACACCGAATCTGTCAGCATCTTGATTTCAGACTTCCCAGCCTCCAGAGCTATGAGAAATAAATTTCTGTTGTTTCGAAGTCGCCAGGTCTGTGGTGGTTTGTTAGAAGCCTGAATGGGCTAAGATAGAATACAAGAAGTGGTGCGGGTTTTAGTAATTTACTTTAATACTCATTTACGATCTTAAGTGTCTGAATGTCAGCCAAAACCTCTCTCCTTTCCCCTTACGTCCATTCAGCCCCCCAAGTTTCATTGACTGTGCCTCCCCCATAGATTTCACATTTATCCCATCTTCTCCATCCCCCCTGTTCAATTTTCTTAACTGTTGCAACCAGTCTCCTAGCCCAGTCTTGCTCCCTAACCATACAATTGGGTGGGGATTTCAGACCCTTCTGATCATGTCTCTCTTCTGCCTCAGACCACCCCAGCAGGATAAAATCCAAGCTATTTAACACGTTGTCCAAGCCATTTTATTATCCTGCCCAATCTGATGTTTCTGCACTCTCTGGATGCCTATGCTCAAGATTTAAAGAACTATTTACTACTCTATTTGTGATGTGCTGCAGTCGGCTTGGACTGGCCAGCAAGTCTATTGTGTGTACCTCTTTCCAACTGTCTTAGTTTTCTCAGGCTGCCATAACTGGGTGGCTTAAACAACAGATATTTATTTTCTCACTGTTCTAGAGGCTGGGAAGTCCAATTCAATTCTGGTGTCTCTTCCTTTTCTTTTCTTTTTTTTTTAAGATTTATTTATTTATTTGAGAGAGCGACAGAGCATGAGTGGGGTGGGGGGAAGGGACAGAGGAAGAGGGGCAAGCAGACTCCCTACTGAGCAGAGATCTCAATGTGGGGCTCGATCCCAGAACCCTGAGATCATGACCTGAGCCAAAGGCAAACGATTAACCAACTGTGCCATCCAGGTGTTCTTGTCTCTTCCTTTTCTTATAAGGACATCAGTTCCACCAGATTAAGACCCACCCCACTCTTAAGACCTTATTTACCTTTAAAAGTGAATTTTATGGTATGTGATGATATCTCAATAAAACGATTTTTAAATACGTTGTAGTACATTAGGGCTTGAATTCTTGTTTCGGAACTCTTGGGACAGCTGCCATTTAAACAAGCCAAAGGGACATTAAATTAACTCGAGATGCGTGAGTGAGGTCGCCCTCAGCCATTCAGTCGCACCTGACACCCAGACCTTTAGCTGACCTCAAGGATCAGCAGAGCTGACCCAGACCAGAGAAATTCCTCACTGGCCCATAGAATTGTGAGAACCAATGAGTATTGACTGTGTTAAGCACTGTGTTTTGAAGTACTGTGTTATGTAGCAAAAGCTAACGGATATGGAAGGTGACCCAAAGACTGTCACAATGCTCAGTGCCAGAGATGTGGAAGACAACAAGGGGGCTCCCTTCTTAGGGGTCACCTTACCAGAGAGGACCTGTCAGGTCGCAGGTCATTGCACTGTCGTCTACAGAGCAAGCACATCTACAGGGACTCCAAAGGCAGCACAGATGGCTGACATTCAAAGGAGATACAGGAATGAGAGAGCAAAAACAGAGCCACTCCTCACCCACCGAGAGCAGGTGGTCATTAAGTGGGACCCTTCTGGGCACTGCCCGATGAGCAGAGACACCTGGGGCTTGGAGGGTGGGAGGGAGGGAGGCCATGTGCTTTTCTCTGCAGCCCACTGCTTCTGAAGACCTGGGCAGAGAATCCTAACACTCAAAGAATCTGAATATTTACCTGAAAGGACACAAAGGTTTTAGCCCCACATTAGAATACTGGCCAGGTGTGACCTGGCTGATCTTGTCAGGCAAGAGACCAACTTTTCTTTCTCCCCAGTTTCAGGAATGGAAAAAGAACCCGAGAAAGCAAAGTTGATAGTAATGCTTATCAGAGCGGGGGGAAAATCACATTTGTACATTGCTAGGTTAAAACTGCACAATTCAGCCTGTGACCTTTTTTTTTTTTTTTTTTTTTTTTTTTTTTTTTTTAANTTTTTTTAAAGATTTTATTTATTTGACAGAAAGCTAGAGAGAACCAGAGGGCATGAGGAGGGAGGGGGAGATGGCAGAGGCAGAGGGAGAAGCAGGCTCCCCGCTGAGCAGGGAGCCCAATGTGGGACTCGATCTCAGGACTCTGGGATCATGACCTGAGCGGAAGGCAGTCTTTTAACTGATTGAGCTGCCCAGGTGTCCCTGTGACCTTTTTTCACTCATTTTTCTCTGCCTAATATTTGGTGCTAGCCATGTGCCTGATCCTTGGGAAGCAAAGGAATAAACGTCTGAATCTTAGCTCATGTCTAAGATTCTCCTTAGAGAAACCACATTCTCCTCTGTGGTGATGGATATTCTCTGTCCTCCATGGTTTAGCTCAATTCAGCCCTTTTATAAAGCTTTCCTGACACCCGACCTCAGTCTGCAGGAAATTCTCCTTGTTCTTTGTCCTCAATTCCAGCACAGCACTACCCAGACAGCTTTGTAATTGGCTGGGTCAATGTTCATTTCCCAAGATCTCCACTGTTCCCACAGACTTGACCCTTTCCCTCCAGAGACACAGGACGCCAATCCCAGCCTCGTCCTCTCTCCCAGAGCCACAAGGACTGTCAGGTGCTGCAGATAGAGACACGACTACTCCCTCAAAGTGCATCAGCCCCTTGGGGACCCCAGATCTCAGAGCCAACAGCTGTTCTCAGGTTGTACGAAGTGGCGAAGCTTCAGAAACGTGCCTCCTCCAGCCTGGCAGAGCCCCTACCCACAACCCACCTCATTTATGTGAGGTCTGTGTTTAGAGACCTATAGATTCCTCAAGATGCTTTTTAAGACTTCCTGCTCTTTGCTGGCAAATTGTTAATCAGTTTGTGGCAGCATAAATAAAATTAGAGGGTTTAATTAAAACTAATGAATGAGGGAGCGGAGACCAGCCTGGCCACTTTGCTCTCTGAGCCTTGGAGCAGTAAATAATGAAAGTGTCACACCGCGAGTGATAGGTTTTAGCAGAAGTGTAGGGCCAGCAGAAACGAGGCCACAGAGAGCTCCTCCACCCGGGTGCAATTTGTGAGCTGGTGGAATCCCCATTTTAGTGTGTCTTATTAACTAATTCTGCAGAAACTGCTCCAGTGTTCTGGCCTTTCAAAAAAAAAAGGAAGAACGAAATAGCACTCAGGATGCCCATTCTCTATATATCCTTGGCATGCTTTCACAGGGCACTCCTCAATATCCTGGCCCTCGTAGAGGGGAGCAGGGGACACAACGATGAGCAGGGGGTATTTCTTGGGCAGGGATCTGGAATTCTGACATTCTCAATGTGTAAGGCATAAAAGGGAGGATTGGGTCTGCCTGGGTATTTGCATGTTGAAATGAATATGATTTTATTATGAATTACTTCCCTTTTATTTCATTCAGCTAGGGCATTATACTGATTTTTTAAAAATTGTGTGTAGGGAGGGTGAAGAAATATTTGTTATAGAAATGGGTGGGCTGGATCAGATGAGTTTGAAAACCACTGCTCATGCCAACATGTGAATATGAAGAGTGTTGAAAGGGTTTTGGAGAACGAACTCTCCCACTGCTCCTTCTGTTCGCTGTCCCCACCACCTCGTCAGCTCTGATTTAAGTTAAAGGGGACTTTCAGAAACCATTTCCAAGCCCCTGGAGCAGCACGTCAGCCTGGACAAGTCTAAACACTCCACCTGGCTGGCTGCCACGCTCAGTTCTTTCCCCAGCTCTCTCCCCACACACCCTACACCCACTCCAGCTCCTGTGACTCTTGAAGAAGTCCAGGAGTGTTCCTTACTTGGTTTTCCTTATTCTTCCACTCACTATGATGTCCAGGGGTTTGAGGTTATGAAGGTAAGGTTCCCAGACCTGGACACTGGAACAATGTGATAGGCAGGATTCTGAGATGGCCCCCATAATTCCCCCCACTCCCTGCCGGACACGTCCTGCATAGTCCCCAGGGCTGTGAGTATGCTGGATTTTACCCGTCTGAGCAGGTTATGTTACATGGCACAGCTGACATTAAGGTAGGGAGATTTTCAATATAGGCCAGATATGATCACCTGAACCCTTAAAAGACAGAGCATTTTCTTGGCTGGTGGCAGAAGAGGAAATCAGAGATTCCTAACGTGCCACTGCTCTATTAAGGATGGACAGGGCCACGTGGCAAGGAATGCAGGTGACTCTCGGAGCTGGGAGCTACCCCCAGCTGACTTTCAGCAAGGAAACAGGGACTGTGGTCCTACAACCACAAGGATCTGAACACTGCCAACAATAAGAATGTGCATGGAAGTGGATGTTTGGCCCAGCGCCTCCAGACAAGAGCTCAGTCCTGCTGACACCTTGATTTCAGCCCATGATTCTCCGCACAGAGTCATGCTCTCTTGGTCGTGCCGGGCCAGACTTCGGACCTACAGAACTGGGTGCTGACAGATGTTGTTGAAGCTGCTGGAAATTCAGTAATTGGTTGTGTAGCGATGGGAAATTAATGCAGACAGGCACTGTTTTCCTGAGGGCAACAGAGCGAGATATTTGGAGAGGGATCTGAGAGGTAGTACCTGCGAGGAGCTCAAGACAAGGCCTGGCAGAGAAAGAAAAGGACGGACAGCACAGGGCTGCAGACAGAGACCAGAGGCCAGGAAGACGGAAGGTCTAAGTGGTGGTGGGGGAGGGGGGAGGGCCAGCTTAGTGTGTACTGCATTGACAGGGGACAAGTGCTGAACCGTGGTCAGTTCTCTTTAAAATGTTTAGATATATATTATTTGTATATATATTTTACTTATAATTATATATAATAAACATTATATATTATGTAATATAGTGTGTGTGTGTGTGTATATATATATATATATAATCAGCCTTATTATAGAAAATTCACCACCAAAAAGTAGTAAGAAAAACCCAGAAATCCCAACCCTGCCAGACGACCATTGTCAACTTTGGTTTACACTCTGCAGGTATGTATGCCATTTGGAGGCAAACATTTGACACAATAATTAGAACTAATTTTCATCGGTGGCTCGCCACGGGTCAGTACCATGCAAAGTGGTTACACATGCTAACATTTAATCCTCACAGCACTTAGGAGTACTTATGTATTCACACGTCCTGCTGAGGTAAGTACAGTTCTTATCCCCCTTTGACAGCACATTCACTGAGGCCCAGAGAAACGGAATCGTTTTCCCATGGTCCCCCGCTGTAAGCCTGGACTGGAACTCGGGCAGTTGGACTCCCAAAGCTGTACTCTTGACTGTTGGCTCTCTACTGCCTCGTGTGAACAGGATTTTAAGACGGATGCGATTTTACAAACTGCTCTTCTGGGTATCCTAAGTTGGCTCCCGCCGGAAATAGGTGCTAAAGCAGAGATTTGTGTGCGGGAGATATATGGGGCCGGGGAAGTAAGACTGAGCCGAGGGAAAAACTGGACCGCCGTGTAATGTCAACACAGGTCTTGGAGTTGGGATAGCCCTCCAGTTTGAGCCACAGGGGCCACTACCTTTTGCCTTGTCCACCAGGATGCAACACTACGTGTGACTTGGTCTCTTGCCTGGAGATGGGGGGCAGCAGTTTCAGAAACTCCTCCTTGGCCTCCCCAGTTGCAGTAGCTCTTACTCCACAGCCCAAGAGACCACCGTGGGCGTTTCATCAACCACCAAGTATGTGCCTCCCAATGATCCATTTGGGGGCTGGGGAAATAACCACAGGGTGGGTCCGTGAGTCCTTCCACAAAAATTGTTAGCTCATCGGACGGGAGCTACTTTGTCCAATGTCTAATGACCAGTTCATATAGGGGCACAGGGAGCAGCCTCCATGCCACAGCTCCTAGTACAGAGGGCCAGCCCAACCCCAGGACTCTTAAGGAATTCGTTCTGCCTTTCTTTTTTTAAAGACTTTATTTATTCATTTGAGAGAGAGAGAGACAGAGAGAGCACAAGCAGGGGGAGAGGCAGAGGGAGAGAGAAGCAGGCTCCCCGCTGAGCTGGGAACCCGATGCAGGGCTCGACCCCAGGACCTGGAGATCATGACCTGAGCCGAAGGCAGACGCTTAACGCGATCTGAGGCACCTATGCGCCCCTAGTTCTGCCTTTCTTGCAACTGCATTTCCAGTTAACTGCCTCCATCTGCCCAGTCCCACTTCCCTCACTTCCACACTGTGTAGTTACCCAGAGCACTTCCCAATAAATGTCCTCTGCCTGAGAGTCGGGTCCCCAGGGATCATGACCTAAACCAGTCAGATTCAGGAGTGGTTCAAGGAAGCTGACTCTAAAATGGGATCTTAGGATTGTATCACCCGCAGGCTGACAAGGAGGGCCCCACACCTGGGTTAGGAGGAGTAGACAACTTCTAGCATGCTAAAGCTGTGCAAGTTTTTAAAAAAGATTTTATTTATTTATTTGACAGAGAGAGAGAGCTATGAAAGAGAGAGAGAGCACAAGCAGGAGGAGCGGCAGTCAGAGGGAGAGGGAGAAGCAGACTCCCCGCTTAGCAAGGAGGCCAATGGGGGGCTTGATCCCAGGACCCTGGGATCATGACCTGAGCTGAAGGCAGCCGCTTAACCAACTGAGCCACTCAGGCGCCCCCAAAGCAGTACAGTTTTTAAAACTTACACCTGTCATGCACTGGAATGGGGCAGCAGGAAAAGGATATCACAGGTGCAATGTCTCGGGCTTAGAAGTTCAAAGAGGTAATGGTCATAAGGGCAATGAAATTGGTTGGCTCTTACTAGGTGCTCAGATCGCATGCTAACTTGGTGGCCCGTGGTTAAGTGTTCTGTCTCTATTACGACCCAGTAACAGACAAAGAGCTGTTTCTCAAAAGGAGAGTAGTTATCTGTGGAGGATGGCAGGGCATTGTCCCCAAATCCCAAGGGCCTGCATTTCAATTCACCTACAGGGACCTGCCAAAGTCTCCAAACCACATTTCTCTCTGCCACTGACGCTTTGGTTACTTTAAAGACTGGATTTTAAGAAAGAGCAGATGAGCATGGCACTTTTTTTTTTCATTTGATTAATATCTTCTCCCTTGCTCCATAAATAATACTTTAAAAATACAGCATGATGCTTTATCAGTGTGAGCACGGATCACTCTGTGTTATAAGGCCCTGAAGGCAGGGATAGAAGAAACCCATTGTACCTCCATAACCTCCCTGCCGAACAAAATGCCTCCGAAGTGATTCTGTTTGGTGTTTATGAGATAGATGGATGGGAGGCTGGCACGTGGGGTCCTGAAGGGGTCTGCCAGGGTTTCCTTCTACCTCCTGGCTCTAGCACACTCGTCTGAGATTGAAGCAGTGGTTCTCAAATTGCGGCATGAGGTACCCCTGCATCAGTATCACGGATGTGGTCATTAAAGGCAGATTTCCAGGCTCCCTTCAGATCACCAGAAGGGGGATCCCCAGGAGTGGATTGGGAACAGGCCTGTCTCCCAGCCTTGGCACCTGCCGCATACTGAGTGGCAGCCTCCGGAGCTCCAGACCAGAGGAGGCATTTCTGACTCCACCACCCTCAGGGAAACTCCACTCCTTCATTCTCATGCTCACTCTGACCCTCCCATGTTTGGCTATTTCCTTTCCGTACATTTCCCTCCACCTCCTGATTATCTCCCTCCTATCACACCAGAATAACTACTGGGAAGTGCAGGGGTAATATTTTTCATAAAGTTACTGCCTCACATTTCCCACTCAAGATATGTGGTGTTTTGTTTGTAGCTGGCTGTTCTAGCCTGAGTCAGTACAGAACCAATACAGGTGGGGATCGGGGAACAAAGATACAGAAATCGGCAAAGATCCCAGGATAAATCCCAACTTAACAAAACAATATTCAAGAAAAGAAGGCAAAACCCTCTCACACAATTAATGCCTTGGGATCACAGCTTTAATTTAAAAATTTTAAATCCTTATTGGGGATGGGAGTTGGGAATCACAGCCAATGTGGTGTGTGTTGTTTTCTGACTGATAGAGGCAGTGAAGCCTTTGGTCCAGGGGAGAAAATGCAGGCTCATCAAGATTCCAAAGTGAAAGCAATTTGGAAATGGTTTGGAGATCAATTCCCTGCCCAAATGGTCTGAACAAACCCAAACCAGAGCTTTTTACACAAATGATTAGAAATGAAAGCAAAAATTTCGTCAAAGCAAAGGTGTGCGTGCAACATATTGGCCCCTTGGTGTCATTTGAAGGAAATTAACGTGGAGGGCCAAAGAGACGGAGTCTGCAATATGCAATGCCCCAGAGACCTGCCTGTGATTTTGTTCCTAGTGTAGCAGAAATAAATGCTCCCAGCAAACCTGCAGGGAGAAATAAGACATGTGCATAAGTAAGATTAATCAGTAAAGCTAGCGTCGACCTAATGAGTCATCTTTGACATCATAAAACTGGAAAAATACAAGGTTGTAGCCTGTCAGATCTGTGCATGCTTGGAAGCAGCAAAATGGGGGCTGCCCAAGTGCACAGCAGTGGGCAGCTCTTGGGCACGTGAGGCCTAGCAGAGCAGAAGAAATAGAAACATGGCTGCATTGGGAGTTTAGTGAGCTGTTGTAGGTCTGTTTATGTGGAGATTTGAGGTGGGGTGCTGGGGTGGAGAAAATCGAAGTTGGGGGGGCTCAAGCACCTTCTACACTCAGGAACCCCTTTCCTGCTATTCAAATGGAGCTCCCAGGGACACTGTGTTTCCATCCAAACACACCATCCACCAGGATTTCCTGGGATGCAGCAGCCCCTTCTGGGAGACTGGGGAGAGGAGGGCCACAGAACATGGCCCGAAAGGACCTCCACGGGGCAGGACCTTCAGAAGTTTTCAGGTCCGATAGAAAATTGTTTGGTGTGGCCTTATGTCTACCGACCTGCCAATTCTCCACTCCCATTTGTCATCTGACCCTGCTGGCAGCCCCCGCCTAGAATTAGCCCCTCCTCTCTGCTGTGCATCCACATGTGCTCACACACAGCTTCGACTTCCCCTGGGCCTGAAAATCTCTTCATGTCTCTCCCTTTGCAGCTCTGATTATCTCCAGACTCAATCAGGGAGAGGCTGAGGGCCATGTGCTGTCCGTATAAATCGCAGGCCCTTTTGGAAGGTAGTCTGTGCTTCAGGTAGCCCACCTGCCCCCTTAACCATCAAAATCCCAAGCCTCCTCCTCAGGGAATCATGGATGCAGGGCCAGCCAGACCCCGGCCTCTTGACCATATACTTCCCAGGCACTTCCCTGCTTTGAAAGTTTTCTTTAAACAGCGAAAAAGCTGAAATCCTCCCTCCCACTGTTGACTGATTTCATGGCAATGGTGGACAACACACCCTCATCAGTCCTAGAGAGCCCCTCGTGGTTAGAGCCCCCTGAAAGAACAGCCAGGTCCCAGGATGCCTGGGCGGCTCAGTAGGTTAAGCGTCTGCCTTTGGGTCGGGTCATGATCCCAGGGTCCTGGGATCGAGTCCCGCGTTGGGCTCCCTGTTCAGCGAAGAGCCTGCTTCTCCCTCTGCCTGCTGCCCCCCAAGGCTTGTGCACACACTCTCTCTCAAATAAATACATAAAATCTTAAAAAAGAAGAAGATGCAGAACAGCCAGGCCCCTCCGCTGTACCTGTGTACAGCCAGGTTCTGTGGGAGCGGTGTCCTCCCTGAAGGGATCACACCACCTCACGCCATCACTGGCATCTGACCAACATCTAGACCTCTCCAGTCCTCTGCACACACTGCCAGTCCTGTGCTGTGCAGCTCGATGCTTGGCTTATTCCACAAGACTCAGCTGCAGCACTCAGCGTTCTGGGCACACAGCGCCACTACCCTCACCTCGAGTGGCTGATCCCAGAAGTCCTTGGCAAGGGCATCAGATCTGGCCCACTTTCCTGGGCATGTGCATACTCCCTGTCCATGCATGCACCTAGAGAAGAGATTTCTGGGACCCTTCCTCATGACAGCCATTGAATATATGAAAAGGCACAGGCTTTGAGGCAATGCGACAACAGACTTGGCCTGGTATCGTGGCTCAGCCACTGATATGCATCCTGGGAAGTGAGCCAGTATCTCAGAGCCTTGGTTTCCTCACCTTTTATTCATTCAATGACTATTTACGGTCCCTGCTGCACACCTGCTCTGTTCTAGGCACTGAGGAGACAGCAGCAAGTAACAAAGACACAATCTCTGCTCCCCTGGAGCTGAGAGAGGTCTGAAATAGAGACATAAGTTTGGAAGTCTTCAGGACATAGATGGAACGTGAAGCCATGAGATCAGACAAGGACACCTGCAGGCAATGTAGAACTAGAAAGATGGGTGCTCTACAGCCTCTCACATTTACAGGTCAAGCACGAGAAACCAGCAAAGACGACGAGAAACTGGGGTAGGAGAAAAAACGGGAAGGAGACAATGTCACAAAAGCCAGGAAAACAGTACCCCAAGAATCAGGGAGTGGTCCTTCGTGTTTATAGCACCCACTTCATAGGACCAAACGGTATAGTATGTGCAAAAGCCCCTATGCGCCACGCCTTGAACGTCCACCTTTTACTCTTAAAAGGCCTATTGTTGTCTACCTCCTGGGCCTACTGCTCTCATGAGGTTCCTGTGGACCACTCTGTCCTGAATTGCCAGGGATTTTATAAAAGGAAGAGCAATGACGGCATTGTTTCCCACAGGAAGTCCACTAGAAATTGTAGTGATCGTTGGGTAACAAGAAACTTCCAAAGGAATGGACCCGGAAGGGTTAAATGAGAGAGGAGGATGGAAAGAAGAACGGAGAGTTTATACACATCACCAAGGTTGCCGAAAACAAGTTTTGCCAAAGAAAGAGTAAAGGATTATTCTAAACCTCATTAAGACACTGAGACCAAACATTTAGTCCTGATTGCACATTGGTTGATAAAACAGGATATCTATAAAGTAGTTGGGTTGACAAGAGATGTGAGTAACTTTTGGACCTTTTGTAACAGAGCATCTGAAACTATTATTTCACAAGGTAAAATAGCCCAGTCATTTCCAAACATCTCTATTGTTTCTCCGTGTCTTGAACAAACCACAAGAAAAGGCTCATAACAACAACCATGAGCTTTAAGTGCTTGACTCGTGTGTGTGTGTGTGTGTGTGTGTGTGAGAGAGAGAGGGAGAGAGAGAGAGAGAGAGAGAGAGAGGGAAAGGGAAATGCACAAAAGAGAGTCAAATTAGGGAATAAATCAACTTTTTTTTTAAGATTATTTATTTATTTATTTATTTATTTATTTATTTATTTATTTGAGAGAGAGAGAGAGCAGAGCCTGTGAGAACCCAAGTCAGGGGGTCAGAGGGAGAGGGAGAAGCAGGCTCCCCACTAAGCAGGGGGCCCGACATGGGGCTCAACCCAGGACCCTGGGATCATGACCTGAGCCAAAGGCAGACGTTTAACCGACTGAATCACCCAGGCACCCATAAATTAACCTTCTGAAAATCATATTTCTATGTGAAATACTGTGTATGATGTTTCTCCTTAAAACTTTCTCCCCTCTTTCACCATCTCCCCCCCCCCCCCCCCCNTCTCCCCCCCCCGACCTGCTCTCTTTCTCTCTCTCCCTCTCTCTCTTGCTCCTCTCTCTCTTTCTCAAAGTACTATTGGCTTTTAAAATTTGACATTACAGGTACAACTCCATCTGGTTAAACAAGGTCCTACATTGTGTTTCCTATACTAAGTAAAAAGAAAACCCAAATAAATTGCGCAGATTATTTTGGATTCTCATAGACCCCCAGATGGTCCCAGTATCCAATCTGTTTAAAAGAGCCAAGGCCAGGGATGCCTGTCTGGCCCAGTCAGAAGAGCATGTGACTCTTGATCTCGGTGTCGTGAGTTTGAGCTCCACGTTGGTTGTAGAGACTACTAAAAAAACAAAACTTAATAAAACTTTTAAAAAATAAAATAAATAAAAGAGCCAATGCCAAAGATGAGAATTAGTAGCTGGTTTCTACCTCTTGCTAATGCTAACCTAACTCCCACCCTGGGAGGAAGCACAGAGGTGCTGGTAGAGCAGCCCCACCACATGAGAGCTTCACACAGACCTTACACTCTCATGGCTTTGCTCCTTTGCCTTGCTTCTTTGTTAAATACTACAGAGCTGCAGGCTAGGTTTCATGCCCATGCCAACTCTCTGACTGGGTCAGGGTTGGTTCTTTCTCTGCCATTACACTGGACTCTAGTGACTGTCCAGTGTCCTCTAGCCTCTCCCCAGTCTTTGATTCTCAGCTTTGTCACCCTGTGTTGGTCCTCAGCTCAGTTAAACCATGTTCTGCCTTTAGTCAACCAATTATTCACTAACTTATACACAACACAACATCCATCCACCCCCCTGTCCATCCAGTGAGCATTTATTGATCGCCTTCTCTGTTTCAGATCCTATACTTGATGCTGAGAAGTCAGAAATAATGAGAAAATAATAATAAAACAAAACCAGATTTTTAAAGGGAGTAATAAGGACTATATTTGACCTCCCACATGGAGCAACCAAAAATCTAGTCAAAATACATGAAACAATGGATTTCAACACATTGGACACCAGGCAATGAAATACAGAGGTGGCAAAAAATCACAATGAGCCCTAAAATTGTCTCAGCTTTCCACCTTGAGAGCATTTCCAGGTTGTAATACAAACAGGAGGAACTGAAACAGAACCAGGAGACTCTCTGATTTGAGAACATGGAGCTGAGAGTCTAGGACAACCAAGGCAGCTAAAGTTTAGAGGGCAGAATACCAGAAAGGAGTGAGGACTACAGGGACTTACAGACTTACGGAGAGTCTCCCTTGAGTATTTAGCAGAGTATTGACCAGCATGTTTATGTAAGGAAATTACCCAGTTCGGGGAAAAGAGCTATCTAAAAAGATTAGCGGTAACAATGCCTATTCTCACACAGTGACTGGAATATGCCTGCTCCTACCAGACAGACTGGAAAACCTCATAATTCACAATAGAAATACTCAGGAAGGTCTTGTCTCATAATGCCAAATAGTTAACCCGAGACTGAGTACTGCTCCAGACCCACCAAACAAATTATAAATCAAACTTAAAGAATCAAACTGTCTCCAAGTAAATTATACTGCATCCAGGACAAAGCTGAGGAAGACTTATAATGCTAAAACATATTCAGCAACCAATAAGGCAAACTCATAATGTCTGACATTCAAAGATTACCAGGCATTCAAAGAAGCAGGAAAATATGATCCACAATGAGGATAAGGAACTTATAAAAAAAGACCCAAGTTAAATTCCTGAGATGAAAACTGCAATGTATAAAATGAAAAATACAATGGATAAGATTAATGGCAGAATATAAATTGCAGGAAAAAATATTACTGAACTTGTAAACATTTTAATAAAAGCTATCCAAAATGAAATAGAAAAAAATGAATTTTAAAAATGAACAGAGCATCAGTGAGTCATAGGACAACTTCAAGCAACCTAATCTGTGTGTGACTGGAGTCCCTGAAACAGAGAGGGAGCAGAAAACATTTGGAAAAAAATGGCTGAGAAGTTTCCAAACTTAATGAAAACCAGGAACCCACAGATTCATGAAACTTACCAAACCCCAAGCAAGAGAAATATGAAGAAACCTACACCAAGGCATATCACAATCAAATTGCTCAAAACCAGTGTAAAAGAGAGAATCTTAAAAGCAGTCAGAGGGGAAAATACAGGTTATATACAGAGGAACAAAGATAAAGATGACTGAAGATTCCTCTTTGGAAATAATGCAAGCAGGAGCACAGTGGGGCAGTATCTTTAAAGTACTGATAGGGAAAAAAAAAAGTCAATCTAGATTTTCATACCCAACACAAACATCTTTCAAAGACAAAGGTGAAGTAAAGACTTTTTCTGACATAGGAAAGCTTATAGAATGTATCATGAATAGAACTGCAACATAAGAAATGTTAAAGGAAATCCTTCAAACGGAAGTAAAATAATACCAGATAGAAATCTGAATCTATCAGGGTGCCTGGGTGGCTCAGTCAGTTAAGCAGCTGACTCTGGATTTTGGCTCAAGTCATGATCTCAGAGTCATGAGATCAAGACCCTTCTCGGGGGCTCTGCACCAGGCACGGAAACCGCTTGAGATTCATTCTCTCCCTCTGCCCCTCCCTCTCCCACATTCTCTCTCTCCCTAAAATAAATGAATAAATAAATAAATAAATAAATAATAAAAATTTTAAAATAATTTAAAATAAAAAAAGTCTGAGTCTATACAAAGAAATAATGTCATAAAAGGTAACTATATGGGTATGTGTGTAAGACGTTTTTATTATTTAAGTTGACTTAAAAGATAACAAAAATTAAACAAAAATGATGAAAATGTGTTATAGTAACTATAACGTATGTAAAGTAAAGTATATGACGATAGCACAAAGTCTAGGAGAAAGAGTAAGTACGCTGTTATAAGGTTCTTTATCCTGTATGTCAGTGTTTCTCAATCACTCCGATAACAACATTTTGGACCAGGTAATTTTTCACTTTGAGGTACTGTCCTGTGTGAACTGAAGGATTTTTAGCAGCATCCCTGTCTTCTACACACTAAAGGACACTGTCAAATGTCCTCTCAAGCACAGAATTGCCCCCAGTCCAAAACCAGTGTTCTATGTGAAATGTTTTAATATCTCTTGAAGGTAGACCATGATAATTGAAAGATATATACTAAAAACCCTAGAGCAACTACTAAAATCACAAAACAAAGAGCTAAGAGGCCAACAGAGAATATAAAATTGAATATTAGAAAACATTTGATCCAAAGAAAACATGAAAAGAGTGAAAATGAAACAAAGATAGGATACACAGAAAACACATCATAAGATGATAGACTTGAACTTAACCGTATAAAAGAATCACATAAAATGTACATGGTTGAAACATCCAATTAGAAAACAGAAATTATCAGACTGGGTGAAAAAGCAATACCCGAACTACATGCTAAAAGAAATGCACTTTAAATTTAAAGACAAATAGATTAAACATCAGGGTGGGAAAAAAACATATGCCAAGATAACACTAGTCAAAAGAAAGCTTCAGTGGCTGTATCAACATC
The DNA here is from genome assembly GCF_002007445.2 of Ailuropoda melanoleuca. Classification (NCBI taxonomy): domain Eukaryota; kingdom Metazoa; phylum Chordata; class Mammalia; order Carnivora; family Ursidae; genus Ailuropoda; species Ailuropoda melanoleuca. The sequence goes on from NC_048223.1 coordinate 89,968,564, forward strand.
AGACAAAGGAGACTTCAGAGCAAATAATAATCAGGGATGGAGAAGGTCATTTTGTAAAGATAAAAGGGCCAATTTATCAAGAGACTAAAACAATCATAACTACTCATGATCCTAATAAGAGAGCTTCCACATATATGGAACAAAACAAATAGAACTTTATTGAGAAATTGATAAATCCACATTATACTCAGTTATTTCAATACTCCTCCTTCAATAATTATAGAACAGGGACACCTGGGTGGCTCAGTCGGTTAAGTGTCTGACTTTGGCTCAGGTCATGATCTCAGAATCCTGGGACTGAGACCTACATCAGGCTCCCTGCTCAGCAGCGAGTCTTCTTGTCCTTCTCCCTCTGCCCCTTCCCCCACTCATTCTCTCTCTCTCTCAGATAAATACATAAAATCTTTAAAAAATAATTATACAACAAACAGAAAACCATCAAAGATACAGGTTGACTTAAACATTCTCAACCAACTTGACCTAGTTGACATTTATAGAATTCTCCACAGCAAAGTATTCATTCTCAAGTTCATAGAACATTTACCAGGACATTCTGGTCTATAAAATAAGTCTCGATATTCTATTTCATTCCAGGGTAATAATCATATTTCTGAGGTCATCCAATTTAAAACTACCTTCTACCTTAGTCCCTACCTGTTCCAGACTAGAAACTTTCAGGAAGCCTGAAAGATGAGATAGGTATAAAGAACATATCTTCAATATCTCCTAGTTCTGCACCCACTACCACCAATGTCTAGACTGTGTTGAACCAAGAGGGATAGATAATTAACAGAAGGCACAAAATCCCTGGTCATCTAGTAAATGTGGTCCCTGGATACCAGACTTATAATTGCCAATGTGTTCTCTCATTGGGGGATTGTGTAGGTTCATTGTTGTTCCCTTTTTGAGGAGAATCATCCTCTTAAGAGCCCAACAGGGGTATGGAGAATAACAGCAAAAAAAAAAAAAAAAAAAAGGGGCNGGAGCCTTGGAATCAGGGAAGATATCTCCACTTCTACCTTCCCACAGACTGCAACCCAGATGGGACAGGGACCCAGCTTCAATTACAAAACTAGGGCATTCATTCTCAAAGTGTGGTCCCAGACCAACAACTTTAGCATCACTTGGGAATTTGTTAGATATTAAATATGCACAGTCCCCAAGTGCATAACAGACAGAACTAGAAACTCTGAGAGTGGGGTCCAAGTCTGGACTCAGGGAAACCGTCCATGATTCTCTCATACTACAGTAGCTGTCCCTTCCTGGATCCTCAAAGAACAACCCAAGCTCCCTGCATCTGAGCACCTACCCCACAGTTTCTGGACCATGGTAGATCCAACATGAGACTAGGGGCTCTTGGTCAATAAGTACCAGTGCTTCCTGTCATACCTCCAAGAATCCACAGGGGGAGGGGTTAGCACCTCCCACCACTGCCATTCTGATAACAAACAACCCAGCTTAGCAGCTTATATCAAAAAGCATTTATGGAGGTGGTGGGCATCTGTGACTTATCTAGGGTTGGCTAGGGTTAGCTCCAAATTAGGACCAACACCACTGGGGCATGATCTTCTCAAAGAAGAAGGCAGAGCAGAAGATTTTAAACTACATCGTGCAAGCACACAAAAGCCTCTGATCACAGTTGCATTGGCCAAACATCACCCCAGAGGGGCAGAGAAGTATACTCCTACCGGGAGCCATGACAAGAATGGATGGGGGAAGATGGTACATAAATAGCACCATGTAACGCAGAATTCAACGAAGAGTCAGTCTTGTCAACCTCACTACATGGTGGGACTGTGTGAAGAGACTGTGTATCATATACTTTTATTGACCTTCACCTCACCCCAGCACCTAACTCAGTGCTCTGCTCATGGTGTGTTAGTGAAGGTAAAAGACACTTTCAGACAAAGACAAATGAAATCCTGCTTCCTTATTTGGGACACTCATTTCTTCATGGGCCATCAAGTACATCCGTCGTCTGAAGCCCAACCTCTGACCTTCTCCTGTAGCGTTAAACCCTCCCTACGACCTCATGGTGTGGGCTGGGGATGACCTATGAATGGTCATGGGTCCAAGTGGAAACCTTAGGACACAGAAGGGTCCCGAAACAACAATCCTAAGTCATTTTTTTAACACACCAACACGTATCCAACATTTAATCTCTTGAAATGATCCTCAAGAAAAGCAGAAGGACTTAGTGGTCAAATAATTTTCCAAGACACTAGATTAGCTCATTAAGGTTTCCAAGAAGTTCTGTAATAAAATACAACACAACAATAATAAGAAGACTTCCAAATCCAACAATAATAAGACAACACAACAATAATAAGACGACATTACTTTGTGTAATATAGCACAGGACCATGTTCCTCACCCTCGAGCTGAAGTATCTTTAGAAAATGATGCGCCCACTGCCAGAAATTGAAGAACTTAGGGGAACAGAAATTAGGCAAACCAAAGTCAAATTTCAATCATTAAATAGTTGGGCATTTAGCATCAGCCTTTCCCCAAGCCGGAGTAAAATAATGATACTTCTTGCTATGAGAGGCCCTGGGAAAATGCCGTGGGTGGGGCTAAGCACAGCTGGGAAGTGATTCTCTCTCTCCTGGAAACAGATGGACAGTTGACTGCCCTTTGTCCTGAAGCGAGGCATGCCAAGACCTCTATGTGTCTTCTGAAAGGAAAGTGGTCTAAGAATCTACTCTGAAGGAAGAAGACCTATATCTTCTGTTTCAAGCGGATGTTTGAAAGCCCCTTTCTTTCTTGCTTAAAGCCTAGTTTGAATGAGTTATATATCATAAAGACATAATTCGTTTTTTAAAACTTGCTTGCTTACCATCTGATATGTGTCTTAAATAAATTTATGCCCAAATAGAACTAAGGAGATGTCTTATAACTGTCTCTGTGGACCTATAATTTTGCCCCAGATGTGGTGATGTTGGTCAGGACGATTCCCACCTTTTGCAGAAACAGCTGCCCAATTGTCCTTAGAGGGGCTTGACTAAGACGACAGGAAAAACCAATGAGTCCCTCCCCCTCATCCCATTGCCAACTAAACCCCACCAGTTCCACAGACCAGGATCATGTGTGTGGATTGTCTCTAAATCCCAGCCTTCCCCACAGATCATGCCTGAATGTTACATGGTGCTGTGTGCATCTGGGCACATAGGAGTGAGAACCTCAGACAAAACTTGGTGTCTCGGTGGTCTGCTGTTTCCATTTTAGGGAAAATGAAGCATCAGAGTATAGCCTAGCCTGGATAGGGACAGACACAGCCCAGGTCTGTGCAAATCCTAAAACACCTATTATGTGCCGGGGCTTTACAGACCTTATCTCACTAAATCCTCGGGAGATGGAATATCAATAACTTACCCAAGATCACACCAGCAAGTGGCGGATCCTAAATTCAAATCTAGGTCTTCCAACTCTGATGATTTCAGATTTCTCGGTTCATCTTAGAAAGAGGTCATTTCATAATCCTGAAAGTACCCAGAAAAGCAGAACATTTTGACCCTGCTCATTTAGCTTTAGCCACATTTTGACCAAATTTCCTTGGGGGGGGGATTTGTTAAAAATAGTCAACACAAAATACAATAGGTAAAGCAGCATAGACAAAAATTTTTAATTTATTAAGTAACTGATTAACCCTCTCCTAAAGAAAATTAGAGGTAGAAGTTATATTGGGGAAATTTGATATGGATTATTAAAGCCCAACGGATAAATAAAATCGTCATTGGGGAATTTACAAGAAAAAGAATTCATCCCCCTGAAGATACTGTCAGTGAAATAAACATTAAAACCAAGAGCCAGATGAATGGATGCATAATTGACACGTCAGAGGAAGAGAACGTCATTCTCAAGAGTAGCCAGACAGTGGCAGCAAAGACCAGTAATGGAATCAAACTGGCCAGTGGTTCTCTAACTATGGTCTCTGAACCCACAGCCCTTTCAGGAAAGATATAAGAGAATTTCAGGCAAGGGCAAACAAAGCCTCGCTGGGAATTTGTTAAAAATACAGCTTCCCAAACCCACTGAATCAGAAACTATTAGGGCCCTGTACCCTGCATATTAACAAACCCTCTAGGTAATGCTGATGCCTGCTCAGGAAACTGCGCAGCCAAACACAAGTCAGCTTTCCCTTTTTCATGTGACCTCCTGGGGCATCCATTCCAGGGAGGGGGGACAGATAGTAAACATAATCTGTAAACTGCGTATGAGGATTCACACTGGAAAAGAAGAAAAGCAGGCAAGGGGGACAAGAAGTATGGGGAGCAATTTGAAGCAAGGTGGTCTGGGAAGCCTTCATTAACAAAAGCACATCAGAGGGAGATGAGGAAATGAAACGTGCAGATGGATTACTTTCCAAGCAGAGGGGCGAACTCGTGCAGAGTAGAAGAGCCATGAAGAGGACCCGCTGAGTGGCAGTGAGGGTGGGATCTAGACCCTAGGGCCTGGAGCTACTAGGAGGACATGGTGCTGATGTCCAATCTTCAGATGGCAATAATTAAACAGGTGATATGGTTCTCCTATTAGATTGTTGGTTTTTAAAGATAATAACTCTCATTGCTGTCAGGTTGGAAAGAGGCATCTCATCATGGGAATGGAATCGGGCATGATGCTTTTATTTTTTTTATTTTTAGTTTTTTTAAATTTTTTAATATGTTATGTTAGTCACCATACAGTACCTCGTTAGTTTTTGATGTAGTGTTCCATGATTCATTGTTTGCGTATAACACCCAGTACTCCATGCAATACATGCCCTCCTTAATACCCATCACCGACCCCCCTCCCCTCTAAAGCCCTCAGTTTGCCACGATAGGCTATGGACTCTGAGAAACAAACTGAGGGCATCATGCTTCTAGAATGCCATTTGGCTTCATGTATTAAGAGATGTAAAACTGGGGGCGCCTGGGTGGCTCAGCGGTTAAAGCGTCTGCCTTCGGCTCAGGGCGTGATCCCGGCGTTATGGGATCGAGCCCCACGTCAGGCTCCTCTGCTATGAGCCTGCTTCTTTCTCTCCCACTCCCCCTGTTTGTGTTCCCTCTCTCGCTGGCTGTCTCTATCTCTGTTGAATAAATAAAAAATCTTTAAAAAAAAAAAAAAGAGATGTAAAACTGGTCCCATCATTCGAACCAGTCATTCCACATCTGGAACTGTATCCTAAAAAAAAAAAATAGGGATTCTTATTTTGTTCCTTTCAATTAGCCACAGAAAGTTAGTTGGCTTCCAGGGCCTTGGCACACAGCCCCTCCAAACCCAGGGCTTCTCACTCTAGCATCTCACCCCCACGACCAGCCCCCACACACAACCCCCCAGCTGCAGCACCTGCCTCCAGGTTTAGCCCCTGTCTTCTCCTCCCTGGACAGCACTGGTCAGGGTGTGCCTTTCTCCCCTGCCTTCTGGCCTGGGGCAGCCCAGTCACACCCTGCCCCCTGCTCAGGAAAGAGTTCTCTTCCTCTATCTTTCCAAAATGTCCAGGACTGATCCTACAAGAGGTACCTCTCTCCATCCCTCCTACAAGGGTCTGAAGCTGGGCCTGTTGGACAGGGGCAGAGGGGACAACTTGGGCATCTCTCACTCCCACCATGAGTAGAAGGTCTTATCTGGTGCTCCTCCATGTGGGGTATTGCCTGGACCCTTTCTGAGCCCCTTGGGAGTGCTCATTGGGTCCCACATCTCACTAGAGATGGCTGAGGAGGGCTACTCAGGGCAATGACTGCCCTGCTGTTATCTCTCTTTCCAGCCACTAGAGGAAGAACAGAGGCTTTCTAAGCCCATCAGCCCTGCAGACTAACTCACAAGGAAGGCTGGAATTTGCTCAATATCTGAGGTCGGACAAGAAGTACATTCCAGGTCATGTAATCTGCTATCAGACGGCATCGGAGAAGTTCAAGTAAGGAAATGGCACCTGTCCTCTTGTCACTTGTTCATTTACAAACCCACAGACTGTCCACTCTTTGTTAGTTTGGCCAGGACTGGAGCCTGCTGATAGCCAAACACTCAGCTTGAGCCTCATAGCCCATGGGAGACAGGCACAGTCCTTATGAGGGATGCGTGCATGTGTCATCAAGAATTAGCTTGAAATGGCACACCTGGGTGGTGCATTCAGTTGGTCATCCGACTCTTGGTTTTGGCTCAGGTCATGATTTCAGGGTTGTGATCTCAGGGTTACGGGATAGAGCTCCCTGTTGGGCTCCCCGCTTGGAGCAGAGTCTGCTTGGGATTCTCTCCCCCTCGCCCTCTGCCCCTCCCGCTCATGCTCTCTCTCTCGCTCTCTCTCTCTCTCTCACTCACTCAAATAAATAAACAAATCTTTTTAAGAAAAGAATTAGTTGGAAACTACTTTAAACTAGCATCTTAATTACCTGAGAAAACAATGTTCTGGTTAGTCTTACTGATACTCAGATTTGATCATGTTTTCAGCTGAGAGTGCCCCCACTGATCTTCCCACAGTTCCCACCCCAGCTGCCCAGTACCCCCCACACCTGTAGAGAGAGGGAAGCTACATCAGCATTCACATCTGCAGCTACAGATTTTCTGCATCCCTGCCCATGTCACCATCTGGAGCTCCAGGACTAGTCAGGGGACCCCCCTATCCCGCTCAGGAAATCCTGAGTCAGGCCTCACTGTAGAACTGGACTCATGTAGCCAGTATGGTCAGAGGTAGGGTCATTCAGGGGTGTCCCTGGCCACCTGCCCATGCCCCATGGGACCATTTCTTTCCATCAAGATATAGGTTTTTTCCTGCAGAACCTCCCATGACATCACCAGGAGTTTGAGGGTTAGAGTACCCAACTTTCCAGCCCAGACTTGCTCTCTCATGGAGACCTCCTCTCAGGGCCTCATCTAGCCACACGGCCAAGAGCAGGCCTCCGAGTTTCTTCGGATATGTTTTAACATCTTTGTACCCCAACAAGGAGTCACAACTCTGGTCACTTTCCTCCCTGCAAACACCACCAGAAAAAGCCAGTTTTTATTCATTTTTCCACATGTGCCAGATATGGTGCCAGCTCCTGGGGACACAGTGGTGACAGATTTGAGGGAGGTACAGCTCATGTACATGACCTGTTGGCCATAATCAATCTTCCCCAATGTCCCATCCCTGCTCTATCTGGCCCGGCCTCACTCCCTGAGCACGGACCACAGGCGAGGAGAGGATCCCACCATCCCTCATTTAGGCACAAGCTAACTGTCCTCTCACTCCGGGAGGTGTAAGCACAGCACTCCGGGCAGAGTCACCCTGTAGCTGCAGCTCAACTCTCAGGGGAAGGTGATGCTCCAGCTCTTTCTTTCCTGTTGGCCACTTCCCAAGGGTGTGCAGGGAGCTGGAAGCCACCCCTGCAGCAGGCTCAGCGTGGCCTCTTATCTAACAAATCACCCAGCCCCTCAAGCCCTGATCCATCAGCAAAGCCACATTTGTGCGAGCTGCGAGTGTGGGCTCTGGGGCCACCTGCCTGGGTTAAAACCTGGGCTCTTGCTTCATAGGGTGTGATGTGCCTTTTTGTGTCTCTGTTTCATCAAGTATAAAATGGAAGAGAATAATAGCATCAACATGATAAGGTTGTTGTGAGGAATAAGTCAGGCAGTGCAACCTTTTCAATCCACAGTTCACCAACCATTTGCTGGTTATAAACCCAAGTTAGTGGGTTGTGACCAGCATCTAACATAACTATAGTAGAAATGAGAGTATGCTGCATTTGAGATAGGTCAGTATACACATACCTATGTGTGTGTGTGTGGCAGAAACCATTCCCAGATGTTTTTCTTCCTGTGAGGCCCCATTGTGGGCACAGAAGTTGTTAGATGGATTAAATACAGGATAGGGACTGGAGACATGCCATCAAACCCTAGAATCCCTCCCGGCAGTGCTAGGGTTAAGGTAGGTTCATGTGGGCCAGGATGCTCCCCATGGTTAGTAACCCATTCTGTTGGGAAAGAGAACATAGCCAACAGTGGGACCGGGCACAGCAGGACCCAGGTGTTCTGGGCAGGCAGCCCTGTGCGTGTGGCAGGGAGTGCTAGTAGAAGCAGCATGGGGAGGAGCTGGGGACATACACTGAAGGCCTTGAAAGCCATGGTTAGCTTGTGAACTTGGCCCTAGGTAATGGGAATTTAAAGCTGAGCTTGTAAGGGCACTGGGATGACTCAGTCAGTTAAGCATCTGACTCTTGATTTTGACTCAGGTCACGATCTCAGGGTCATGAGATTGAGCCCCACATCGGGCTCCATGTTCAGCACAGAGTCTGCTTGAGGTTCTCTTTCTCTCTCCCCCCCTCCCCTCCCTCCTCTAGTGCATGAGCTCTCTCTCTCTTTCTCTCAAATAAATAAACAGATAAATAAATAGATAAATAAAATCTTTTTAAAAAATAAAATAAAGCTGATCTTGTGAACTTGACCCTAGGCAAGGGGAATTTAAAGCAGAAGGATGACCGATTTAACAACTATCTATGAAGTGCCTTCTGTGGAGAAGATTTATGTTTTAAAAAGTTGACTGTGGGGAGTCAGTAGCTGGTGGTAACACCAGAGGCAGGGGACTCTACGAAGAGGCTACTGCAATAGTCCTAGTAAGAGATAGTAAGGACAGAGGTCAGAATGTCTAAAGAAGGAGGAAACAGGTATAGCCTCTGTGCCTGGGGCTGGATGGTCCCCAATACCCAGAGGAGGACGGCAGCCATGACCCTGCACACAGGTTGTGCAGAGAACAATGCTTTGAAGGCCACAGAGAAATTCCACAGGCTTCCAGAGGACGGAAGCCACATGGCCAAATAGATAAAGCCATGGACGTGAATCAGACGGCCGGGTGACCTTGGCACATTACTCAACCCCCTACACTGCCAATTTATAAAATGAGGCCCAGAAGAGGACTTAGCTCATAGGAGTTTTATGACATTGAAAGCTAATAATGGTAAAAGCCTTTCACGGCGTCTGGCACAGGACCAGGGCTTGCACTGGGGCTGCTTGCTGACCTCTCTCTTACGTCATAGACATGCCCAGAGAAGGCCCTGGCAGGCAGCCTGGGAAAGGACAAATTTCTGGCCACTCAGACACAAACCAGGGGAACTGAAGTGACTTTGTAGTGTCCCTGCCCCCTCCAGGCTCCTGTTTGAAACTCAGACCCATCTATTCACAATGACTTGGAGGCTTAGGGTGGTAAGCAGTAGGTGGGTCCTGCAGGGCCAGCCTTTTTACCAGATGGGGCCATCTCCTTGCATCTCCACTGTCTACATCTGAGGCCCCTCTGAGAAGGAATCCATTTTCAGAGGCTTCAGGAAAGATGATCTTGAATCCATGGCTACACTATCCAGGCACAGAGGATTTCCATAGTTCTCAGTGGAGATGGTCACCACGTACCCGTTCAGAACAATTCACTCCCAAACAAGCATTTCCCTTGGATTTTCACTGAGCCCTTCTAAGAGCAGAGATTGTGCTATGTTCTGGGGATGTACTGATTCAGTCAAGCATGCTGCAGCCCTGTGTAGCACGCATCTATAAGGGACATCCTTCTGGAATAGTCCTCCACTCTTCCCCTGTACAGGGCTCTGAGATTTCCCTGCCCCAAACTTATACTTTTTTCAAGTCTGAAAATGGGAGAGACTCTAACTGATCAGTGCTTGCTTTTCTGATCAAGACAAGCCTCTAAAAAAGAAAAGGAATGGCTGGCAGCCTTCATCTATCTTCCTGACTTTCCCAACCCAGCCAACTCTAACTGTAAAATGTAGAGTTTCCCTTAAATATCTTTTTGCCTATCCAACTAGTCAATCAGGAGAGCTTTTCAGCTAGGCTGCAGTGTCAACACGCCTTAAGGCAAATCTGTTTTCTGGCTCTCTCCAGGGTACATCTAGGGTTTTTTTTTTTCTGGTACACTTTAGCTTTCCTCTGAGTGTCCCTCCGTCTGTTCCAGATTCAACAAAATTTTGGCAAAATAAGGAAGCTCTATTCTTTTCAAAAGTGACACACAGGCTAATACTTCCACTGCAGTCATCTACTGGGGTGTTGGACACCAGGTGCTGAGNACTTCCACTGCAGTCATCTACTGGGGTGTTGGACACCAGGTGCTGAGTGCAACCCACCCTCCTCAGACCCTACCCTCTGGTAGAGTAAAGAGACACATGAACACACCTTCATAACACAGTGTGACAAACACAGTGATAGATACATAGTCTTGGCACAAAGGAGAGAGAAATCAGTTTTATTTGGGGAGTAAGACAAAGAGACTTGATTTGACCACAAAAGATGTATAGGAGTCATCTAGGCGGACAGGAAGGGGAGTAATTAACAGTAGCAACAACTTACTTCACAAGGAATCTCATTCCAAAGCCTATGAGGCATTGTCAATGCACCCATTTAATAGATATATTAGTGAGGTTTGCGGAGGTTAAGCAACTTGCACAAGGTCAGAGAGTCAGAAACTTGCAAGGAAGGGACAGCTGTATGCTTTTTTAAATGACAGAGGCTAGATTCAGAGCATTTAAGTAAATGTGCTCAAAGTTAGACAGGTAGAAAGTGATGGAATCAGCAATCAAATTTGGGTATCATATTGAGGCTGCAGAGGTAGAGAGATTATAGAGACCCAGTTATGTCAAGCTAAAGAATTTGGAGTCTCTTCCATTGGAGTCTCTCCCATTGATGATGAAGAGGCTCTGAAGGGTTTTAATTGATGTTCCAAGTCCACATCCACTCCAGTCTATCTGCCCGATATGTCTAAACCATAAATTCCACTAGTGAAGAAGTAACGATGATTTTTAGCCACAAAGGACATGTCCAGGGAAAATGTATTTTATTTAATGAAGTTATTCTATTTAATAATGATACTGTATATAACGAACATTCCTACAACTCAGGAAGAGAAGAACAAACAACCTCATAGAAAAATGGGGGAAGAAAATAACAGGCAATTCATGAAAAAGGAAACACAAATGGCCAATGAAAATAAGAAAAGTTACTCAGCCAATTAAAATATCTAATTAAAATAATATTGAGTGCCATTTTTCTCCCATTAGATTGACAAAAGGGAAAAAGGCAGAAAAGAACAAATGTTGCTAGGGTGTTGGAAATTGCGTACGCTTATAGACTACTTGCTGGGGTATACATTTATGCAGCCACTTTGGAGGGCAATTTGGAAATTTCTTTCAAAATTTAAAATGTGCACAGATTGCTGGGATCAATAAGGTGCTGGTGCCTCTCCTGGGATAGTACTCCCACCCAAGCACAAGGACATCCATTGCAACATCATCATCCCTAAACATTAGAAATAACCTAAATGTCTATCACAGGGAACTAGTCGTAAACACTGGGGTATGTTCATAACAAAAAATACCATGTAGCCTCTAAGAAAATTGAGCTACTTTTTTATGGACTAAAGTAGATATATTCTTTTTTTTTTTTTAAAGATTCTATCCATTTATTTGACAGAGATAGAGACAGCCAGCGAGAGAGGGAACACAAGCAGGGGGAGTGGGAGAGGAAGAAGCAGGCTCCTAGTGGAGGAGACTGACGTGGGGCTCGATCCCACAATGCCAGGATCACGCCCTGAGCTGAAGGCAGATGCTTAACCGCTGTGTCACCCAGGCGCCCCTAAAGTAGATATATTCTTGAGTGGAATGGGAGAGAACTGCAGAATGATACATATATAACAAGCTTTATGTTAAAATAAAGCTTGCTTATGTTATGTTTTATATGGATTCATAGATATGTCTGGAAAAGGGTTTAGAAAGATCCTGGAAAATACATGTAAAAACAGTAACAGTGGTAGCTTCTGAGAGGGGGCAGAGAGGACCAGGGCTGAAGACAAACAAATATTTATGATGTTCTAATTTCTATGAGCATCTCTATAAGCAATTTCTATTCATGTATACTTCCATGATTTTCATTTTAATAAACGTAGAGATAGATTCAAAAACCACTGACATATCCACTCCTATGCAAAGTGCTGTGACCGGTGTGCTGAATGCATGACAAGCAAATCTTGTTATTAGACACACACAAGGCAGATATTGCCTTCAAGGAGCTCTCAGGCTGGCAGGGGGGAGCAGGTCCAACACTGCGTGAGATAAATTCCTAAGAGCAGTAGAAAAATGCAGTAGAAGTTATGGTAGGGGGAGGGGGAGGGTGTTCACAATATTTTAGGAAATGGGCAAGCATTTATGGCAACCAAGGAAAGGCAAAGCTGGGCATGGGCTGAGAGAACTTCAGGTTCAAAGGTGCAGAGGTGGGAGCTCCAGGGGTCTGTTAGGGAAGACAAGGAAGACAGGAAAGGTTGGAGACTCATTGTGGAAAGCCACAACCCTGGAAAAAGAAGCTGGACAGCAGCAGGGTGCCCTGCAAGGTCTGTAATCACATGGGAACTTGTCTAAAACTTTACAGAAAAGAAGTTTGGCATCCGTGCAGGGGACGATTGGCCAGACCAGGAAGCAAGGGCCAAGTTTGGGAGGAGACTGATTGTCCCAGTGTGAGGGAAGATTAAGTTTAAGGGAAGATTAGAGGTCTGGGCAGGGATGGTCTCCATAGAGGAGGTGATGAACCTGAGAAACTCATTGGATTGGGATGAGAAGAGTGGAGGTCAGAGCATAAACCAAGTGATTTTGAGGCCCTGCTTCCACTTCATGAGAAGCATTGGGAGTCAGAAGAAAAGCAGGTAAGAGCCGCTTCTTCTCTGAGAGCTGTAGAGGTGCTCCGAGGCCTGTCCACAGTACAGGAACTTTGGTCCCCTTATTCCCCCACTGGAGCCCAGCTATGCAGTGTGCAAAACAGGTCTGAGTCCTAGGGATGCACTAGCCAAGGGCAGGAAGGCAGGCACGTAGTCCTTCTGGCTTCCAGCCACCAGGCTCACAGGCTTCCAGGAAAAGCTGACAGGGGCTGCTCTGTTCCTTTGAATCTGAGAATATGTGACTAAGGAAGCCTAAATTAATTAAGTGATTCTGAGGCCCTGAGGCCTTCCTGAGGAAGCACACAGGGTGAGTAGTGAGACCAGGGTAAATGGCAACCCCCTCCCCCAGTACTGGAATCCAAAGAGGCTTCTGAGCTCCACTGGAATTAAGCCTGCACTTAAGTGCTTCCAGGGAGACAAAGAAATCATAAATCAGGAGCAGGTGCCCCACCCACACGCTGCCACCACTACTATCAACCTGCTTCTCCTCAGAAACACGGTCGTTTCGAGTCTCTGAGACCAGCTGTCTCAGCGAAGCAACACATGGCATGGCCCTGGAATTAATGTGGCCCACAACCTTCTAGAAAAGAGTTCAGGATGGGCTGATGCCTTCCTCCAAAGCAGCGCCCACGCAGATACACTCCCTCAAGATCCACCCTGGCATACACACACCATACCTCACCCAGGCACAGGTGCAGGAAGGCTATCCTTCCACACCTTCCTCAAGCTCCCATATACCAGGACTCCCCAAGCCCACAGCAAGCAACACTGTGACACCAGTCCGAGCTTGAGGAAAAGACTTTGTTCTAGCAGATGGAGGCCACAGCTGTGTCCAACAGATAAAATGAGAAGAAATGTTGTCAGCAGGAAATCACCAAGCTGTCTCTGTCCATACAAAACAATAATCATTAAGTTCCTATTAAGTATCAGGCATTGAGCTAGATACTTTCAAGTAAGTCGACTCATAATCTTCAGCCATCCTGGAGCAGGGCTGCATAGTGGTTGACAGCTGGGTGCTGGGGCTAGATAGTCTGCCTTTGAATCCTGTCTCCACCACCTATGAGCTCTCTGACTGTGGATAAATTCCTGTCCCTCGGTGTCCTTGCCTGTAAAAAGGTAATATGAAGGCTGGTAAGAGGATTAAATGAGTTAATGTTTGTAAGATGCTTAGAACAGTGCCTAGAACATCATAAGCACTTCTATGTGCCTAAAAAATAAATTCTTTCCTTTACCATTTGACTTACCTTGAGTAGCAGGTATGTACTCTGTAGTAACAGTTCCTATATCTAATTGAGAAAGCGGAGAAGAAAATGTTGCCATTTTCTCCAACATGCATGATTGGATGGGAAGTTCTCTTTTTCCTGCAAGTTATGGTCAGATAGAGAAGTCTCTGGAAAGGAATTTACCAAGAGTCCTGTTGAAGAGGAAGCCACAGACACAGGGAAGCAGGAGGGACAGGTCCTTGTGTAAGGCTGGTTGGCCAGCTGCGAAGCTGGGACCAGCACCCTGGACAGCTCCCCACAGCCTGCGCAGGAACTGGGATTCTTCCCCTATTCTGCCAAGGCTCAGCCCCTAGCCTTTTTCTGAGGCAGGGGAGTCCTGAGACTCCTGCACCCTAGTCCCTGGGTATGCTGATTGACGGGGTACAGGATTGCCTTCTGAGCTGGAAGCTGAAGTTGAGGGAGTTTAGTGTCCCAGAAGCTTCCTTAGGGAGGCAGCCAAGAACCTTCCTCCTCCCACCAATCTTCATCTGTCCCTCTTCCTTACACTGCCAAGGTGTGGCCACCCTGCAGATGGAGTAGCAGAGGCACAACGAAGCACAGGGAATAGGGAGGTATCATAAGGACCNTACTCTGTAGTAACAGTTCCTATATCTAATTGAGAAAGCGGAGAAGAAAATGTTGCCATTTTCTCCAACACGCATGATTGGATGGGAAGTTCTCTTTTTCCTGAAAGTTATGGTCAGATAGAGAAGTCTCTGGAAAGGAATTTACCAAGAGTCCTGTTGAAGAGGAAGCCACAGACACAGGGAAGCGGGGAGGGACAGGTCCTTGTGTAAGGCTGGTTGGCCAGCTGCGAAGCTGGGACCAGCACCCTGGACAGCTCCCCACAGCCTGCGCAGGAACTGGGATTCTTCCCCTGTTCTGCCAAGGCTCAGCCCCTAGCCTTTTTCTGAAGCAGGGGAGTCCTAAGACTCTGCACCCTAGTCCCTGGGTATGCTGATTGACGGGGTACAGGATTGCCTTCTGAGCTGGAAGCTGAAGTTGAGGGAGTTTAGTGTCCCAGAAGCTTCCTTAGGGAGGCAGCCAAGAACCTTCCTCCTCCCACCAATCTTCATCTGTCCCTCTTCCTTACACTGCCAAGGTGTGGCCACCCTGCAGATGGAGTAGCAGAGGCACAACGAAGCACAGGGAATAGGGAGGTATCATAAGGACCACAAAACAGGCCCCTCAGCGCAGCCTTGGCTTAAATCCAGGCTGTACTGTTGGGATCTCAGGCAAGTGACCCAAATTCTCTATGCCCAGCTTCCTCATCAGTAAGACAAGGGAAAGAACACCTACACGGCACCAGGATTGAAAGAGATTAAATGAAACAGCACACATAACACCCTTGGCATAGAGTGCTTAATAAATGAGTCTGTTTCCTGTCATTGGTAAGTGGAGGACTGAAGAGTTGAGCATGATCTCAGAGATAATTTGGCTCCATACTCAAGAACAGTCATGAATTACGAGGGCTAGCAGGCTGGGAGAGATTTCTGCACCTTGAAGTCCCTGGGAAAGTTTCTTTTCTCTAAGATTCCACTAAGTTTTAAATTCTTCAGCCACCGGACAGAAAAACATCTACTTTAAATCCTCCCCGCTTTTTAAATCAGACAGGGCAAAAAACATATGCATAAACAACAATTGCTCTACAGGCTGGACTACTGCCTCTTTCAAAGTCTCACAACGGGAGAGTCAGAAGAGGCCAGAAGTCTACACTGGGAAGCTGGAGCTGGTGTACTGAATTAAGACTATGCGGATTATGATGTGCTGAAAGAGGAAGCATAAGCCACCCACACAGCAGCCACAGTAGCCCACACCCCCATCCCAGCATCTGAGCTCCCACTCTGGGAAAGTGAAATGGGGTGAATGGGGTCACCTCAATTGAAGACACAGTTTCAATACAACCATGCAAAGGAAGTAGACTCACAGACTTTCTTGTTACAGATCCCAGAAGAGGGGGGGATAGTTGGGGGTGTGTGTAGCTGCAATGAGCAGGGGGAAGGGCAGTCATCTGTCCCAGATCACCAGTGAGCAGTAGACAACAGGGTAGCAAACACTTATTATTTATAAGGTAGTTGGGGCGGAGGTCACTAACATTTTGCGGGCTTAACTCTAAGGCGTTATTTTTAAAGGTGCCCCAGGAAAAGCAAAATGGGAACTTAAATCAGAAATCCTAAATTCAGGGTGTCTAGGTAGCTCAGTGGGTTAAGTGTCTGCTTTTGGCTCAGGTCATCATCTCAGGGTTCTGGGACCAAGTGCCCCATTGGGCTCCTTGCTCAGCAGGGAGTTGGCTTCTCCTTCTCCCTCTGCCCCTTGCCCCCTCATGCTCTCTCTCTCTCTCTCTCATATAAATAAACAAAATCTTTTTTTAAAATCCTAAACTCAACTCCTTATCTAAATGTCCAGACTCTGGGTGTGAGTAGGGCTATCAAACTGCAAAATGCTTACACAACAACTTAGAAAAACAAAAGTTGTTTCTCTCAGAAGTTGTTTTCCTCATCACAAAGTTTAAAACTCAAATGACTGAAAAGCCAGGCAGGTGACATAAATGTGCAAAGTCAGGTGGAGGGACACTATGATAAGCTGAAGAGTGTGTGCTGACTCAAGGCTTTCAAATAAAATTTAAAATAATTCTGCCACCCTGAAGAGCCCTTTTCCAGTACCCACTTCCCTGGGGAATGCAGTGAGTGGCCTCCTCCTTCATCCCTTACTTAACAGAGACAAAGGCTGGAGGCCAAGAAAGGCTGCGACTTGCCAAACGTCGGTCAGAGCCAGATCTGTCCCTGTACTTTCCCTCTCTCAGACAGAGGGCAATTTGGCCAGTGCAGAGCAGGTGCTGGGAGCTCCTTAAGTGGGGGAGTTTCTCCTCTTCCTTCCTGGGGTGCCTGGGTGGGTGGAGAGATTAAGCAACAGGTACCAAAGCCGCTGTCTCTCACCCTAACACCCTGGTCACCATCACCTCATCCCACAACCATCTCAAAGACAGAAGCCAACTTGCCAATGCCCTTGAGCCTCCCACCAGCTAGGACAGAGCCTGGAATCACAATGCCCACCTAACCACAGGGACTAGCCAGGAAGCCTGTACCTTTTACCTGCTCTTCACAAGACCCACTACTGTGAAAGAAAGATAAAAGAACACACTTTACAGATAATAACGAGAATATCAAGCACTTACAGCACTCTTACTATGCTATGTGCCAGGCACCCTAAGCACTAGGTACTCTTATTACCCCATTTTACAAATAAAGAAACTGGAGGACAAAGAGGTGAAGNAGCACTCTTACTATGCTATGTGCCAGGCACCCTAAGCACTAGGTACTCTTATTACCCCATTTTACAAATAAAAAAACTGGAGGACAAAGAGGTGAAGTAATTCCCTGGCACCCTAACTAGTAAGTGGCAGAACTGGGAGCCACCTCAGTCATCTGTCCCTAAAGCCTCCTTAAAGCCCAAGTTCCATGCACTGCATCACCCGTGCCTCACTTGGGGTGGGGAGCACGGTAGAGAAAGAAGCTGGATCTAATACTGGGCTGCTTTTGAGACCAGAAGAACGGGAAAATTCCTCTCTGACTCTGGAAGAGGCAAACTGTAATCTCAACAGCACACGTCTCCCAATCTCAGCTGCATCAGAGCCTTTCTCCTGCCAGCCTCGGACTGGAACACGGACTCGGTGTGCCATCTAAGGTCATGGTTCTTTGGGGGACACATTAGGCCCGGTGCACAGCCAGGAGGGTTCAGCCAGTCTGCAGAGAATGGGGCGTCTGGGCAATGCGGCCCTCTCGGAAGGCGAGCCTTCCTTGAGCCTCGGATGAGAGCAAAGCTGCTGGGTCCTGCTGTGGGAGTGGGCACGGCGCTCACTCGGGTTTTCTTACAGCTGCAAGGGAGGACCCCGGCCATATCACTCCCAGAGCCCACCTAGGACTTGGAGGCAGCTTTGGAGATGGGGGGCGGGGGAGGCGGTGATGGGGTATGGAAGGGGGCGGGACCTCGCTGAAACGGCTGGATGGATTGTTCTAGTGCTCTGAGCACCTGGGAGGAGTTACAATGGGGAGGGGGTCAAGAGGAGGGAAAGGAGAAGAGGTGGAGCTGGGGGACCAGGACAGTTAAAGCTGAAAGGGGGAGTACAGGCTGGAAGAAGGTGGCGAAGCAGTACCGGAGAGTGGAAGGGGCAGGGCTGATATTCGGGGCCCTTGGTGGGAGCGAGGCGACTTCTCCCCTCTATTCCCAGAAGCTCATAGTCAGGAATTCTCTGCTGTGACATTCTCCCGAAGGGCCGGTCTGTCGGAACCCGGCCCAGCAGTCTCTGCGTCTCCCCCTCCCTTCCCCGGGGTGGAAGGGGCCAGGGGGTGGGGCCAGAGAAAGGGTTGGGGGTATCCCAGCCGGCCCCCCACCAATCGCCGCCCCACACTTCAGCTGCGAGAACTGATGGACGCAGCCACCGCTCACCTCGGGGGCTCTTTGCCGGCTGCGCGCGGCGATCCAGGCTGAGGCGGAGATCTGGAGCCCTCGGCGCCCTCCTCTCCAGCGGGGCGGGTGGGGAGCGGCCGCTGCACGACCCTCTGGGGAGGGGGAAAGAGCTGGCGCAAACCCCGCGGGCCCTAGAACTGGGCGGGGGTGGGGGGAACAGACAGCCCGCTCCCCGCGCAGGGCAGCCATCCTCAGAGGCTTGGCCAGGACTCTCTTCTTACCAAGACCCCTTTCTAGGTTTCCAGAAAGGGAAGGGGACCCCTGCCCGGCCGCGCCCCGCCCCCCGGCCCCCGCCCCGCCGACGTCGCATTAGCATGAGCGACGCAAGTGGCCCGGGCACCACTCGGGGGCCGAGACTCGCCGCGTCACAGCCCCGAGTGGAAAGGAAAAAAAGAGGAGGCGGCGGAGGAGGAGGCAAGAGCCGACGCGAGGGGAGGGGAGAGCGGCGGCTGGGCGAGCGAGCCGGCGGGCGGGCGGCAGCAGCATGCCCCTCGGCCCGCGCGGGCGGCTTTTCAACGCTTCGGGGACGGCGCCCGGGGAGCCGGAGGCTCAAGGTGCTTAGTCTCTGGCCCTGGCCCCTCGGCTCGCCTGCCTTCCCTGACCGCGCGTGAGCCCAGCAGCGGCGGGTCCGGGCTCGGCTCCGAATAGCCGCGGCGTCTCGAGGGACGGGGTCTTTGCCTTTCCCGGGACCCAGGGCCATGAGCCCTGCAGCCACCTGAGACACAGGGGGCGCTGCGCCGCGCGGACCGCGCCCGCGAAGTTCCGTGCCCTGGTCTCCGCACTGCAGGGCGTCCGCGCCCGGCCCCGGCGGAGGCGTCCTCGGAAGAGCTGCGGAGTAGAGGCAATGGAACCCGCGGCGCCCGTGGGCCGGGCCCGGGCTGCAGCCATCAAGCTGTCGGAGGCGTTGGGCGCCGTGCTGCAGGATCCCCGGCGGCAGCGGCGCCTGGTGCTGGTCATCGTGTGCGTGGCGCTGTTCCTGGACAACATGCTGTACATGGTCATCGTGCCCATTGTGCCCGACTACATTGCCCACATGCATAAGGCCGGCAGGCCCACCCAGAGCACAGAAGTGTCCACCCTCCAGGCGTCCACTCCAGCCACCGGCAGTGCCGACAGGGGCAACACTTCAGAGCCCCCGAAGGCAGAGACGGAGAGTGAGGACGTGAAGATCGGGGTGCTGTTTGCCTCCAAAGCCATCCTGCAGCTGCTGGTGAACCCCCTGAGCGGGCCGTTCATTGACCGCATGAGTTACGACGTGCCACTGCTTATCGGCCTGGGCGTCTTATTCGCCTCCACCCTGCTGTTCGCGTTCGCGGAAAACTACGCTACGCTCTTCGCTGCGCGCAGCCTGCAGGGCCTGGGCTCGGCCTTTGCGGATACGTCCGGCATTGCCATGATCGCCGACAAGTATCCTGAGGAGCCCGAGCGCAGTCGCGCGTTGGGCGTGGCGCTGGCCTTCATCAGCTTTGGAAGTCTAGTGGCGCCACCCTTCGGGGGCTTCCTCTGCCGATTCGGGGGCAAGCACGTGCCCTTTCTGGTGCTCGCCGCTGTTTCGCTGCTCGACGCGCTGTTGCTGCTGGTGGTGGCCAAGCCCTTCTCCGCTGCGACGCGGGCGCGGGCCAACCTACCTGTGGGCACACCCATCCACCGCCTCATGCTGGACCCTTACATCGCCGTGGTGGCCGGGGCCCTCACCACCTGCAACATCCCCCTTGCCTTCCTCGAGCCTACCATTGCCACGTGGATGGAGCGCACGATGGCGGCGTCAGAACTGGAGACGGGCATGGCCTGGCTGCCAGCCTTTGTGCCGCATGTGCTAGGCGTCTACCTCACCGTGCGCCTGGCGGCACGCTACCCACACCTGCAGTGGCTGTACGGAGCGCTCGGGCTGGCAGTGATCGGAGCCAGCTCCTGCTTGGTGCCTGCCTGCCGCTCCTTCGCACCACTAGTGGTCTCGCTCTGCGGCCTCTGCTTCGGCATTGCCCTCGTTGACACGGCACTGCTGCCCACGCTCGCCTTTCTCGTGGACGTGCGCCACGTCTCGGTCTACGGCAGCGTCTATGCCATCGCCGACATCTCCTATTCCGTGGCCTATGCGCTCGGCCCCATAGTGGCGGGCCACATAGTGCACTCGCTCGGTTTTGCGCAACTTAGCCTTGGCATGGGCTTGGCCAACCTGCTTTACGCTCCCGTCCTGCTGCTGCTGCGCAACGTGAGCCTCCTGAGGCGCTCCCGCTCGGAACGCGATGTGCTCTTGGATGAGCCACCGCAGGGTCTGTATGATGCTGTGCGCCTGCGTGAGCGCCCGGTGTCTGACCCGGATGGCGTGCCTCGAAGCCTTTCCGGCCCCTTTGACGAGTGCGAGGACGTCTACAACAATTACTACACCCGCAGCTAGCAGCCCCGCTACTCCTCCAGGCCACCCCCAGCCCCATCCCCTGGGTCAAGGTGGCTACTTTGCGAGAGCACTGGCTAGCTCAGGCTCAGAGCCCGCCCCTTCCAACGAGTATTCCACAGCCTCCGCCCGTCTTGACTTCCCTATCGGGATCCCCTCTCTATGACCCTTTCTGTGTCTCCCTCCCTCTCGTCCAGTGGGGCGTAGAGCACCGAGGCACGCGATGCGATACGGTCCTGCAGAGATAAAGAGGTGCGCGAGGCGCCACCTCGGGGCTCCCCTGTGTAGAACCGTGCGTCTGTCTTTCCTTCCGTTTCTCTCAGTGCCAAGTTGGCCCCCTGCACCGCGGTGCTTCCGGCCCGAATCAATAAACTATATCTGTTCGAGACCGAGTCTCTTTACTGATGAGGGTGGGCGGCCGGGCACAGGGCCAGGGCAGAGGGGAGGGTGAGCTGGGTCTAGCCCTAATCCAGGTGTGAGCCTGGCAAGCACTCGCGAAGCCTGTGGCTCTTTTGCCACCTGGTAGAGGAGATACGAAAAAAGCAAATGCAGCAAAGTCTCCCACCCTCGGACACCCTGTAGTACACGACTTCTTTCAGCTCGCGACAGCTCCTCCCTCCCAGCCCCAACTCTGCGCCCCCGGCGCCGCCGGGGGAAGACTGAGGACCCGCTCCCTCCGGGTGCACTAGGCCCTGCCCCTTGAGGACACTCCCTGTGTCAACCTCTGAGCTCTGAAGCGCCAGGGGTGGGCTTCCCTTCGAGCCCGGCATCCTGGCCTGCCCAGGCTCGGGTGAGGAGTAGGAGCCGAGCTGTCCCGGACAGAGGTCCGATCTCAGTCATGTGTGTTCGTTAGAGAGCTAGGCTCTATCCTTCGAAGAGTGGGGGAACAGTTGAGTTGGTGTGTCTGCTGTGTCCTGGCTGTGCGGGTCTGAGTCGTGACTGAAGAGGGTGCCAATGTGGGAGCTGGTGCCAACCCCCACCCTCTTACCCACACCCTCTTACCCCCACCCTTACCCCGGCCTTGGTGGAAGCAGCTGGCCAAGGCTGTCAGAAGTCTCCCCACCTTGAGTGCGGGTCTCCGGAGCTGCAGGCCCCCGTTTGCAGGCCACTCCCAGTCCTGAAGCCTGCCGCGGATGAGGGCTGAAGAGCCCTCCAATTCTGGCATGGACAGGCAGCAGAGTTGGGGTACGCCTGTGCATTAAACAGTGCCTGTGAGAGTCTTCACTGCTGGTGTGCAGTCTGTCCTCGGTCTGTGTGTTGGGCTGTGTGTGTGTTTGTCTGGGCAGGGTCTGTCTTTGTGGGTCTGTCTGTGTGTGTTGGTGTGTAAGGTCTATATCTGGGATGGGGGTGGGGGAGGAGTGCTTTGTCTGGGAGGAGTGTCTGCCCCCCACCCCCGCTGCGTGTCTGTAAGCATCCCCAGGTCTGTATCTCCACCCCCCCCACCCCATAGTGCCAGCAAGGATGGGGTGGAATAGAAAAGAAGGATAACCTGCAGTGATCAACAAACAGGATTATTATTATTATTATTAACATTATCATTTTGAAAGAAGTTGTAGTATGATTTGAGCCTGGCCTAGACGGCCGGGAGTGCACAGATTTCCCCAGACCCAACCCTCCCCAGCGTTGTGCGGAGGCAGCGGGGCTCGGATGATGGGGTTGGGAGAGCGCCGGGACTGGGAAAGGCTGGGCAGGGGGCAATGGACATGGGCGGGGCAATGTTCTGCACCCCCTTCTCGGGCCTGGATTCCGCAGCCCTTACAGAAACTCGTCCGGGAAGCTGTCCGAGCCGGGGCAGGGGGCCGGGAGGTGGGATCGCTGCAGGCAGCGGCGGGGGTGGGGGAGAAGGCTGAGAGCGGGAGAGACGGGGTGGGGCTGAGGGAGGGAAGAAAAAGGAGAGAGGGGAGGGAGGAGGAACAGGAGGAAGGAGATCACAGGCGCGGCCGGTCCCTGGCAGCCAGTAGGGAGGCCGCGGGGACCCGGCAACGTCGGAGCCTCTACAGCGGACAGAGGCCCCCACCCCCGTACTGCTGACGCGCCCCTGGATCCCTTCCGGCTCACACTCCCTCCCTCAGTCTTGCTTGGTGCGGTGGAGCGGCGGCCAACGCGGCAGAACCAAGGAGGGCAGGTGAGAGGGGCTGGGCTGGAGGAGCGCGGCGCCGGGAGCAGAGCGCAGGGAGCCGAGGGCGGTGGAGGAAGGCTCCGTCTAGGGGACGCGCGGGGATCCAGAAGCCCCAGGATCCGCGGGATTTTCCGAGTCCTGAACCGAAGCGGCCGTCGGGGAACCGCCGGGAGACTGTGGGATTCCGCGGCTCTGACACTTCCCCACCGAGAGTGGAGGCAGGGGAACCGGGAGCAGGACGGTGAGAAGTTAGGGGGAAAGGGACTGGAGAGGCTTGACGACCAGGCTCCGGGGCTCCACGTGCGTATCCTCACTTCTCTATTCTCCTGGATCCCCATCTGCTAAATGCCAAGGTCTGCACTTTCTGTGCCCACTCAGGGCGTTGATAGGTCTCACGCGGACCCCTTTGAATCTCGGATGCGCACCAGACTCTCGCGGAGGCGGGAGGTGGGGAGCAGCTGCAGGTGGCAAGTGTGAGCTGGGTCCCAGGGAGTCCCTCCAGAGCAGGGACTGCCTGTGTTGCTGGGGCGGAGGTGGGATTGGGCCTCCAGGGGGGAGCAGAGATCCCTCCTGGCAGCCTTCGGAAGCCAGGCTGGTGGCAGCGTGGATTGGAGGGCACCAAACAGAGACGGGAAGATACACATAGGTATAGACATACACCTCCTAATCGCTGGCCATGGGCCAAGGAGGAAAAGCAGCCGGATGCCCGGCAGGGCAGGGACCAGGCCCTCCCATTTGGTCCCCAGGAAGCCATCCCGCTCCAATCTCACACTTCTCCAGGATAGGAGGTCTCTAGCCACACTAGGGCCTTTACCAACTTGACCTTGCCATCACCGACCTTTCAGAACTCTGCAGCCCTGCGATGGACCCTAACTTGGACACCGCTGCTTCCATTTTGCAGGGTGTTAGGGCAGCTACTACACTGTCAGCAGGTCTGGGGACCCCCTAGTCCGGAGCATCCCAGCGCAGAGTTAGGGTGCATTCTGTATTCTCAGCCCAGTGCTGCCCGGCAGCCCTAGGCTCCTCCATCAACCGAGCCTGATTCATCCACCTTTCTGCATGCTCTGTCCTTGGGTCAACTGGGACTGGAGCCTAGCCTCCACCTGGGCTGTGCTTGCCTGGGGTGGGTTGGGGGAGGGGGATAAAATGGGCTAAACATCAGCTTTAGCCTCTTGGGAGAGAATAGGGGATGCGTGAGTGGAAATCACGGGTGTGTGGGTCTGAGGCTCTGCTTAGGGGGTTCGCTGAGGGTAGAGGGTAGCCTTAAAGATAGGCCTTTGCCTCTCTTGCTCTGGGTCACTTCTACTGCAAATAAAAAATAATCCATTTCTCGCCAGGCTGAGTCCCGTGGCCCCTAGGGGCCGGACTGACCAGCTGCCCTGCGCTGTCTCCCTCAGCATTCCCGTGCCACCTCCACTAGGAGCCTGCAAACCAGAGTTTGCCTAAGTCACAGTCCATCCGGCAGGCCCCAGGGTCCCCCAACACAACCCCTGCCTTGGCCACAGGCCAGCCTCCCAGTCAGCCCAGAGTGCATCCTGGAGCCCACAGCCTTAGAGGACCTATATTCATTTACGCACGCGTTCACACATGTGTGCGTTCCTTTTGTTCAGCTACCCAGCACTGACTCTACTCCGTGCTAATCACCAGACCAGGTCCCGGAGATGAAGCCCTGAATACAAGAGGAGAAGCTCACAGTCTAGTAGGAGAGATTTTAATCAGCAACACATGCATGTGCTGGGTCCCAGGCAGGAACAAAGCAAGCACTCTGCCCACGGCCCTTACGCCTTGGAGTGAGCCGGCCCCGCCCTGCTCCTTCCCACTCTGGGTGGGGTGGTCCGTTGAGCCTGGGTGACAGTCTTCAGGAATAGGTGTCCGCAGAAGGCTTGCTTCAGACCCCACTCTAACCCATGTGGGGACTCAGAAAGGACACTGTGGTCAGGGGGGCTGGTCTGGAGGTTGGGAGATTGGAACCAAGTCTACAATGAGGCCGTGTGTCATTGGGGCCCACGTCCACCTCTGGCCTCCTCACAAGGTGGGGATGGAGTGTCAGGCTGTGGGAGATGAAGGGTCCGTGGCCGCTCTGGGTGACTGTTGCATTGATGTCTCCCTGCTTCTTGGTCCCCAGGTCTGCACCTCTGCTTCCCCAACCAGGCGTCACCAAGATGCCCATACTGGAAAAAGCTCCCCAAAAGATGGAAGCAAAAACTCCCAGCAGTGAAGAGGAGCCTGTGAGTGACTTTTGGAGTCCTATCTCTTATCCCTGCTCTCTCCACTCACACACCTTGCTTCCAGAATAGTCCTGTATGGGACTGGCCCCCAGCGCTTGACTGGCCACCAGCCCTGCCCTCTCTTGGGCATGAAGCCCAGGCTGCAGTCCTGCCCTGAGCCCGCTGAGGAGCCTGGGAGAGCCTGGAGGGGTGGGGAGTGGCTTCAGGGGATGCTGAAGGATGGCTCGCAACCACACTTCCTGACTCCCAAGGCCAGGAAAACCCTTGACCCGGGCCTGGTACTCTTCCCCCAAGGCTTTTCCCTCTCCCCAAGTTTCATTTCCAAAGACTTTGAGCCCAGTGGAGTTGCCTTAGGGTAAGACTGAACTCTCTAAGCCTTGTCACATCCCAGCCCCAGCTGCTGTCCCTAGTTCCTTCCTGGAGCCTGATCTCCAGGTTGTTGAAGTGCTGGCCCCTCTGTTACATTTGTCTTCTTCCCACCTTTTTAGCGAGGGCTTCCTTTGAAACCCTTATCAGAACTTTTTGGCTTCTCCCCATGAATTTGCTCACCACATTATCCTGACCGTGACAGCTGACAGACATCTCTGTTGAGTCTGGTCCATGGCACGTCCCTCCCATTGGACTGGAGCTTCCCTGAGAGCCGGCCTTCTTTCTCCATTGTCCCTAAGTCCAGTCCAGGGCCTGGCTCACATGAACTGCCCATGAAATGTGTACTGACCAGGTGTCCAAAGACCCTCATTAGTGCATGTCCCTGTCTCCAGCCCCATGCATGGGCCAGCAGCCCAGGAGAGTCTGGGGAGGAGCCCCAAACATGTGGCTGGGACATGTGAACCGAGTTTTCCTGCCTCATTCCATTTTACCCATCACCGGTTCCCCATGACTGAGTCCCAGCACATTGTCAGATCCCTGAGGAAGGGTGGCCTGTTTCTAGCAGGGGCTCTAGCCAGGCCTGCTGACACTCTTGGCAAGGCCACCAGCTGGGCTGGGCTTTCTGTAGGTGCTTGCCCACTTGCCCACCACACAGACCGCCCCCCCCGACCCCAAGAGAAGGAAGAAGGAACCAGAGCAGCTGGATGGGGGGCTCTCTTGAAGTGGGCTGAGCAACCTAGAATGCTACCCAGACCACCCTCGTCATTGAGCATTCCCTGGGGCAGGAGCCGCCTATAGTTGGCACTGACACACTCCTCCCAGACAGGATCAGGCAGGCAAGGACTCCCATTCATTTATCAGCACAGGCTTCCATGCTTGGTCCCTGTCTGCCCAGGGCGGCTGTGCAGAGGGCTCCAGTCCATGCAGCAGCAGGAGCAGAGCAGAGGCAAGCTTTCAAGGGGTCCCTTAACTCCACAGCCTGCCTCTACCACCCCAAAGGGAAAAGCCCCTGAAAGAAGGTGGCCCCCTGCCACCAACTTTGTAAACTTGAATCGGTAATATGAAAAGTTGTGGTTTCTGACTGTGACTAGCTCAATGAGGAAGAAGGAAAAGGAGGGACGGAAAAAGGAGCCTATCTCTCCATCAGCGTTATACTCTTCGGGTCCAGAGATAAACTAGCTTCTGAAGTCCCAGCTGGCAACAATTCTTAAATTAAGAGTGACCAGCAGCCAATATCAATAACAGATCTCTTTCACCTTAGACCCATTCTTTGTGGTTTAAAAGCACTTTCACATAGGATCTGTTTGATCCTATGAGAGGTAGAGGCTATTACCCCCATTTTACAGGGGAGGACACTGAGGCACAGAGGTGAGGTGGTTTGCTTACGATTGCACCGCTTGTCAGCATCAGAGTCAGCGCACGAACCCAGTCTGCCTGGTGCCAACATCAAGGTCTTTTCCTCTACAACTTTAGCCCCTCCTGGGTGCAGGCCTGGGGTATCAGAAAAAAGACACAGGAACTTCCTAAGGTCATAATTCTGCTGAGCCGAGTCCTGGCAATAGGCAAGACAAGATGGGGAGCAAGGATAGGGACACACTCTGGGGACCAGCTTGAGAACAGGCATGGTCTTATGGACCCCACATAAGAACAGGTATAGCAAGTGCCTGTGGACTCTCTCTTCTAGGTGTTGCCCAAACTTCCAGTGCCTCCCCTGCAGCAGACCCTGGCCACTTACCTGCGATGCATGCATCACCTAGTACCTGAGGAGCGGTTCAGGAGGAGCCAGGCCATCGTGCAGCGGTTCGGGGCCCCTGGTGGCCTTGGTGAGACCCTGCAGCAGAAGCTCCTGGACCGGCAGGAGAAGACAGCCAATTGGGTAAGAGTTGTTCAGAGCAGGCAGACTGTGGAGAGAGCACCTTGCAGACAAGGGATCCACAGGGTCGGGGGCAGGGAGCAGACATGGAGACAGGGATTTGGATGAGGGGCAGGTAGGTAAAAAAGGTGGGACAGATGGGGGGATAGGGAAGAGAGGAGAAACAATGGGATCGATAGCAAGGGGCAAAAATGAGGGACAGACAGGATGTGGGATGAGAGATAGCGATGGGGACCAAGAGGGGACAGGTGGGAACGGAGATGAGGTGATGGGGAGAGACAGGGTAGAGAGATGGAAAACAATGGGGGGTCAGGGATGGGGGACAGATGGGGACAAGGATAGGGGACAGATGGGGGACAGGGATGGGGACAAATGGGGGCACAGGGGATAGAAATGGGGCAATAGGGAAAGACAGTGCACAGAGATGGAGACAGACAGGGGACAGGGATGGCAGACAGAGATGGGGCAGTAGAATGTAGGGATAAGCTCAGGGAAGCTAAGGCGGCAGAAAAGCAGGTACAGGACACACATAAGGATGGCCAGGGGACAGGGATGGGGTACCAAACACCCAGAATAGGAAACTGGGATGGAAGAGAGGGATGGCACGGGGCAAAGATGAAGGTCAGTCCCAGTGGACTGGAGAGCACACAGACCCTAGCACGTAACCAGGGCTCAGAGTATATTTGTGGAATGAATGAATGAAGTACATGATCCAACAAAGTGTCCCAGTCATCCCTTGGGGCTGCCAGGATGGGACTGGTACTCTGCACAGGCAAGGTGACCTTGTTCAGAGGGGTGTGTATGGCCACTGGCAGTAATGGCACCCCTCCCGTTCTCCCAACAGGTGTCTGAGTACTGGCTGAACGACATGTATCTCAATAACCGCCTGGCCCTGCCTGTAAACTCCAGCCCAGCCGTGATCTTTCCCCGGCAGCACTTCCAAGACACAAACGACCAGCTAAGGTGAGGCCACCATGCTCCTAGGTTCAGAGCTTGAGAGTCTGCCTGGGGGCTGGCCCCAGTACCCAGAAGGAAAGGTCGAGGCTTGTGCCTTGCTGAGCTTTCTGGGGTCAAATGCCCCTGAGACAGAGGCCGTCCAGGCCATGGGTCCGGGAAGGTTAGACGAGGTTGCTGCATGAGTGACAAACACAAGGTCTTCCTCAGAACGTATTTATTTGGGGTGGGGTTGACAGTAGTGGAGGCCATGGCCCCCAGGTGTTCCCATGGCATTCTTGACCTGGCTGAGGCCCTGAGAGGAGGTGTGAACCCTCTGACCCCACCAGGACTTGAGGCTTGGACTTGTCACTGGGACACACTACCCCAGGCTGACTGAGGGGACCTCTGCTAGGTCCCCAGTGATGCCAGGCTCAAAAAGGAGACTCCAAGGGGGTGGAAATGGTTCCTTCCTGCCAGCTGCCACCGCCAGAGCCTCTGCCATCTGCTGCAATTTCAGGGCTCACTGAGCCACTGGAGCCGCCTCTGGGCCCACTGATGTCGATGGCGGGGGTGCAGTGGGCGAGCATTTACTCAGGGATGTGGCAGGGAGGAAGGGTCTCCCTAAAAGAGTCTCTTTGAGTCACACCCAATGTGGCGCCACATGGGGACAGTTCCGAGAGGAAAAACAAAAACAAAACCAACAAACAAAAGAGGCAGGGCCTACCTGGGCCTATGGGCAGGTCTCAGCGATGCTTGATGCTCGGAAGACCCCCCATCCCCTCCTTCCTCACCGAGACTAGCCCAGGCGAGCTGCTGTCCAGGCAGCCTGCAGCCCAGATCTCCCGTGGGCAGAAGGAAGTGTGCAGATAGACAGATGAACAGCTTCTCGAAACAGCTCTCCAACAGCATCCAAGGGGGCATTTTCTTCCTGATGCAGTTAAGCCAGCATCATCATCCGTGGAAGGTTAAGATGACACAGTCCTGTGGCACGGTTCTCTGATGACTTTTTTCCCCCTAGCACCCACTTTCATTTTCATTAGCACTAAGGGGACCAAATCATTGACTCTTCCCAGGAGACGGGATTTCCCCAAACCTGGGTTCCTGGCCCAGTCCGGCCCCAGCACAGGCCTTTCCTAGGGAGAACCCCGCCCCTGACCATCCAGCCTTCTCCTGCCTGTTCTGTGGCCTCTCCCAGCTTCCTCTCTGTCTTCTTCCCCATTCGCCTTCCAATGTCCTCTCCTCTCAGTTATCTCCACAGGACCATTTTAATCCAAGGCTTGTGAAGGACTGGCAGCATGACATGACGGTGGCAGTGGCGGGGGGGGGTGCTTATTGAGCTTGGGAGGTGAGAGAGGGAGAGGAAGGTCAGAGAGAGGGAAGGAGACCGGGCCCCTCAGAGGAGAACCTCCGGCCTGATCTCTCTCTGCAGGTTTGCAGCCAACCTCATCTCCGGGGTGCTCCAGTACAAGAGCCTGCTGGACAGGTAGGATGGGGCCAGCCTGGGGGGGTAGTGCCCTGATTTGGCATGGCCTGTTGAGTCATCTGTTTCCTTGCCACACTAGAAAGGAGATTCCAGAGGGCAGAGACCTTGTCTTTTTTCAGCTCTGCGCTCCCAGCTTCTGGCAAAGAGCAGGTGGGCTACCACCCCCGACCCCCCAAGCCTCCCCCTGGCCCAACTCCTCCAGCATCAGGATAACTTTTACCCCAGCTGCCCCCACCATTAATGGGTCCTTTTCCTAGGGTGAGCACTGTCCTTCCTTGAGCTCTTTAAAATGCATCCCGCACACGCACGCACACACGCACACTATTATGTGCATCAGGAATTTAGGGGATGCCCGAGAAGACAGAGAAGGAGTCATGGGAGCGAGGTGATGGTGGGTTCAGCCTTGCTAGCTGCCAGCTGAGGGGAATGGTCTCCCCACACTGAGCCCGTGTAGCTGGCCTCAACCTCACTCGTTTCCTCTCCAGCTTGGACAGGTGTTCCTCAAATGATCTGTGGTGAAGGACCAACGTATTTTTTAATTTTATAAAATGTAAAACACGACAAAAATGAATTCACAGAAAAATGGTACAAAGGTAAAAAAGACACAACCACGTATTTTATTTTTATTTTAGACTGGACAGACATAAAATTCTGCTGTCAAATTGCTATAAAAGTTTCTGAGAGCTCCCTCTGATTCCCACAGTTCAGTGGGGCACCCGCACCTTGAGCAGCAGGGCTGTGGGACACCCTACCCTCCCTCTGCCCCAACTAATCTCAGGGCTGCCTCTTACCCTCAGGGCTCAGCTCACACGGCTGGTCCCTGTCACCCTGTCTCACCACCCGAAACCCTCCCATGTGTCAGCTTGTTGCTTGTTGTCTATGCTGCACGGACACATCCCAGGACCTGGGCCCCATTAGAGCAGGACACTCATGTTCTGTTTGCCACTATAACCCCGGATCCCAGAAAGGTGCCTGGCACAGAGGAGAGCTCAATGAAAGGGGGGAGGGAAGGAGGGAGGGTGGAGAGACAGAGAGAGGAGGAGGAGGAGAGGGAGAGACAGATGGAGGAAGGAAAAAGGAAAGAGAGGGAGAGAGAAGAAAGAGGAGGAGGGGAAGGAAGTGGAGGAGGGAGGGAGGAAGGAAGTAAAGATGGAGGGAAGAGGAGACAGAGAAAGAAGGAGGGGGAGAGCGGGATGGAGGACAGAAAGAGAGAGATAGAGGGAGGAGGGGAGGACGAGGGGGAGAAAGTGGCAGAGGAGAAGGAAGGGAGGGAGCAAAGAAGGACACAAGATGTGCTGAGACTACAGGAGAAAGAGAACCTTGCGCCTTGAACTCAGAGAAGGCTTCTGGAAGAGGTGATGGAAGGATAGGCTCTGGGAGGGTGGAAGGAGTTTTCTGGACACATTCATTGAGCACAGGAGTGGGGTGAAGGCATGCCAAACAAAGATCGCACAAGCGATGGCATGAGAGCTAAAACACAAATTCTGTACGGGTAGTGCCCGAGGCGGAGGTGAGGGAGACTATCAGAGGCTTGAGAAAACCCCGAGGGTCCCTCCGTGGGCCGCAGAAATAGGGCGCTCCACTACTTCAAAGAGTGGGGAATCCAGCTCTTTGACAGCCATCCTAATGCAGCTCTGGGTTTTCCGGTCCAGTAGAACCAATTCCCATCCCTTGCCTCCCTCCCCGCTCTCCAGCCACTCCATCCCTACCGACTGTGCCAAGGGCCAGCTGTCGGGGCAGCCGCTCTGTATGAAGCAGTACTATGGGCTCTTCTCCTCCTACCGGCTCCCCGGCCACACCCAGGACACCCTGGTGGCACAGAAGAGCAGTGTCATGCCCGAGCCAGAGCACGTCATCGTGGCCTGTGGCAACCAGGTAAGTGGCCCCTTTCCCCTGCAGCCTCTCCGGCTTGGGCAGGGCGCGTGAGTACGTGTCTGTTCCTATTTCACCGACGATGTTCGGCCTCCTCCTCTGGAGGCACGCGGTGAGCTGGGACACAGTGAGGTCTCTCGACTCCTTGTCAGGACCATTGCTCTCCCGTGAGTTGGGTTTTAAGGACGAGGGGAGTCATCAATTGAGAATAACTTCCGTGCGTTCCCATTTTGGCCCTGACCAGCCAGGTCAGCTGCTCCGGGTGGACGGTGGGCCATTCCTGAGATGCAGCATGGCCTCAGCAGCCCCTCATGAATCACCCAGGTGGCGGCCTTCCTGCACACACAGACAGAGGGACAGCTGGACAGACTGACTGTCCGAATCCCCACGTCCAGGCCGTAGGCTCGGTTCATCCTGCCTGATTCTAGTGACTTGCAGAGGGGCTCGGAATCCCCATCTGACCGAAGAGGACAGGAGGCCTCGGACGAGTTGAGTGGCCTGCCCAAGGCTGAGAAGGCCTCGCAGGCCTGGCCAGTGCCCCCTGCTCACACCTCACCTCCTGCAGCTCAGGACTTCACGCTGGCTTCCGGGAGCCTACAAGGGCCCATGCGGACCCAGGAGACAGGCTGAGTGTGAGGGCTCCTGACCCCTTACCCGTGCCCACACTAGACTATATAGTGAGCCTCCTTCTAATTATTTCATCTGACAAAGAGCTGTCTTGGGGCTTTTTTTTCTTTGTTTTGGTTTTGGTTTGGTTTTTGGGATTTGGTGGGGTTTTTGTTTGTTGTTGTTAGTTTTTTGGGGGGTTGCTTTTTTGGGTTTTTTTTTGTTTTGTTTTTTGCTTTTTTGTAAAACCCAAGTTTGACAGCTTCTAGAAATTCCCCTGCCATTTGTGCTACACTGTTTTCTTCTTGGGTTCACCTGACATTTGCCGTCTAAGATAGGACCTCATTGAAAGTCTGCCGTCCTAGGTTGGCCGTTCCCACCAGAAGCCCACCTGACAGTTTGGCCACAAACAAGAACTTTTCTCCATCTTCATTACAAAGTCAAACTCAGCATTTCCCAGCCCCCACATGCTGCAGTATTCATCCATTCCAGAAAGGCTCTCAGGGCTCCTGCTCTGGACCAGGCCATGTGAATGCTGCTCAGGGCATGAGACCAGGGACTCATATCAACCAGCAGAAAAGGGATCTTGACTTGAGGCTAGGAATAAGACCTTTCACGAAGCCCAAGACTCTAGCTTCAAAGCTACCAAATGATAGCTCACAGACATCACGTCGAACACATGCACGTACCCATGTCTACGTGCACACATAGGGATAGAGCATTTTGCATGTTGTTTTCCATTTTAATCTTCCTCTGCATGCTATTTGCTGACTTGCCTTTTTTCTCCACTCACATTGTGTTTGAGATCTGTCCCCATAGCCGTATCTAGAGCGAGTTCGTTCCTATTAACTACGGAGTGGATGTGCATTAGACGAATACAGTACATTTAACTTAGCTGTTCCCCTACTGGAAAACACTGAGCTCTCTCTACCATGTTGCTATTGCAAATGTGGCTTCTATGCACACTCCTTCACATATCTTCTGGGCACAAGAGCATATGTTTCTCCAAGCCTTAGGCTAAAGTGTGCATTTAGAAGACTAATTGCTGAATTATAAGGTCTGCACATTTTCAGTTTGCACAGACACTGCCCTGCAATAGCAGTTGTATCACAAGAAGTGAAACCACAGGAGCAAGTTTTATTTTAGCTAAGTTTAATCAAGCCTTCTTTGATTTGGGGAGGTTTAGAGTCCAGCACAGTTGACAGCATCGGGTAGGTCCCCAACTTGTGACTGTTCAGAGCCATCACATTCGTTCAGATCCCTAGGCCTGAGTATCCCCGCTCTGTGTTCACATGTGAAGGCTCAGTGAAGGCTCTTCACCTTGGGCGGGCTGCCATGAGTGACGTGTTTGACCTGTTTCCCCCACAGTTCTTTGTCTTGGATGTTGTCATTAATTTCCGCCGTCTCAGTGAGGGGGATCTGTTCACTCAGTTGAGAAAGATAGTCAAAATGGCTTCCAACGAGGATGAACGCTTGCCTCCAATCGGCCTGCTGACGTCAGAAGGGAGGAGCGAGTGGGCTGAGGCCAGGACAGTCCTCGTGAAAGGTTAGCAGCAGTGCCCAGCGCGTCTCCACGCTCATCTCATCCTCATGCCCATTGGCTTTCCTTCCTCCAGGGTCGGGCACCATGCCTCATCCCCATTTGCCATAGCGTGGGGAGCTCAGGCCTCCCTCCAACTCGGGCCCCGACAGCAAGTCGGCTGAGGCACCTGGAAGCCGATAGCACCTTTTGTACCTTCATATTTCATCCGGCAATATTCTAGCTTCCTGGATGAGGCTGACAAGCACTGGAATCCTGGGATATCTGGGAATACTGAGGGAGGGAAGGTTTTGAGCTGGGGGAAGACTGGCTACAATTAAGCAGTGGTGCTTTAGTGGTGGGCAGGGATGGTACCCACTTGAAGGGTCTGAGTCCCTGGGAGAGCTGTCACATGGAGATATGGGAGAGAGTCCAGCTCTGGGAGGGTGGGTCACTGCCCCCTTCACGTGATTTCTCAGTCCTAGAACTTTTCATCTTCAGGCTGGTCTATCCTTCTGGCTGGCCGCTGCTCTTATGAAAGTTTCTAAGCATTCCCAGAAGAAAGCTGGTAATAGTCTTAAAATTTTTGAATCATCCTTCTGGAAACTCATTTTCAAATCCAAAGCTGGTCCTATTCCCAGGAGTTGGATGGAGTGTTTTCCTTTCTTGCCTACATTAGAGATTCCAGGGTAAGAGGCGAGGCTTCCATGGACTTCCATCTGCGTCCTGGGCTCTCATTCGGCCAGGTGTTCATTCAGACTCCCCAAGTGTCTGTCACCTGAGGAGCTGGGCTAGGCCTGGCAAGTGTAAGAGGCAGAGAGGATGAAGCCATTATCCCTGAGCAGCCCAGTGGACAGGGGAAGGGAAGGCATGGGGCGGGGACTGTTAATACGCAGAAATGCGGCATCCAGCCATGTGAAGCGATAGAGACAGCAGGTACCAAACCAGCGCTCCAGGACTTCAGCGAGAGGAGCGAGCCCCTCCGCTTGGGAGGCTTTTGAAAAGCTTCATTGGAAGAGGTGGGAATTGTGCAAAACTCTGAGACATGAGCGAGAAGGGCAGGAGGTAGGGAGAGCGTCCAGGCAGGCGGGCAGTCTGTGGGGAAAGCCAGCTGGCCAGCAGGGACACGCCTGCCCTGCCTGGTTCCATACGGAGAGAAACCAGCAGGCCAAATGGCCATGCTGCGTGTATTGAGAGAATGAAAAGGTGGTGGGGCCTGGTTTTCTGGCGACAGGCGCTTGCATTTTCTGGTCCCTCTCCCTAGAAAGTTTTCTCCCCAGGATTAACTGGCTCCTTGCACCATCCAGAGCTCAGCTCAGGTGTCACCGCCTCAGGCCCCCTAGAGCATCCCCCACTCAACACACTGTCACCTTGTTCTGTTGTCTTATACTAACAGCATTTGTCACTCTCTGAAGCCAGCTTCTCATTTGTTTATGCATGCTGATTATCTGCCTCCCTTTCCTAGTCTCTAAATCCTAGGAGAGTAGGGGCCTTATCTGTTTGGATTAACTCTTTAATCTGCCAAACACAGTGGGGCCCTAGTTGTATTTGTTAAATAAAAGAACGGAGGGTTACTCATGATAGTAGGCCCCAGACTTATAGCCCACCTACCAGTTAATTATTTTTTCATTCAGTCATGGGGCGCCTGTGGAATGTTCAGTCCTGAATCAGGGGCTGCACAGGCCACGGGAGGGTGTGAGGGCTAACCCTGCCCTCACAGACCTAACCACCAAGCAGCGGAATGAATAACTTATCATTGGAAAGTGAGTTAATTCCCTCAGGAGACCAGGGTGTAATCAAATCCCACTCCTCTCCCCTCCAGGGACAGAGACAGGCATCAAACAATCGCCTCTGCTCGCAATACAGTTTCCACTTTATTAGTAGGCCAAGCTCTCTCCCTGCAGGACTGACAGGGATTGCCTTGAGGTTTAAGTGCTTGGGCTGTGCTAATGGGAATTAATTTGTTAATGGCACTTGATCTGGCTTTCTGAATGGAAGTGCTGTTTCTGAGGGAAGCGTGACAGAGAGGAGGGGCCCACGCGCCTTCCCTTCAGAGATCTGATTATTCTGGGTGGCACTGACTGTGTCATCTACACAGCAGGAAACCAGTCTTTCACAGAGCCCTCCTCCCCGGAGCAGCCCCTGCCCACAGAAGGGAAACCTCTTTCGGAAAGGATTTCAGTATAGATGTGAAAAATCACAGCAATTTGGACTAGGGTGGAGAGTAAAGATGAAAGACATGGGCTGGGTCCAGGTAGATTGCAAAGGAGAGGTGACAAGGAAGAAAAGTGAGAAAGATCCCTAGATTTTTTATTCAAGCAACCTAGATCGTGGTAGCATTCACTGTGATGGGAACCAGGCTGGTGAAGTGGCTGCAGGATGAAGTCCTTTCTAAGTGTGTCAGGTTTGAGATGCCTTGAGTCATCTAAGTGGAGATGTCAAATTAGATCTATGTGTCTGGAGCTCAAGAGAGAGGTCAATATGGAGACATAAATTTGAGAGCCATCGGCACAGAAGTGATATTTAAAGTCATGGACCTGGGTGAGATCATCTAGAAACAGCAGAAGCGGTCTTCGGAGGTCAGGTAGAGAAAGATGCAAAGGGGATTGAGAAAGAGCAGCCTGTGAAGTCAAGAGCAAACCAGGAGATGATTCATGAAGATCCAAAGGGAAAGAGGAAGCGGCCAACCACTTGGAATGCTGCTGAGAGCTCAAGGAAAAGCTGGGCGAAGAGGAGACTCAGAGCTTGGCAACCCTAAGTCATCGGTGACCTTCACCAAGATCAGACTGGGGAGTAGGAAGAATGAATGGTTGTATGCTAATGGGTGCGATCCAACAGCAGGAAGAAATTGTTGATGAGACTGTCAATGAGTAGAATCAGTTAGGCGTGGATGAATCTTTTCAGGTATTTTGGTATTAAAAGAGCAGAAAAATGGGGCAGTTGCTGGGAGAGGATGGGAGTCAAGGGAAGTGTGTTTAGTAGGAGTGGCAAGAGCGTGGTTGTATGCAGACAAGTATATGGAAGTACTCCAGTAAGAGAAATTATTAGTGAAGACAGAAGAGACGAATGGAGGCATGGGATTCTTGCAAAGGCAAAAGGAAATGGAACCCAGAGAATAAGAGGCCTTTGGTTGGTACAGGGAAAACTGAAACCTGGGCCTGCGGTCGTGGTGGTGGGAACGTGAGGAGGGTCCTGACTAGTGGCTTCTGGTCTCAGATCAGCAGAGCCATGGGCATGAGCTGAGAGGTGAAAGTGGGATTCTGAAGACAAAAGAGAACACATGAAATAGCCTCTTGGAACATTTGATGAGATTTATGGACTCTGTTGAGCTTATATTTAAGGGTTTGGGGGCCATACATTTTAGGAGAAATTAATTAGCATTGTTTTGCCATTTTTTGCCTCAGGTTCAGGCAAAGAGAAGGTGGGTCACCAGGTTGAGCCTTGGGTTGGAGAATATAACTGAGGGCGAGAATATAACGTTGGAATCTGAAGTGAGTAAGGAGGTGTAGCCGTCTGCTTGGGCCGCCATAACAAAGTACCACAGACTGAGTGGCTTAAACAGCAGAAATTTATTGTCTCACAGTTCTGAAGGCTAGAAGTCTGAGATCGTGGCGTGCACACAATTGGCTTCTTCTCGGGCCTCTCTGCCTGGCTTGTCGATGGCCGTCTTCTCCCTCTGTCTTCCCATGGTCTCCCGTCTGTGCATGTGTGTGTCTTAATCTCTTCTTACGAGGACACCAGTTATGTTGGGTTAGGACCTCATTTTACCTTAATTACCTCAATAAAGACCCCATCTCCGAGTACAGTCCTAATCTGAGGAATTGGGGGGGTTAGGACTTCAACTTGGGGACTTTGAGAGGACACAATTCAGCCCATGACAGGAGGGAAATGAAAGATGGAGGTGGACAATGGGTGGAGAAATAGGTAGTGGAGTTGATGGTTCTGAGGAGTCGGTGAGATGAAGCGTGTTGCAGAGGAGAGATAACAGAGTGTGTGAATCCGAAAGTCAGGAGTGTGCTCAGACTATGGGAGGCTTGAATCTGAGACTTCCAAGGGGGTCAGTTCCTGTAGTGATGAGCTCTGGTAGTGATGACTGTGGGAGTGGAGGCTGAGGTTGGACTGTCAAAGGTGGGAGATCGAGGGTCTGAGAGAGGAGGGTGCCTATGGGCTGGCTCTTCCACGCAGACGTTGAGGCTGCAGGAAGGATGGCTGCAGTGGTGATGGGGAGGAAGATGGCGAACTGGGAGCCCAGATCTGCATGATGGGGAGTTGTGAGGACAGCAGGGGAATGCAGCAACAGGGGGGACAATGACGATGGCGGTGGGAAGGTAGGAGTCTAATAGCTACGGCTCCCAAGGGAAAGCAGGGAGGAGTCGCGCAGGTGCAGGAACAGGGAGAATACCACCTACCTTACCTGGCCCTGGGGCGCATGAGTGTGAAGGAAAATAGTCTCCTGGAGAGGGCACAGGAAGTGTGTCCCTCAGGGGGCACTCTCCTGTTGAGGCAGAAAGTGAACAGAACACTCTCAGAAGAGATTAACAGTGCAAGGGGACCTGCCATCACGACTCAGACGTCAGGGGAAAAGGTGGGAGGTGAGGGATGAGTCCATGCGGGGGACACTGGAGCAGCAGAGCATGGGAGTGCCAGCCAGAGACCCAGGGATGGTGGTCACCATTGCAAACAATTCTCTCAAATCCTCAGCGTCTGGGACAGTATTCTGCTGGTTCCAGGTGTGGCTATAGGGGCTGGGGTAGGGGTCTGACTGGCCCAGGCACGTGTTGTCCAGCAGGAGGCTTCAACCAAGCTGAGCTCCTGTTGTCCTGGGGAGGTCTGGACCGAGGCACCTGAGCTCAGACAAAATCTGAATTCTCATAGGGTCCGCTGAGAACCAGCGGGACAATTGATTTTATCAACCCTCTCTCCTTAGAGAGACGGTCTCTGATCCTTCACTCTGCTCCCCAACCAAAACAGCTCCCTCTGTTAGCCCACAGGCTCCCCAGCCTGATGCTCTGCTGTGACATTGAGAGGGTGGAGCCCAGAGAACAGTGGAGCCAGCTGTCTGCCATAAAGCCCAGGCCCCCCTCTGCACCCAGTGTCCCCACACTCCCTAGCCCCTCACACAGCACTGCTTACACAGAACTCTCTGAGAATGTGGTGTGGGACAAGTGAGGGTATCGTCATCTCTATCCACAGCCTAACCATCCACAGCCAACATAGAAGAGACTCTTGGGGGTCCAAGGGCCAAGAAACTTGGCAGGACCATCACCATCCCCCCAGAAGCCTGGGGAGATCAGAATAAGCAGAATTGTTAGGACAAGAGTGGACAGGATAAAACCAAAGGAGTGTCCCCAACAGGAGTCCTGAGGGAATTTGGGGACCTCACCCCTGTGCCTGTCATAGCTTAGGAGGGCTTCCTGTGCCAAGCACAATGAGGCTAAGCCCAGGTGTGTTGCAGCGGGTGTGATGGGGGCTGGCTGACAACATTGGAATCATCTAGAGAGCCCCTTAAAATAAAGAGTCTGGGGTCCCAGGGATTTTCCAGCGGGACAGGAATGAGGCCAAGAAACCTGTATTTTTAAAGCACCATCATGTGCAGTCCAGGTTGGGACCAACTTAAGCAGATACTAGCAGCTTCTGGGCATAGAGGTCCCCCGTGATGCGGGCCTTATCCTGGGTCCTTTCTGTCCCTTGTTGCTTTGAATCTTCAGTATAGCCTGTGAGGTGGGGATTTCATCCCCACAGAACATAGGAGCCTGTGTCTGCAACAGGTTGAGCTGGTCTTCGGCCTTAGAGGTGGTCAGCGGTAGAATCAGGGCATCTGTCTCCCGAGCCTCAGATCCTCAGGGCCTGGCAGCCAGGGTGGGAATGGAGGCCTCAGGAAGGGCGCTCATAACCTTGCAGGACCGCCCTCCTTCTAGAGCCTCGAAGCTGTGGCCTTCCTGAACCCAGGAGGACCAACACTGTTATCCTGGTCCGGAAATTTAATTAGCTATTCGGCCCTGAGTCTGGAAGACTACAGTGCTTGTCAATTTGTAGGAAAAGGATAGCCAGCTCAGAGAGCCCGCCCCCGCACCCTGGAGCCCGCTGGCTTTCCTGGGTGCTGCGTGGAAATCCTGCAAGCAGACTTCGGGCAGATGCTTCTGTTTACACAGCACCATAAATATTTATCCCCAGCAACCAATTAGAGCTGAGCCACTGCTTTCAAGGAGGGAACTGACAGAAGGCGGCTGCGTCTGGAGAAGGCCTCGGTCATGGTTTACAAGAACCGCTCAGGGTGGGCATTTTGCTACTTAAGGATTGTCATCCAGAGATAGGCAAGTCTGCTGATTTTAAAACCAATTACACATTAGCAATAACAGCCTCTCTGATTTAATTGGCCCAGAAATACCTCCCGGGCTCCCGAGGCTGAATGCTCTTTTCTTCCCTCGGGGCTGGGAGGGTGGGAGGCTTTGCTGGGGCCATTGTCTCCCTCCCCGAGTGGAAGCCTGAAGGCTCCTGTGTTTGAGGGCTTCCAGACAGGGAGAGGCCTGTGGCCTTGAGACCTGGGCTTGACCCGGCCCTCCTTGCCGGGCCCTGGAGCTGGCCTCCGAGGTAGGACCTGGAGGTGGCGGCCCTGCCCTGTGGCTAGGACCGAGGGGGTGCGGAGGGACCGCAAAGCAGGTGGTCTGGTGCCTGGCGCACAGAGGCTGTTCGCTAAATGATTAGTCTTAATTAGATTTGGGGAAACACTGTGGGGATGGTTTGTCCGAGGCGCGCAACCTGTCTGGAAAAATCTGGTGAACTGCAAATGGGCACCTGTTGAGTGTCTGTTCCATCAGTGATGGTGACCCGTGGCCTCAGACTGAATGGCCTGTACTCCTGGCCTTGGAACCGTAGCCCTTATTCACTCTGAGCTACTCCTTTATCCCCCTGGGCGCCTCACATGCCCTGTGCTCTGAGTGTCACACTCCTCTTTCATTTCTCCCCAGTGGCCCTCTCTCTCCATGTTATGATATTTGTGGTACAAAGTGAGTGGGAAGTTGTTTTTTTTTTTTTAATCTCCTGCCCTTCTCCACTCACCACCCCTCCCCTAATTCTAGAAGTATGATAGCTCTTTAAATCTGTCTTTGTGGGCAGGGTGTTCCAAATCCAGAAGACAGAGCAATGCTTGGTTCTTGAAGGTTTTTTTTTTTTAATTAAATTAAACTTATTTTGGGGATAATTGTAAACGCACGTGCACTTATAAGAAATAATCTCACCTGCACCCTTTTCCTCCAAGTGCTAACCTCTTATAAAACTCTAGTGCAATATCACAACAATATTGACACTGATACAGTCGGGGTACAGAACCTTTCCATCCCTGCAAGGATCCCTCCTGTTGCCTTTTATAGCCACACCCTTCCAACCCTATCCCTCCTTAACCCCTGGCAACCAGGAATCTGTCT
The DNA here is from genome assembly GCF_002007445.2 of Ailuropoda melanoleuca. Lineage (NCBI taxonomy): Eukaryota > Metazoa > Chordata > Mammalia > Carnivora > Ursidae > Ailuropoda > Ailuropoda melanoleuca. The sequence goes on from NC_048223.1 coordinate 90,009,763, forward strand.
TCATTTCTGTAAAGTTATGGCTTTAAGAATGTTATATAAATGGAATCATACAGTAGTAACCTTGTGGGACTGGCTTTTTTTTTTTTTCACTTGACACAATTCTCTGGAGATTCATCCACATTGTCCCACATGTCAATAGTTCATTCTTTTTTATTTATTCCTTCTATGGATGGATCACAATGGGTGATATCGTTCATCTATTGATGGACACCTGAGTGGTCCTACTTCTTGGCTATTACAAATAAAGCTACTATGAACTATATATATATATATTTGTGTGATCGTAAGTTCTCATTTTAGGAAAAATTCCAGGAATAAAATTGATATCTGCATGTTTAGCTTTTAAAGAAACTCCTAAACTGTTTTCCAGATTGGCTGTACCCCTTTCCATCCCCATCAGCAATGTCTGAGCGATCCAGTTTCTCTGCACCCTTGTCAGCATTTGTGTTGTCACTATCTTTCACTTTAGCCTTTCTAATTGGTGTGTAGTGATATCTTATTATAGCTTTAGTTTACATTTATCTAGTGACTAATGATGTTGAGTATCTTTTCATATGCTAATTTGCCATCTTTATATCCTCTTTTGTGAAATGTCATTTCCTGTCTTTTGCTCATTTTCTAGTTAGATGGTTTGGGTTTTGTTTGTTTGTTTGTTTTTACTGTGAATTCTGAGAGTTGTTTATATATTTTTTAGTAGCCCTTTCTTGGCTATGTGGTTCTATATTTTATCCCAATCTGTAACTTACAGTTTCATCTTAACATGGTTTTTCACTGAACAATTGTTTTCAGTTTTGATGAAGTCCAATTTGTCTATTTTTTCCGTTACTGGATCGTGCATTTGGTGTCAAGTCTAAGAATTCTTTGCCTAGCCTTAGATCCTAAAGATTTTCTCTGATATATTTTCTAAAAGTTGATATTACATTGGTACATTCAAGTTTATGATCCATTTTGAATTAAAATTTTTTATAAGGTATGAGGATTTATAGCCAGGCTTTTTTTCTTTCTTTCCTTTTCTTTCTTTCTTTCTTTCTTTCTTTCTTTCTTTCTTTCTTTCTTTCTTTCTTTCTTTCTGCCTTGAATTCCTATAATAAGCCCCACTTCTGTATGTAATCTTTTTATATGTTGCTTAATTCTATTTGCTCATATATTGTTCAATATTTTTGTATCTATATTCATGAGGATTATTGGTCTGTAGTTGGTTGGGTGTTGTGGCTTTTTTTCTTCTTTGTACTGTTTTCATCTTGTTTTGGTATAAGGGTAACACTTGATTCATGAAATGAATTGGGAAGTGTTCTTTCCTCTTACATTATCTGGAAGAAATTGTATAGATGGGTTTTAATCCTTCCTTAAATATTTGGTATAATTCTCCAGTGAAAACTTCTGGGCCTAGAGACTTCTTTTTCCAGAGTTTAAAACTTCTAAATTCAATTTTCCTAATAGTTATAGGGCTATCCAAAGTATTTCTTTTAGATATGGCGCATTGTGGTAGTTTATACTATTCAAGAGATCGCTCCATTTCATCTAAGTTGTCAAGTTCAAGTCTGTAGAGTTGTTCATACTATTTCTTTACAATCCTTTTGATGTCTGCAGGGTCTGTAGTGCTGTCCCTATTTTATCCCTGATAGTGTTCCCTCTCCCTCTCCCTCTCCCTCTCTCTCTCTTTTTCTCACAATCTTGCTAGAGATTTGATTGATCTTCTAAAGGTAGATTTCTTTTCATTGTTTTTATTGTTTTGTTTTCAATTCTATTGGTCTCTGATTCTTGCTATTTCCTGCCTCTCTGATTGCTTTTGGTTTATTTTGCTCTTCTGTTTCTAGGTTCTTCAGGTAAGAGCTTATAGAAGTCGTTCTAGACTTTTCTTCTTATCTATGTCAGCATTTGTACTATACATTTCCTTCTCAACAGTGCTTTAGCTGTGACTCACACATCTGGATAAGGTGTATTTTTATTTTCACTCATTGCAATGTTTTTTTCTTAATTTCCCTTAAGACTTTCTCTTTCATCCATGGGTTATTGGGAAGAGTATTGTTTGGTTTCCAAATGTTTGGAACTTTTCTTGTTTTTTATTTTGATTTTGATTTCATATGTCTGAAAATACATTTTGTATGATTTCAATTCTTTTCGATTCATTTGAGGGTGTTTTAGAGCCTAGAATACGGTCTACTTTGGTATATATATTCCGTGGGCATTTGAAAAGAGTGCGCATTCTGCTGCTGTTGGGTGGAGTGTTCTATAAATGTCAATTAGGTTGATTGATGGTATCGTTGAGTTTTTCTACAGCCTTGCTGACTTTCTGTCTAGTTGTTCTATCACTTATCAAGAAAGGAGTGTTTAAGTCCCCAAGTATAGTTGTGGATTCGTCTATACTCCCTTCAGTTCTGTCAGTTTTTTCTTCACAAACTTTGTGGTATGTTTGTTACCTACACACTTAGGATTGCTATGTCTTCCTGGTAGACTGACCATTTTGTTTTATGTAATGCCCTTCAGTGTCTCTGGTAATTTTCTTTGCTCTGAAGCTTACTTAATCTGATATTAATAAGGCAACCCCTGCTTTCTTTTGATTAATATTGCCTTGATATACCTTTTTCCTTTCTTTTACTTTCAACCAATCTATATCATTACATTTGATGTGAGTTTCTTTTAGATAGAATATAATTAGGATTTTTTTTTTAAATCTGCTTTGTCAATTTCTATCACTGAAATTATCAATATGCTGGGATTGAATGCTGCCATTTTGTTTTTTGTCACCTCTGTTTTTCAATTCTTGCTTTCTTTTTCCTGCCTTCCTATAGGTTACTTGAACATTTTTTGGAATTCCATATTGATTTATCGTAATGTTTTTAGTGTATCTGTTTGTGTAGCTTTTGTAGTGGTTTCTATAGGTCTTACTATGTATATACGATTTATCACTGTCTGTATCATTGTTGAAATTTTGCCAGTTCTAGAGAAATGTAGAAAGTTTACCACCCTTTACATCCCTTTACTCTCTCATATTCATAATACAATTGTCTTAATTATTTCCTCTATTATAAATTTAGAGCCACATCAGGCAGTGTTATAATTTTACTTCAACAGTGAAACATCATTTTTAAAAACTCAGAAAGGGAAAGAAAATTTATTTACTAAAATATTTACTCTTTCTGTTCTCCTTCTTGATGTTTCAATGTCCCTTTCTTTATATAACGTCCTTTTTTTGAGGGGGGAATTCCTTTAGCTTTTCTTTTAGGGAAGGTCTGCTGGGGACAAATTCTCTTAGTTTTTCCTCATTTAAGAATGTCTTGATTTCCCTTTCCTTCCTGAAGGATATTTCTGCTAGATCTAGAATTCTGGATCGACAGTTCTTTTCTTTCAGCATCTGAAAAAGGTTGTGCCACTTCCTACCAGCCTTTGTGGTTTCTGATGAGAAATACATCATAATCTGAATTGTTTTTCCCCTATAGATAAAGCATCATTTCTCTCTCTCTCCTTTCAAGATTTTTTTCTTCGCCTTTAGTTTTCAGAATTTGGCTATGATAACGTCTTGGTGTGGGTTTCTTTGAATTTATCCTGTGTGGAATTAACTGAATTTTGAATCTTCAGGTTTATGTCTTTTGCCAAATTTAGGAATTTTGGGCCATTATTTCTCTGAGTACTTTACTGCTCTGCTCTTTTGCCTCTCTTTCTGGGACTCCAATGACATGATAGTTAGATCTTTTGTCCCACAGATTTTTCAGTTGTATGATGATTAATTTAAAAATATCTGTCACATAACAACATGCCTGTCATATCAGTGTTGGGCATCTACTGGTTGTCTTTTTTCATTCAAGCTGAGACTTCCCTGGTTCTTGATATGATAAGTGATTTTCTGCTGAAACCTGGATGTGTTCTATGAAGGGACTCTGGATGTTATTTAAACCTTCTGTTTTAGCTGGCTTTCTGACACCACTCCAGCAGGAGCAGCGGTGGGTGCTGCCTTGTTATAGCCAGGTGGGTGTAGAAGGCCAGGTTTCTCATGAAGCCTACACTGACGCCCCGGGGGAGGGTGCTCCTTATTACTGGTAGTGAGAGTGGGAATTCAGGGCCCCACATGTTCTCTACTGATGTGTCTGTGAAGCAGTTGAGGTGGTGGCTGCCATCCAATGGGGATGGATGTCGCAGCTTCGATCTGAGACCACGCCTTCCCTGACACCTTCAGAGGCTGAGCTGCTCCATTGCAGACTGGCTATGGTGGAAGTCTAGGCTCCCCACTCCGCCTTGGCTGGCATGGAGGAAGGTTCTTATCTAAAAGTTTCCTGCCTTGCTAGTCTTTCTCTTTCCTGGTCCTTTGGCTAAAGAAAGCAGGCTTTTGCTGGATTTTTGGTTTTGTTTTGTTTTCATTTGTTTGTGTTTTATGTTACTGGCTATTTGAGCTCTAAGTTTGGGAAATTTTACATAAAACAGAAAATCCAGTGTATCCGTTTCTTAGGGATACCATAACAAAATACCAGAGACTGAGTGGCTCAAACAACAGAAATCTATTTCTCACCCTTCTGGCAACTAGAAGTCCAAGGTCAAGGTGTTGGCAGGCTTAGTTTCTCCTGAGGTCTTTCTCTGTGGCTTGCAGATGACCAGCATCTTACTGCATCCTCCAGTGGTCTCCTCTCTGTGCACATGAATCCCTGGTGTCTTTTCCTCTTCTTATAAGGATAATGGTCATATTGGTTTAGAGCCCCACCCTTATGACCTCATTTAACCTTAATTACCTCTTTAAATGCCTCATTTTTAAATACAGTCATATTGAGGGTTAAAGCTTCAACATATGAATTTCAGGGTGGAGGGGACATAATTCAGCCAGAACACCAGGGAATTCACCATCATGCCGTTCCTTAGGTCCTGAGGCCCCTAGCCCCTCTCTCTCCATCTTTCAGAGTCTTCTTATGTTCGTTTTAAATATAGTGCCCAGGATTTTTAGTGGAAAGAATAAGGAAAAGTCCACTTGATGTTCCTGGAAGCAGAAGTCCCTCCCTTTTGAACTCTTTAAAGAGATTTTTGTAACTCAAGTAAAAGCAGTTCTGATTTGCAAGAGTCAGGTTTCACTGGGTAAGAAATACCTTTGTTGAAATTTCCATAGCCTCTGGGGACTGGGAGCATAAAGATTATTCCATAAGCCATAGAGTAGAGAAGAGCATGGGATGTGTGATGGCAGATTTCCATCCCAAAAGGAGATACAATGGCTTCATCTGGAGAAGAAAAATCCATAGATGGGATTGACAAAGGTTTAAAAGCTCTAAGCCTCGGAAAAGGAGCCTAGTGCCTCCAACTCCCTCGACCACGTGAGGCAGGACAGTAGGAATGTGACTTGAGCCAACTTCCCAGGGGATAGACCAGAGAAGGCAAGTGTCCAAGACAGAGCTCTGTGTGTGTGTGCGCACACACGCACACACACGCACGCGCACACACACAGGGAGAGGTGTTGGGGAGAAGCACCTGATTTCTGCCGCTCTCCAGAGACAGAGGTGCTGTGTTCCTTTCATCTTCGCTCACCTTAGGCACGGTCTGTAAGCTTTCAGTCTCTAACAGAAGCTCCAGGGTCCTCCAAGGCCTTGTGGCCTCTGGAATTTCTACATCACCGAAGCTGTCAACTCCCCAGGCGTGGGTGGCAGAGCAAGCTCCTCCTATTACTCAACTCCGACTTCTCACCATTAAGCAGGGGCTCCTTGAGGAAGATTGATTTACCGCATTAAACGAGCCTCCATGTGCTCGATGAGAATGTCACAAGACAAACGGCTCCTGCCGCGTGCCTCCAGCCCACCGCCCCCTGTTTCCATTACACTGGGGGCAGAGTCATGGTGGATGAGTTTGGGTGTAGTTCATTTTCTGCCTTACACGATAAACTTGTCAGCCTTTGACCGATCAGCTACTCGTAGGCAGGGAGTTCATTTGCAAGGCCACCTGGCATCCCAGCTCTGCTGTCCTGCTCCCATTTCACCCTGTCTAATGAGCCAGGACCTGGTTACCGTTGGTTAGCGCCTAGCTCTGGGGCCCTGCACAACCTGCCCGTGACGGTGAGGGCTCAGTCCCTCCTCAGGGGTCCCTCTCTCCTGTCTGGAGGCGGTGGGGGCACTGATTGCTGGGGAACCGTCCCTGTTTGCTGTCAGCTTTGAGTTGCCCAGCTGGGAAGGAGTGTGCCAAGCGTTCACTCTCCTGACCCCAGGATGTGTTAGGCCTACTTCCCAGTATCCTGGCTAGGCAGGCCTGCCCACTCCACACTGGCCCTGGGGCTGTTTCCAAGGAAATTTTGGTGTAGGCAGATACCCAGCCTGGGCTCTCAGAGCTCACTGAGACATGGCCAACAAGGTCTAGATGTAAAGCACTAGAGCTGCCCAGGGTCCGTAACTGGCCTCTAGACCCACACCCTCCCCAGGCTGCTAGACGTCCTAGACTCTGCTCTGACCACATCAACCCCTGCCCAAGATCCTTTGGTGGCTCCTTGTTGTTGCTAGATGAAACCCACATTCCCGATCCTGCCATTCAAAGCCCCTGATGATCTGTTCCCACCCTGGGCATTGGTGTTGCATGCCTGGGATCAAGTCTAGTTCCCTCAATTTACTGGGTGACCTTAGGCAAGATATTTAGCTCCTCTGTGAATGGAGACGATAAAAATGCTTATCTCGTGTTCATCAATATGAGGACTTAGATTTATGCCTGGCACATAGCAGGTGCTCAACAAAGGTTAGCTAATAGCATCACTTCAGTGCAGTCAACCTCCCCTAAATCCTACATGCCTTCACCTACAATCTGGGGGTGAACTGCAGCCTGGTCTGCTCACCCACAAGTTTCACCCACAAGACTGGGTGTCTACACCCCAACCCTCAGAACATTTTCCAGCACTGCTATCTCCCTCCTGACATGCATCTCCCTTCCTCTCTGCCTATTTGAATCTGACCCTAGCCTGGCCAAAGCCTTCCCCTGCTCTGAAGTCACCAGCCAACCCGGGATTCGAAAGGAACCCCCAAAACAGCATACAGGGCAGGACCAGGCACCAGGGCCATTGGCAGGGTCTCCTATTAGAGCAGAAAGGGGCAGGGCTGGGAGGCTTGCAAAAGGTAAGGAATCCCTTCCCTATCTCCATCCCCTCCCAACCTCTCACTATCCCCACAAGACTCCATGCCCCAAAGGTAATGGTTTTCTGACCCTCAAGCCAGCTGGTCTTCTCTAGGTTCCCTCTCTGAGCTGCATACACAGATCTCAAAAACTCACCTGTCCATGTACACTTAAGCCCACTGCCAGCCATGGACATTTTCCTGTGCCCACCTGGGCTGGGGACACAGTCCCTGCCCTCTGCAAGCTCACAGATATGGGGGAGGAGACTAGATCACTGCTGGACTGGCAGTGACTGCTTGAAGCATGGGGAGGTCTGAGGTCAGCAGCAGGGCATGGCTGTAGGGTCATGCACAGTGTGGTAGGAGACAATGGGTATAGAGGGGACTGGTCCAGCCCTGGACCTAGGTACTGTACAAGGCCAGACTGGTGGACAGAGCAGAGATTCTTTGCACTGAGCAAGCAGCTGGCATGCTGTGGGTGTGAGGAGTTCTGGAAGGCAGGAGCTCTGTCTGGGCTGCTCCCACCCAGGCCAGGCATAGGGCCAGTTCCGTTAAAGGATTGGGGAGCTTGGAAGGGGGTTATGTGTGAAACTTTGATAAGCAGAGTAGGAGAAGGGCCCCTATCCAGGAGACATCCTATGCTGTGGTGAAGAGATGAATGAGCCCAGGTGTCCAGAGAGTGGCAGGAGGCATGAGGTCCGTGGATTCAGGGGAGGTGACCTCAGAGGGGCAGCATGGTGAGCCATGGAACCCAAAGGGCCATGTTTAGACTCAACTTCTTGAACAATAGAAGTCATTTCAGGTTGAAGACAGTAACGCAGTGGCTGCACCTCCCTTGAGGAGCAGAGAGCAGGGGAGTTTCCCCGGAGCTTCAACCGGGCTGCTTTACCCGTAGCTCCTCAGGGCACAGCCTAAAGCCTTGGGGTTGATCAGACTCCAGGAAAGCCCAAGAGGCCATGCAGAAGGTAAGGAGTCATTCTGCCCCATCGGGATCAAGAGGGGTCCTGAAAATGTGGTGCTCTCCAAACCCTCATTCTATGCAGAAAGTGGGGAAAAGATGACCCAAGGATGGGCTGGCTTGCTTGTCATTCTCCTTCCCAGAGCGGAAGGGTTGCTGTGAGAAGGATTTGCAAGTGGGAGGAAGAGGATGGGTGGAGACTGGAGACTCTCTTCCATGAGATTATAGATGGACACCTCTCATGAACTGGAGAAATCGCGTGGGCAGAGCAGGGAACAGCACGGGTGGCCTTAGCATCGTGTGCCTAGCACATGTTGAAGAGGCCCAGGGAAAGTCTTACGGACTGCCCTACTCAAGGCTGAGTGCACTGGGAGGGAGAAGTTGCCGCATGCCCCAGTGAAGGTCGGGGTGAGGCTAAGAGGAGGGAGGAACAGACGGGACCTCATCAAGCCTCCCCTTGTCCTTAGCTGGACAAAAGGAAGGGCAGGCTCCCATTGGTAGCGTTGGACTGTGTATGGACTCAGCCTCCCACTGACTGGGGAAGGTACGGTGTGCCTGGCTCCAACCCACAGGCAGGACCTGGCTGGTGAACAGAGACCCTGAGCCTGAGGGTGTCAAAGCCACACCTGCTCCCACACATTCCCTGGACTTCAAGAAAGCAGATTTCAGATGGCTGTGAGAGATGACGGGCATAATTTTTGATGTGAGGCTCCGGAAGAAGAGAAGCCTCCAGAGCCAGGGGCTCTGAAAGAGGAAGTTCTGACTCAGCAGAAAGTGGGATCCCAGTAGGGAAGGAAAGGGCAGGAGCGAGAGGTATGTGTGCCTGGGCTTGGATCTATTTCCTACAGGAAGTGGGAGAGCCAGCACTCAGGAGCAGGGCCTGCCCAAGTGCTTGCCTTGATGGGACAAGAGGGAGCAGGGAGGGTCCTGACTGTCACCTTGGAGGGCTCCTCAGCCCGCAGAATGTTTCTCCCTGACAAATAGCCTCCTGCACAGGGACCTTGGATTTCAATACCTACAGGGACCAAGGAGGTTGAATGAATGAGAGAAGACTATGGTAAACCAAGGGTGCGGCTTCTCCGCTCCAGCTAACTCTTGCAGTGTGAGAATGTGAACCCAACATCACCAGATGGTATAAGTTAGGATTCGATTTGGCCACATATGACAGAAAACCCAAAATAATTGTGGTTTAAAGAAGACAGAGGTTTCTCTCTCTCTCGTATACCAAAAATAACCATCAGAGCCGATACATGGTGGCTAGGATTTTTCCTTCACTGCAAATGTGTAGCCCACAACCATATGATCCAAACTGGAAGCTAGAGGTCCAGCCATCACACCTGTGTTCCAAGCAGTAGATAGAGCAAGGTGGGAAGAGGAGCAAAGAGCACCTGCTAGTTTTCTTTAAGAAAGTCTGTCACATAGTGTTTCTAAATTTTGTTGGCGGAATTTAGATGTGTGGTCTCCCCTCACTGTGACCGAGGCTAGGCAGGGCAGCTTCAGCTCTGGTTCTCCCTGCGCCAGGCTAAAACCAGGCACTCTGTGACTAAAGGGAGAATAGCTATTGCCGTATGCAGCTAGCAGTCTCTGCCCCATAGTGCCCCCTTGCCTCCAAATACTTTGTACCCCATCTTCCGTGCATAGAATATTCTGGGGCTTGGGGGGAGAAGTAACCCTGCACCTCATCCTGTTACAGCATCCAGCCCAAAAGTCTGGGTAGAGGAGGTGGTGCAAGTGGAGGAGGCTACCCGGGGACAGCCCATCCAGCTGGCCCAGCTCTGTTTGGGGAGGAACCCTATGCTCAGTGTCCCCCACGGAGAAATCAAGCTGCCTTGGTGACACATCTCCTGCACAACTCAGTGGCTTCTAGCCTGTTTGTCCTGATGAGTTCCACGTGCCTGAAATGGCCCCAGCGGGCTCACCTGGATATGGTTTTGGGGCAGGCAGCCTGGCCCTTCCATCTGCCCTGTGCGTTGAGATAACCGCTGACGTGGCCGGGGGCGGGGAGAGCAACACCTTGACTCCCTTACTTCAGCTCTTCATGTGACATTGACTGATTTTTAAATTTCAGCAACTGATGTTGAAGAATTTTAGTTCAGGATGAACACACATGCCTGTGTGCCAGATGTGGTTCTCAAGTGCCGCGGTCGGGGCGGGGGTACCGTTGGATGGAGGCGTTGGAGCTCCTCCCCTGGCAGGGGCTGGCCTGAGGGTCTAACGCATGGAGAAGGCCCTGCATGAGCCCCCTTCATCCTGGCAGGCAGGCCCAGTGACCACCCATCCGGGGGCAGATTTGGCCACAGCTAAAGAGTGAGCGGGACTCTTGCAGAGACCCCGAGAGGCAGCTGGCTGCTGGGATTGGCACAGAAGCTCACGGCCCACCCACTGGAGTTGGGACAGGAGTCAGGACCCGCTCAGGGGCTGGGGATCCATGTGTGTTTCTGCCTGTGGTGTGTGGGGCTCCGTGGAGGGGACCTCAGGCCTGGGGTTTGGAGGATAGTGGGTAAGGCCTTGTTTGCCTGGCCTGCAGACTCCACCAACCGGGACGCACTGGATATGATCGAACGCTGCATCTGCCTCGTGTGTCTGGACGCCCCGGGGGGCATGGAGCTCAGCGACACCAACAGGGCGCTTCAGCTCCTTCATGGGGGAGGCTGCAGCAAGAACGGGGCAAACCGCTGGTATGACAAATCCCTGCAGGTAAGCCTCCCCAATGGCACAGCCAGGGACCCAAGCCAGCAGGTGCTCACGCCGGGCAGGCTCATTAGCTGGCCTGTGCTGCCCAGGATGCTGCGTCTGGGGCCACGGGAGCTGAAGGCACTGGAAATGGGCCTCTGGACTGGCCAGAATTCTTCTCAGGAGCAAGTGACCAAACCCAGCTCAAACTCCCAACCTTCCTGCAGTCCCAGGCATGTGGGACCTCTAGGTCAGACCCAGAGCTCACTTCCCCTCTCCCAGCACACACTGTCAGGTGGGGGCATCCCGGGGGCCCCACTGAACACATCTTCAATGCATTCAGCAAGAATCATGTCTAATGCCCAGAAATGCCAGCTTTTCTGAATCTCCATCACTCTCCCCTGGCCGTTTCAACACACCCCCATCCCTGAGAAGTAGGAAAGCCCAGCATCTCACAGAAGGAAAGTCATAAAATGAAATAAAGCAATTCCTATAGTTTTCATTCACGTGGCATCAACCCAGAAACAAGACATTCACTTTGGCCTGGAGAGAAATACTCATGTGGGTGTGGATGAAGTTCGAGGTTGGGCCCCTTCATTTCTGTTCCTCCAGGCTTTTTTTTTTTTTTAAGATTTTATTTATTTATTTGACAGAGAGAGAGAGCCAGCAGGAGAGGGAACACAAGCAGGGGGAGTGGGAGAGGAAGAAGCAGGCTCCTAGCAGAGAAGCCTGATGTGGGGCTCGATCCCAGAACGCTGGGATCACACCCTGAGCCGAAGGCAGACGCTTAACAACTGAGCCACCCAGGTGCCCCTCCTCTAGCCTTTTTTCTCCAGTGTGTCAATCCTGAATCGAACCTTGTTTATTTTTAAAGCCACCCCACTTTCACAATGACCATATTAAATGGCCAACAACCACTATGCTTTGGGCTCTCATTGCTCCCACTGATAAGCATTTCTAGGCAACATTTCATTTTTCTCTTTCTCTGGCCCCCATATTCGGCAGGTTATCCTTTTTATTGGTTTGCATATCAATTCTGCTATTTCTGATGAGTCAACTTGCTGCTGCCCCGGCTGTTTTAACCGCCACCGGTGGTGCTAATGGCTAGTAATCTTTCATGGAGCAGCTGTGGGAACGAAATTATATAATGGATGTACAGGACGAGAAACATAGGAAGCCTCAGTAGTGGTTTTAAAAAGGCACCGTTTTCCTCCCTTTTGTTTTAGTGGCAAGGACAGAAAAGCATTAATGCGTGAGTGGGTACGGTCTTCCCCTCCTGCCCCACAGGGGTGACTGTGCCCACCCCTGGGCTCTTTTCGCAGGCAGGACAGAAGATCAGGTGAGTTAGAGAAGCCAAACAGGCTCGAGGGACCTGAGTTGAATGACCAGAAGCTAGTCTCAGGACAGAGAAGCAGGGGACACTGGGGAAAAGAGAAAAGCAAGAGATGAGTTTTGAGAAGACTATGTGGGAAGGTTGTTTGAAGAATGGGAGTAGAGATTTGGGCCTCTGACACTATGTGAGGGACAGGGGAAGACAGGAGGACAGTCAGTTCACATGTGTATCGAGCGTTACGGTGCCCCGGAAGGGCATCAGTAAAACTGTCAGTAGTTTGTTGGTTTGCTTGCTTGTTTATGGATGGTGGACTAGATGTGACACTGTGCCGAGCCGGGCTGTGGGCAGCCCCACTTTATCCGGGTTACACTTTAACAATCAAATCTCATTCTTCTCATTCTTTTCTCCCAGCGCTTCTGTACATGCTGAGTATGTCTTTTTTCCAAGTCAGCTAAGTATAGCCTTTGCCGTCCCTGTGGACCTTTCCTATACCTTCTCTCTAATCCTCATAACAATCCTGTGAGCTGAGCTTTATTGGATCCATTTGAAATGGGAGCAAACTGAAGCCAGAGAGCTGAAATGTCCTGTCAAAGGTCTCCCAGCTGGCAGGTGGCCATGGCGGACCTGGTATCCGGGTGCCTGACTCGAAGCCCAGGCAGCAGTTCGTGAAGCACCCCCACAACACCTTTCCTTCACTCCCATCAACGGACAATTTATTTCTCCCTAGGAATCTGCACACCATCCCAACCGGATCACTAACTGTCCATCACTCATTCAACAAAATTATTGAGCACCTACTATGGGGTAGACACTGGGCTAGATCCTGGGAATAAAATCAATGGTGGCCAAACATACAGGGTCCATCTAGACACATACACAAAGCTGTACAGGATCGTGGCCCTGTTGCACGCTGTGAGGGGGAACCGGGGCTTAACAGAAGCCAAAGGAACTTGCCCATGACCGAAGGCAAGAGTGCACAGCTTCTGGGTGAACTCTTAGGACTCCCTGGGCTACTTCACAGGGAACCTTGGGCTCCACCCTCACTGCCCGGAGCATTTCTGGGAAGGAGGTCACATAATAGAGCTGTCTTGAGGCCCCCATATTCTCAGGTCATGGCAATTTCATATAACATTCTTTTGGGGAGATAATGTGCTTTGGTGTCCTGGGAGGAGAGATCCCCCTGAGAGGCCAGGGAGATCCGGCCTGGTGCCAAGTGGCCAGTTTGAAATGCAGACGACCCGACCTGAGGTCCACTCACCTCTCTATTCATTATTGCAGTTTGTGGTGGGCCGGGATGGCACTTGTGGCGTGGTGTGCGAACACTCCCCGTTTGATGGCATCGTCCTGGTGCAGTGCACAGAATATCTGCTCAAGCACATGTGAGTCCGGGGGCAGGGCAGGGGAGGCAAGCCAGACTGCCAACAGACTGCCAAGCTAGGCCAAGAAAAATTTGGGTGGCCACCGGGGGGCTGCATTAGTCTGGAAAGTGTCTTAGCAAAAGATGGTTTTGAAAACCAGCTTGACATCAGACACTTTACCTGCCGCGGGTAGTGGGGGCAGAGTGGATATCAGGTTTAGGGCAGTTAGGGAGAAGTTTGGCAAAGAATTCTTAGCCAAAAAGGAACATCTGCTTTGGCCCAGGGAAGCCCAGACCAACACCTATTTCATATTCCGAGTCTGGGCAGGGCTGACTGTTGACCCAGCAGAGAGGAGGGGAGATCTGTGAGTTCCACCTCCTTCCACCCCCATGGGTTGTATCTCTCTCCCTAGCTTGCAACCTGACCGGACTGCATGCTTCTCTATGCCTTAAACATACCGAGTTCCTTCCTCCATTCATGGTTTGTTCATGCTCTCCTTCCAGAATCTTCTCCCTGAATCTAAGTTCTAAATCTCTTCCATGATTTAGGAACTCTTTAGAATCCCTAAAAGCCCATACCCACCCTCATAGACACACAGCACAGTTTGCTTCTTAATTTCTCTCCACGGGTTTCCTAAGTGTTAGTGGGGCAGGAAAATGGGAAAAGAAATGGCAGGCCCTGGAGTCAGGCAGAACTGGCTGGAATCCCGGCTCTGCTACGTGCTTACTTGGGTGGTCTCTCTGACTGTCAGTCTATTTATCCGTGCCGCTCCCACCCCCTGAGGCTAGGATGACCGCAGACGGCAAGCACTGTGCCCGCAGCCCTCAGCTGCCAGGGCCGCAGGCCGTCACCTGTTTGTGCCTGCAGGGTGACGAGTGCCAGGAAGCTGGTCCGAGCTGACTCTGTCAGCGAGCTCCCGGCCCCCAGGAGGCTGCGCTGGAAATGCTCCCCGGAAATTCAAGGCCTCTTAGCCTCCTCGGCGGAAAAACTTCAACGGTAGGAAGTCCAAGCCTCTTTTAGGGCGATGCTCTGGGGTCGCCCTGTGTCCACCCTCACCCCAACCCCCTCCACCCGGGATGATAAGGCCCCCTGGAAGTTTCCAAAGACCCCAGCTCTTCTGCTTTCCTCTGCCCACCCCCTCATGGAAATGTATTCAAAATAAGAGGAGTTGTAACTCTCGGGGAAATAACCTTGCTGAAGTCGCCATCATTTCCATAAAATGCAAACATGGAGCTATTTTTTCACAGGTTTCACCTGACTGAGCTGAGTCATGGCGGGGAAATCATCCCCCTGCTTTCGGGGGGAGTAATAAACAACTCATTTGAATAGGTCATTTGAATCCAAGCTATTTCAATTTGCTTGAATTTACACTGCAATGTGACAAGGGGGCCTTTCTCCCCAAGGGGAGAGAGGCAGTTCAGTCCCTAATGGGACCCATGCAGGAGGGCCAGGATGGGTGTGGGCCTCTCTGGGGGGCCTCTCTGGGGGGCCTTTCTCGGGGGTTCCCGCACTGGCACGGTGGCAAGTTGTGGAGGGAGCTGAAGGCTGGCCACTAGATCTGGCCCTTCTCAGTGTTCATTGCCTCATTTGGTAAGCAAGCATCGTTCGTTCATTCATCCACTCATCCAACATGTTGAAAGACTGAGGACACAGAAATGAATATGCCACAGAGCCTGCCGTCCACATTTCAGTGAAGGAAGTAGACCCCCAGACCAAAACGTGTGACACAAATGCTCAAACCAGATAAAGACATACAGGCCTAAACACACAGAGGACACAGCAGTGGAATTCTACCAGGACATTGTGGGAGGGCTTTGCAACAATGGGCCTTGAAGGATGGATAGGAGTTCGTGGTGCAGGCAGCTGGAGAAGAGGCAGAAAGGCAGCTTGTCCAAGCTTGTACAGGTTCGTAGAAGATCTTTGGGCAAAGGCGGTGGGCCAGTTCTGGCAGAATGGCCAGGACGCCAAAAGAATCTGAGGATATGGGACTCACCTTCCCAGCAGGTCAGAAGAATGGCCTCTTTCAGGCCCATTTCTGTGGGCAACGGGCTTCTAGGATTTTGTTTGTGGGCAGTGTTCTCCCTGTCCATGCAAATGTCTCTCGGGCCCCTGTGCCACCATGCCCCTCCCTGCCACCAGGCCCCCTCCCCCACCAGCACAACAGGGCCACCGCCCTGCCTGGTCAAGCCTCCCTTTTCTGCTCAGAGGAACCCTGATCTGGCGTGCCCTCTGCCACTTCCATATGTCAAGGCCTGTCTCTGACACCTGATATGTTCCTGGTGGGCAAGGACCATGTCCTCCACTTCCAGAGCACTAGGTCATGGGCCAAGCCCAAGCGACTTGGTTAGACTTTGAGAAGTGTGCATTCTATGTTGCATGTAATAGCACCTCTTCTTTTTCTCCCACAGAATAGTAAAGAATCTCGACTTCACTGTTTATAAGTTTGACGTCTTTGGGAAAACATTCATTAAGAAGCAGAAATGCAGTCCTGATGCCTTCATCCAGGTGGCCCTCCAGCTGGCCTTCTACAGGTAAGCGAAGCCTGCCCAGATGGGCTGCCCGACAAGCTGCTCTAGACTCCAGAGTCTGGAAGCATCCTGGAGGGAGGAATGACTTTCTGTGGGCTTAGAAGGTGGGAGGGGCAGGGCAGGCTGCATGGAAAGCGGTGCTGCTGGAACTGGGATTCAAAGTGTGAGTCCAATCTCAGAAAAGAGAAGGAAGGACATCACGGGAAGTTGCCCGAGCGAAGGCCCAGGTGCCGCTCCTCCTGCCCTCACCCAGACCATGTGGGCCCCTGCAGCTGTGCCCTGTTCCTTGATAAGGACGTGCAACCAGCAGCCTCCATGGGGCAAGTCAAAGAATGTGAACTCATCCTTGATTCGTCCCCGTCTCTCCTCTTCCACCCGTGACACCCCCATGTCCGTCCTCCAGATGTCTCCCGGACCCACCCTCTGTCTCCCATCTCCATGGCCACTGGCCCCTCCCCGGTCATCTCGTGTTTGCTTAGTGGGGGCATGCTCCCCAGGGGCTCTGCCCCCACTCCCATCTTCATGAATTATAAACTTGGAAATGTGCAAATCAGATTCTATTACCTACTGCCTTGAACCCTCCCGATGGCTTCCCACCGTGTTTAGAACAAAGTCCAGGCTTAGAAAGACTGCTTGTGAACTAGCCTCTGCTGGGGCCCTCCTCCCAAGCGCTCTCCCACCTCTAGCCCCTTGCTCCGGCTGAGTCTCGGCCCACCCGCCCGCTGCCATTGCCACTCTTCACACACCAGCTCCTCCCCTCCCCCCCAGGTCTCCACCAGGGAGTCGGCCCTCACAGGCCTTCTCTGACCCCCTTCCCTAAAGCAGCCACCTCAGGCCCCCTCGCCACCCAGCTTTCCAGCCTATCACACGGTGCCCTCTTTTTCTTTCATCGCAGTTGTTCATGTGAGCTATCTTGTTCATCGATTCGTCGATTTTGTTTTCTAGACTGTCTCTCCCAAGCCTGACACTCTGGGTATCTCACACACCTGGCAGAGTAGGCATCAGGGCCTAAGTCACAGACGTGAGAAGACACTAGAGGATATTAACTGAGGTGGAAGAGTCAGGTCTGTGGTTTAGGAAAATCTCTATCGTGGTAGCTCTGTGCTGGGGACGAGAGAAAGTAGAGAGGAAGGGCTGAAGACAGGGCAGGGAGGCCAACTGGTCTTTTCTAGGAGGTGAAAACTAAAATGCAAAGTAGATCGTCCTCAAGACAGGCTGGCTCCTGTTGGGTCCAGTGTTCCCGAAGCAACAGCTCATACACTGGCCCAGGACCCACTTTTATTTTGCAATATATGGGGGGAGCGTAAAGTGACCTTGCAATAAGGCCAGGGCAAGGAGGTCTCACTAACGAGCAGACAGCACCCGTGTGGACACAGCAGCCCAGATCCCAGTGTCCTCCCGAGGGGCCATAACTCACAGGGAAAGGAAGTGGCTGCGGCTACTCTGAGCACTGGGACTCCTTAGGGAAGGCTGACGTCACCCCACATGAGGTCTGTGCTCATCGTGGGGACACAGAGACCCCGCCGGCATTGAGCCGTGGCAGGACCTGGTGTCTGGAACCACTGTCGCCCTTCTGATACTGGCTTGCAGCAGAGCTGGGCCATGAGGTCAGGTCCTCCGGCTGTTACTTCAGAGAGCATTCCAGTGCGAGAGCTAGGAGGGCCTAGCGGACCCTTCACAGGACACAACCTCTTCTACCCTCAAGTGATCTTTGTGCCACTGGACGTGGCCAGCAATGGACATGGCCAGAGGCTCCTGGGCTCCGCAAACTGCCAAAATAGGATCTGTTTCCCATGGAGAGCACTCTTCAGGGTCTAAGCCATAACAACAACAAAATTTTTTTTAATCTGCCCCTAGATTCAGCAGAAGCCTGGAGGCTGCCTAGATTGGGGTTGATCAGCCACTAGCCACTGATGGCATCTACTTTTGTGCTGGGCATGGCCTTTCCCTCCAGGGGCCATAGAGATACAGGAAATGAACTCCCTGCCAGAGTCCTTCCTCCCTGGGGAAATGCGACAGAAGTGTCCAGAAAGTTTATTCACCCTCTCGCCAAGTTACAGCACCAAGCACTGTGCTGAATCAGACTTGAACTCCTCCCAGAACTCCCTCAGCACGGGAGCTACATGCTCTGAC
Organism: Ailuropoda melanoleuca; assembly: GCF_002007445.2. NCBI lineage: Eukaryota > Metazoa > Chordata > Mammalia > Carnivora > Ursidae > Ailuropoda > Ailuropoda melanoleuca. Next base: position 90,027,807 of record NC_048223.1, read on the forward strand.
AAGGCCAGCGTGCAGGACTGTGACTTGTGTGTGACACTGCGCTGTCACTGCCCCTCTGTGACTCTGTGTCTTCCTCCTCCCCACCCCCAACACCAAAGACTTTACTGACGGGTGAGAAAGACGTGTGCCAGCCAGGTGTGCAAGCCTTGGAGTGCTCACTTGGTCTGCCTGCCTAAGGAAAGGACTTTCTCTGGCTGGTGTGGGGAGTGGCTCCTGTCACAGACATCAGGCAGAACAGGCACAGCCATGGCACCCACGGGGCAGTTGGAAGCCCAGCTGCCCCCAGACAGGCAGGGCCTGTGCCCAGTTTCCACTCACAACCACGAAAGCCCCTTCCTTGCCTCGATCCTTAGGTCACGCTGAATTGTTCTAAATAAAACAGGATTCCCTCAAGGGTATGAGTGATTAATTACACAATGATGCCATTCTGTGCTATGAATCAAACCCTCATCAGGTCTCGAAGAAAATTCTAGGTTTCCCACCAGACTGGGATTTTTTGAAAAGTCACCTGTCACTTCTTTATTTTATATCCACGCAGTGTCCCCAGCGGATGCACGCGCACGCAGCTCTCCCCGACACTCCTCTTTGGGAAATCTCTAGAATTCTATTAACACTAACATGAAATACTATGCCAAGTAGAGTGGGGCTTGTACAACGAAAGCCAGCAGAGGCTGTTTTTCTGTCAGCGGTTCTGGCTTCCCGAGACTGCGACGCCAGTCGCCCCTCCTCGCTCGTCTTCCGCAGGCTCCACGGGACGCTCGTGCCCACTTACGAGAGCGCGTCCATCCGCCGCTTCCGGGACGGCCGCGTGGACAACATTCGCTCGGCCACGCCGGAGGCCCTGAGTTTTGTGAAAGCCGTCGCGGGTCGCGAGGCTGCTGCGCCGGTAAGTCCGCCCCGTCTCGGGAGTCTCGGGCCGGCGAGGCGGCGAGCGGCTGCCTGTCGTCGGGGCTCCGCGACAGCCGCCGCCTTCGCTTGCTGGTCACCCAGTGGCCCCGTAGAGCCCGCCTCTGATCTGTTGACAGGAGTCGGAGAAGCTGCTGCTCCTGAAGGAAGCCATCCGAGCCCAGACTGAGTACACCGTCATGGTGAGTGAGGGGCGCCTTCTCGGGGGCACTCATGACCGTGCGCTGTGCCCAAAGCTGGGCCGGCAGGCCCAGGGCCACGGCGCGGGACCTGGGTGACAGCTGGGCCACCCGCCACCCAGCGACTTGGCCAAAGCCATGCCTCTCAGAGCTTTTTTTTCTTATTTTTAGAACCTGGGTAACACAGCCCTCATTTTCACATGGATTTTACAAGAATACCATGAATGATCATTGAAAAAACAGTAATGATAATAATAGCACCAAATACGTATAGCACCTTAGAGTTATACAGCAAGAAAAGTTCACTGTGAGAGAGGGCGGCCAAGCCTGGCAAATCGTGGTGGCTTGCGCACCTTGCATGACTGCAAGTGAGACGGTCTTTATTCCCACCTAGAGCTGGTTTCGCTTTATTATTTTCTGTCCATTTATATTGCCTATGAATAAAAAGTCTTTGCTGAAAATTAATAGTGAAATCAAAATTTTATTTATTTATACTTTTTTTTAATAGAGAGAGAGCAGGGAGGAGGGGCAGAGGGAGAGGGAGAGAGAGAATCTTAAGCAGCTCCATGCCCAGAGTGGAGCCTGGCGCAGGGCTCGATCTCATGACCCTGAGATCATGACCCAAGCTGAAATCAAGAGTCAGACGCTTAACCCACTGAGCCACCCAGACGCCCCAAAATCAAAATTTTAAAGGAAACATTCTCTTAGTTTAGGGCAATAGTTTCTTTTCTAGCATGGCAGAGCCATCATTTGCACACAAATAACAGAGAATAAGCTACTACTTGGACTGGTGATCAATATATCAATTGCAAATTATTCTGATACAGTCTTTGAAGGCTCATATAATCCGGGAAAAGGGGTTGAACGAATTGCACTCTATATACTTGAAAGCAAGTACAATACATATCTGGGTTTTAGAACTAGCCAATGTGGACTTCTTTCCAATTCAGCTGCCAGGTCCCTAATTCATCTGAAGAGTTAAGGGTTCGTTCTGTTTGGGGAAAATCAAGCTCAATCTCGCGTATTCAGTGGGTATTTTTGGTTTTCCTGTTTAATGCCGGACAAGGTGCTGGGTGGTAGGAAATAAAAGATTAAGTCCATAACCCCTGTCCTTAGGGAGTTTACTGAGTAGCTGAGAGGAGAAGCCCTTAACTGATAAATCTCATCCCATGTGAAAAGAGCCCTCAGGAAGTACAAGAGAGCATGGAGGGGCAAGCCAGTTCCTCTGCCTGGGAAAGCCAGGAAGACTTCCAAGAAGAAGTGGTGCTTGATATGAGAGTTGAAGGAAGAAGAGGTGCTTGTCAGGTGGACATAGAAGGGAAGAATGGTCCCAGAAAGGAAGAGTATGTGCAAAGGCAAAGAATCTTGAGAGAATAAAACACATTGGAGGAAAAGCAAGTAGTTGAGTGTGTGCAGCTTGCAAAGGACAGAGGAGCACGGGAGCTTACGATATGGGATTTTTCAGTCACCAAGTTTACTCTGGTGACCAGGTAGAAGAAGGACGGGTTGGAGCACGGGTGGTCTGCCAACACTCAGTGACACTAATTAGGAACCTATATAATATTTAGGTAGAGCTGAGGTAAGGACTGAAATAGAGCAGGGGCAGGGGATTGAAGAGGTAGACATCCACTTCTGCTTAAACATGGTGGACACAAGGGTTTACTGTCACTCCCTGTGAAATCCTCAAAAATATCAGCAAAGGGTTTTTTTAAGCCGTGAATACACTAGGTAAAGAGGGTGGGAAAGGAAGGGACAACAAAGTTTTCTAGTTGGAAAATAGAACAGATGGCCACTGACTTAGCAAACCAGAGGAAGCTGAAACCCAAGCAAATAGTAAGGGAGACCCAAGAGCCCAAAGAATCGTACCACAGAACCACAGAATGGCTAAGGCAGTGGAGGCACCCACCAAAAGTACAGGTGTGTGCAGGGCTGAAAAGAAGAGGATTGGTGATGATCTCTATAAGAAGCAGTTAGACCCTCAGTTCCTTTCCACTACCCCATGCAGCTAGGCGACTACCCTCCCCTTTGTCAATGATAGGCTAGAAGCTTATCCTCCAGAGAAGTTGAAGACAGAGGACTCTAGATGTGGGGACACCAGGCAGAGCTCAGGGAGGGTTAATCAAATTAAACAGGGTGATTAATCAAAGTCTACCTACTCAGCTCCAGGGACATTGGGAAGTACTTTTATTACCACCTCTCTCCAAGTATGAGATTAGAGGATTTCTCCATGGTGAAACTGACCAGGCCAAGAGAACAAACTCAAGAGACACTGACAGCTAGGGTGTCCAATGAAATAGCCCAGCCAGCTCACCTCCCAGTGAAATCTACCAGATGGCAAACACAGGCTTCTACCTTTATCTTCTAATCATTCTTTCAGTGTTTTCTGAAATATAAACAGGTAGCCATTAATCATCAGACACTGAGGAAAGCTGCTAACATAAGACACAAAAGCCAATACAAATGTTTTTGTGTAATTTTTAAATTTTTGTTTAATTTTTAAAAATAATTTGAGAATGAAAACAATGCAGGAAGCAGGAGAGCATTTTTTAAAACCGTCATTGAGATCCTCTGAAAGATAATGAACTTACTGCATCCATTAATAAGAACATGAAACTTAAAAAAATGTTTTTGGGGGAAATAAAAATAATTCTGGGGGAAAATATGGTAGAAAAAATGCAATGGGGAGATTGGGAAATAAAGCTGAAATAATCTTCCCAAAATATCAACAAAACAAAGAAATGAAATATAGGACAGAAAAAAGGCTTAGTACAGGAGAATCAAAATCCCAAGTAATACATGTTCAGAAAGAGAAAATGGGGGTGGAGGGGAACAACAACAAAATAATTCAGGAAAATTTCTCAGAATTGAAGGACATGAGCTTCCATAATGAGAAAGCCCACCATGTACCTTGCATAATAGATGGAAACATTCATACCAAGGAAATTTCATAACACAGAGGTCAAAGAGAATATCCTAAAATCTCTCAGAGAGGAAAAAAAAATCAGGTACAAAAATAAGGAATAAAAGTGTAGTTGGACTTCGCAATATCACTGGAAGGTGGAAGATAATGGAGCAGTGCCTTCAAATTCTGCAGGAAAATGATTTTTAATGTATATTCCATACCCAGATGAACTATGATCAACTTTGAAGACAGAGGAAAGACATTTTCAGACAGACAAGTTCTCAAAAGTTTTACTAATTAAACACTCTTTCTTATCAAACTATTAGAGGATACAGACCACTAAAGTGAGAGATAAAAGACCTCATAGGCTCCAAAAATCAGAAGATTCAACACAAGAAAGAGAGAAAGAGGGTGACAGTAAAGGGAGATCCCAAGTCGACAGGTGTTCAGTAGACAGGGAGTAATCAGTCCATAGAGAAACAAGAAGAGGGACGCCCGGGGGCTCAGTCAGTGAAGTGTCTGCTTTTGGCTCAGGTCCTGATCAAGTCTACATCAGGCTCCTTGCTCAGCAGGGAGCCACTTCTCCCTCTGCCTGCCACTCCCCCTGCTTGTGCTCTCTCTCTCTGCCAAATAAATAAATAAATAAAATCTTTTAAAAAAAAATAGAGAAGCAAGAAGTGAGAGGGAGAATGAAATTGATAAATTATCTGATTGTAGACTGTATTAAGAAGAGGTTTACCCTTCTGGCTGAGAGTTTGGGAATCAATTAGTTATAGATACATAGAAAGCTAAGCAAGTGGGGAAAATCATAATTTAATCATTTAAAAATCGTCAAATCCAAGGAAAACAAAAATGAATAAAAAAGGAAATCTAATCATAATACAACCTGAGACTCAGATGTGAATATTTGCATAATTATAGTCATGTCAACACTGAATACTGATCAAACAATGAGGAGTTAAACCTACCTCTAATGAGAGGATGGGAAAATGGAAGAATATTTGGGGAGCAGGAGTATGAAAGAGCCAAAGTTTCACCTTCTATAGCAAGAAGATATAGATAGAGGTGAAAAGTGTAGTGAACGCGGTCTAAGACTGTTCTTTAGAACTAAGACAATTAAACAGCTGAATTGGTTGCCTCTGTGGAGTGGGAATCAGACTTGGCAAAGTGACAGACGTCTTTAGCTTCTTTGGGGTTTTTAAGCTATATAAATATATAACTTTGGTAATAACTTAACTGTTTATGAGAGATTTAGAAAAATATCCTCTAAAGCATTGCCCTAGGGTTCAGCTGTGTTAATTATATTAAGTTGATGAGGACAGCTAAATAAAAGCGATGGGGGTGGGAAGGGGAGAGCTATAAAAATGGTTTGTGGTGGATCCAGTGGCCTGGATCCAGTGCCTGNGGTCGGGGCCAGGGGAAAGAAGCAAGGACAGCTCCAGGTCTCTGGCAGCTGTGTTTGGTCTTGGTAGTGGAGAAGGGACAGCCCAGTGAAGGAGCAAGCATGGTCCAGTCACTCTGGCAAAGATTCTCACAGCACCTTAGGCTTTTCCTCCACAGCACACACAGCCCCAGCACCCAGCACGCTGGGCACATAGTGGGCGCTCAAGGAAGATTCCCTGAATGAATGAAAGACTGAATAGATGAATCATTTTACTCATGACTACTCGTGGCCTTAATCCAAATGATCTGTTAAATCAACCCCCGTTGCTACACTGAGCGGGAGGTGGTGATGACAGGGCGGGGGGCGCGGCTGCACAGAGCACCTGCTTGTATAGATCTCCACAAGTGAGCCATTAAACAGAGCCAACCAGAGAAACTAGCAGCGCACTCACTTCGTAGACGGGCTCAGAGTCCTTCCCCTCTGTCCTCACGGGCACATTTACAGTGAGCTGTGGTTATATAACACGTCTTTCCAGCCTACAATTAGGTGCATCTGAAGAGACTGGGGCCTCTGAATCATCTTTATGCATTCACCTGCCACTGAAAGAGAACAGCTGTCAAATCCCAAAACGTGCCTTGTAAACTTGAGCAAAGTTCATTGTGATGGAGGTTTTCCTCCTACGTGGGGCTCTAACAACTAAGTGGCCGTCTTACCTAAGTGTGAACCTCCCAAGATTTCCAATTACCCTGATGTGGACCCACAGGTTACCTATAGGCCAGAGGTGGCCCCCAAATCTCCACACTCCCAGAATTGCCCCAAATGAACAAGCAAAACCAGTGTGCGTGCTAGACACACAGCCTCAAGTGGGAAGGAGATGAAGCGGGTACCTGGCCCCACCGCCCCTCTTCCAGCCATACCACCTCTGAGCTCTGCCTATATGATGTCCTGGAGTCCCCACTGCTCTTATCTTAGCCTTTGATAAGAGTTCAAGTATCTTGTGATAAAAGGAAAAAAAAATCTATCTTTTCAACAAGCTTGCCTTTTGTAAACATCAGCCGAGCCNCAGCACACACCTTGCTAATCCCCAGGTGACTTTTCACACTCCCTGCTTCCATCACTCCTCCCCACGTCCTTCGTTCTCTTCTCAGCCTTCTCCCTGCTGCACAACTTCTTAATTACAGGCAATAACCTGTAAGCGTAGGTTCCACCAAAACCAAGTCAGTCACTCATCTTATTCTGCCAGTGGTTGGTTATCAGATGTCTCTCCCACACCAGACTTATCATCCAGGAATGAGCAAACATGAGAACACCCTCTTTCGAGGAGTTAAACACGACTAGGGCAGCCCCACAAGCCAGTACTTAAAAAGCCAACATGGTAATGCATGTGAAAGCCCTTTACTTTTCATAAAGGGCTGCATACTTCCAAGGAGTTCCTGACAGGCAGAGGAAGCCAACAGGGAGATACTGAGATACCGGCCAGGAATTAGTAGAAGGATCTGGAAACTCAAGGACCTAATGAGGACAAAAACCAGGTTCTACAAGAGACAGGAGAGGAGGAAGAACTGGAAAAACAGAAGGCACAAACAGAAAAGGGACCAACAGAGTTTTCCATTAGAAGGTACAGTTTCCCAGAAATCACAATGGGTATGAGGAAGGACAGCTGAGGTGCAGTCGGGGGCAGTGACTGGACTTGGGAGCACAGCTATTGGAGGATCTAAGAACCCAGGTTACTGGAGGGGTCACACCGTGGACACCGGAGCAGTGCAGCAGGGGGCGGGGTGTCTCAGGAACCTCAGGTCAAGCCTTCAGTGAAGGACACGAGGAGCAGTCAAAGCTTGATGTAGACTGAGCCCGAAGGTGCAGGAAGTGGTCAGAGTTACCCATGTCCACCCTAATATACATAGAATGAGCAGTGGGGGCCAGAAGTGGCCAAGGTGAAATCTCCTGGAAGAGCATCTGGAAGTCTTAGGCAGGACAGAGGAAAGGAGGAAGGGAAGGTATGGAGGGAAAGCGTATAGGGGAGAGGATGTGCAGGGGGAGGGCAGCAAGGGTGAGGGCGTGGGGGATAGGGCTGTAGAGGGGAGAGACAAGCAGGTTGTAGCCTGGAAAGGGCTGGGCCCAGGCTCAAGCAGCTTTGTTGGGAGGGGGGACCTGACTTCATCTGCAGGGTAGCAGCAGGGACCTGGGGGTCAGACAGGGGCCTGGGGGCCATGAGGCTTGTGGTATTCATGAAGCCCACTAAGGTTGAATCGAAACCTGGAGTCAATGCTAGAAATAACCTAAAGGCCAGCTGAATCAACCTCCTCACTTAATGAATAAGAAAAGGGAGTCCCAGACATGGAAATTTTTCCAAAGCCCATCCAGTAAGTGTGGAGAAGTTAGGACTAGAATCCAGCTCTCAGCCCCTCACTCAGCTGTGAGCTCCCACTGAGGATCCTGCAGGCTGAAGGACACAGAGCCTGGGGAAGGTCCACCCGCGTGCCTGTGTTACAGCCCCATTATAATACCTGGTTTGATACCGACAAGTTAGAAGGGACAAACTTCCCTGAGGGACGGCAGCAGGATGGTTGCAGAGAAGAGGGACACAGACCCACTCTTGGTCTTGGGCACCAGGAAAGAAGAAATGCTTACATGGTTGCTTAATTGTTTTAAACACAGCTGAGGAAACCATACCCTTTTCTTTCAATGGCAGCCTCCAGAATCACTGTCTGGAACCAGAACGGCCCATATCATGCCCTAGCAGGAAGCTCTGCGATTCCCCAAGGAGAATACGTCACCACCCACCACCCCACATCCCAACCTCTGGCCTTGGTTGGCAGTGAGGAGGATAGATGGCATTGGGGCAGAGATCGATGGAGCCAGAAATAGCCCGCCCATGTCAGGACCGCCACAGCTCAGCCCTAGCCTGTCCTGAGCCTGTCCTGAGCGGGGGCTAGCCTGGGGCCACGGACCACGACGGTTTTCCGACAGGAGGGAACCCACTGTGGTGCACGAGGCAGACTCCCATCTGTTTCAAAGCCTGTCCAGCTGCTCACAGCCACCAGCAGCTGGTCGTGTTCTCCACCTCCCCCATTGTACTGACATCTTGACTCGACGTTCTGCGGTCACAGACAAGGGCTCGACAGAGCGTCACAGGGGACAGAGCAGTGCTCATCGTCGTGCTTCCTCAGGTATTCATGTATCCGTGCACTCCTGCATTTACTCCTTCAACGACTGCCCATCCAGAGCCTCCGAGGCCAGGCCTCGCTCTGACCCAGGACCACAGAAGTGACTCACGCAGCGTCCCTGCCCTGAGGAGCCCCGGCAAGCAGAGGAGGCAGGCCTGCCAGTCAGCCGCACGGGCGGAGCAGACATGACAAGCCATCTGCCTGCGGTCAGGCTGTCTTTGGCACACACCATGCCTCATTGTTAATGTTTTTATTTTTCTTTAAAATTAGTTGAAAAATTTTATAAGCAGGAGCCTTTGCATAAAAATTCATATTTTCTGGGCCTTCAGGAGATGTGACGACACCTGGTCCACTTCCCCACCACAGCCTGAGGCTGAGTACTGCTGCTCCTTCAAGGGAAAAACAATCCCATGTGCCACAGTCTCCACCACTCCCTGGTGTCCCCAGCTGGAGGCCCCATGTGAATTGCCACAAGCTGCCCTACTGATGGTGCTGTTGTTCCCAAGCCCAGCAGCTTCCCCAGGGTGCTCGAGTGCCTTCTTCCTGCAAGCTCCTGTCCAGGGTCCTTGGTCCAGAGTGAAACGTGCTTTGGCAGAGCCAGCAGAGGGCACTGTGGGGGCGCATGGGAGAGGCACCCCGGGCACCGCTGGGGCACCTAGAATAGAGATTCCCTAACAGCCTGAGCTTCCTCCACTGCTGCAAACAATGGAGGGCAGACCTCATCCTGCACCGTTCATTCCATCATGGGTGATTTACTCAGTCATTCAAGCACACATTCAACAAGGGTTTATTGAATATTTGCTGTGTGTTTGGCACTGTGCCAGGCCCTGTCCTTAGCTCCCAGGAGTTTAAGATGTGATTAGGAATGCAAGATACAAGATTACGTCCCCTCCATGTATTATGACTCATTCATCAAGTCCCCCAACATCTTGCACTACTGTCTGCACGTAGTAGGTGTCCGACCAATATTTGTATTAATGAGTGAGACAGTAACTAGTAAGCAGGCCTCTTACTTACCGAGCTCTTCCACCTTCACACCTACAGTCTCAATCCTCAAGATAGGTTGTTATTTTCCTGTTTTAATGACAAAGCAGTGAGGCCCAGAGAGGTTAAGTAAACTGCTTAAGGTCACACAGCCAGTCTGAGCCATCTCAGCAGTGCAAGGCAGGGCACGCTCAGGGCCAACGTGCAGCACACACGGGGGCTGCCTGGGGCTTTCAGAAGGGCGAGCAGTGAAAAGGGGCTGGAAGTGAGAGAAGGGTCCATGAAGATGGGACAGAGGAGCTGGTAGAGGTGGAAGAGGACATCTTCCCAGATAGAGGAGGGGCTGGACAGAGCAAGAGCTTCAAGGACAGCACCCATTGTGAAGTCCTCCATACATGCTTCCTGGGTCAAGGGGTGGCGAGGCCGCCATGACTGGACATGATCCTTCAGCAAATGTGAGGTCTCCCATCTGCCAAGCCCTGGACTGTGTGCTCAGGAGGGCAGGAACATGAAGAACTTCCCTTGAGGGTCCACAGGCCATTGTCAGACAAAAGCAAAATAGGTACCCAACCCAGGAGAGGAAGTGTTGAGGCCAGAAGTGGTGTGGGAGCAATTTGGGGGGAAGAAGAGCTATTTCCAATCGGGAAGATCAGAGCAGGCTCCTGGATGAGGTGGCATTTGAACCGAGCCATGAGGGCTCAGTAGGACTGCACCCTGTCATGGGTGAAGGGCACTCGGGTGAGAGCACCAAAGACAAAGGCCTGGGGTGCATGTGGCAGGTGGGCCCCCTATGACCCCAGGAGAGGAGCTGGAAGGGAACAGGAAGAGAGGCTGAGGGGCAGGGCAGGTGTTTCTGGGGAGCTTTGTGTGCTGTGCTAAGCCGCTCAGCTTTCTTCCCCGGGCAAGGGAGGTTGGTAGCCAGGGAGGGACAGGTCTTGCCCAAAGAGAAGCTACATAAAAATGCTTGTCTTGTAGGCTGTAGGTTTCTAAAGGCTTGGCTCTAGAAACGCATTCACCCCGAGGATCTCTCAGACTGCGAGAGGGAGGTGTGATCGAAATCACCCTTAACCAAGAACCAGGATGTCTGGGCCCAGTTCCTGCTGTGTCACCAAGCAGGCCCCTCTCTGGCATCAGTTTCCTCATCTACAATACGAGGGGGTGGGGCACTTCCACCAACCCTAACCCTAACACCAAGTCACGCCCTGTGAGTCTAAGAACCGCGTGCCAAGACCTCAGCCTCCAAGGACTGCTTATCACAGAGCCAGGCAGACACAGGAAGGCTCAGCCAGCCTTGCTGGGCTGCACGCACGGGGGAGGCAGAACCAGCAGCCGCTGACTGACCAACCTCAATGGGAGCAGGGGGAGCGTGAGAGCTGCCAAGGGAGAGGCAGCTGGCTTGCTCAGGTAGGGCAGGGGTTGGGGTGGAGAGGAAGTAAGCTACCCAGCCAGCTTCCTCCCAAACCAGCTCCAGGCCCAGCCTGGGCATTTCACAAAAAGGCCAAAAGAGCTTTGTGAACATTTCCTGTCCCGCCCCAGCCCCTTTCCTGGCACTGACAGTCCAGCTCAGGGTTACCACACTGCTCACCTGTGAAGCAATCTTCCCACGAGAGCTGAGTATCTGGCCAGAAGCTGCCTATAAATGTTGGACACACACAGCGCTGTCAAATCCCTCTGTGTGGCTCCTTGACTTGGGTAAGTGAGCTCTCGGCTTCCCCCCCACCCCGACTCCTTCTTCACCTTCCCGCCATGACGGGGCCTCCTCCAAGGTCTCCTCCTGGAAGCCCTCTTCGATTGACCCACCCACTTGAAAATTCCCTCACATTTTCTTGGACCGTGTTCCACGGGGGCCTCCTGTCCTCAAATGCCCGCTCTTCAGCGTTCTCCAGACACTCTAAAACCACCCCTCCCATATGTGGGGCAATATCTTCTCTCAGACCAGCTGCGAGCTTCTTTTCCTTCTGTGTTTCCCCTGTTGTTCCTACGTGCGGCCTGTGGGAGGTGTCAGGGGAGCCCGGCAGCCTTTTCTTCTACACACCTGAACCCTGGCTTGTCACTCCTCAGAACGCAGGAAGATGGCGGACCAGATGTCGCAGCTGGAATGCAGCATTGAGACCATCATCAACATCTTCCACCAGTACTCTGTGCGGCTGGGGCACCCGGACACGCTCAACCAGAAAGAGCTGAAACAGCTCGTGAAAAAGGAGCTGCCAAACTTCCTCAAGGTAGGCAGAGGCTCCTGGCAGGCCTGGCGCAGCCTGGGGCGTCCAGGCTAAGGCTGGGGTATGGGGGTACACTCTGCAGAGGCACCGGGCGCCCCGTCACTAGAGCCGTTACAACTTAAAGAGCAGACTGACTGGCAGTCAGTATGTATGCTGCTGCAGGACCCTGTCCCAGACAAGGGTGCCTACTGGCAAACAGGGACCCACTGTCGGCACATGCAGCAAAAAGACGTTGGCCAACAAAGAGCACAGATAAATCCAATGCCCGTTAGTGCCCCAAAGGACATAAGAGAGAGCGCTGCGGGTGATTTGGGCTGGGTGGGGAGAGCTGACTAGTTGGGTGGACAAGAAGGCCCCCTCCAAGGAGGTCTTTTGAGTTGACACCTGAATCGAGGAGGGAAGCAACAGAGGACAACCCTTGGCAGAAGCGGAGAAGACGCTAACCCTCAGCCGGGTCTCAGAGCGCAAGAGCTGAGGGGCTCCCTAACCCTGAGGGTCCAGAGTAGGACACACGTCCACCACGGGTAGCGAAGCACCCTGACGACCAGTGGCATGCACAAAACACTCAGTAACATAATTAGTTTATTTCCCTGATCTGCAAATGACTAGGCACTTCTAGAAAAAAAAAAAAAAGGATTGTTTCCATCCGGTCTTTTAGTCTTCTTTACAAGTCTGGGAACTTTGGGGAAACAGAGGCCTGGACTAAGAAAGGTGACGTGTCTGAGTTCCGGTCTCAGTTCCATTCCTGGGGCAAGTGGCAGCCCTCCCCAAGCCCCACACAGCTCAGGAGGTGGTACAGGGGGGATGCTGACAGCTCCCCACAGGTGCGGACATTGGGAAGCAGGATGCTGGATCAGGACAGATAGGAGAGGGTACAGCCAAGAGCTAGTGGGGCAAGGTTCTCCTCGGTGTGATTCTTACACCTGCCCCACCACCCACCTCCCTCGTCCAGGAGTGGGGGTAAGCCGAGACCTTGCCGAGCAGCTGCTGCAGAGTGAGTGCTCTGCCCAGGGAACTGGGAAAAGTGCAGAAAAGAAGGCTGTGTGGAGGTGCTGCAGGAGTGGGAAGGGCCTGGGGGCTGAGCTGGGCACCCACAGGGTCTGGGGAGGGGGCTCAGCTGAGCCTCCCCAGCCAGAGAGTGGAACCAACGCAGACTGGATCTTCCACCTCCCGCCCCCCCCCCAGTATACTTCATCACACCTTTGGGGTCAATGGAGAGCATACACTGCTCTCTGGCCCCACACAAGGTACAAACCATCGTGTTCTCCTCAGACACTTCCCCTCCATGTAGGTCGAAATGAGTGTCACTTATGAGTAACCTAGAGAGGGAAGGGAGAGGTGGAAAAAGGGGAGGGAGCAGGACAGACAGGTGGAGGGACTGGGACAAGGCTGGGCTCGTGTCCACCGTCCAGCTCCCAAGCCTTGTCACTTTGCACAGACTAGTTCGCCTTTTCTAAGACAGTTTCCTCAAGGAAGACACCCAAGGCTACCTGTTAAGCTTGTTATAAAGACCGAATGAGGTGACATTTCTGTACATACTGCTTGCACGACTTCAAGGACGTCACTTGATCTCAGTCCCTCTTCTGTAAAACGGAGAGAACGGTAGTGCTCAGGTCCCATGCAGAGTAAGTCAGCAAGTGTCTAGCACACCTGCAGCACCCTCTACACTGTGGGCATCTGTCAGTGGTCATTTTTAACTTTTTAACTAAGGCCTAGGAGGCCAGGTTTCCCTGTGCCTTTGCCTGGGGTCATTGGCCGAGCTCCCCGTCCCCAGCGCTGGCCACACCCAGCCCTAACTGCCCTGTCTCCCCCACCCACAGAAGCAGAAGAAGAATGACAATGCCATAAACAAGATCTTGGAGGACCTGGACACAAATGGAGACAAGCAGCTGAACTTCGAGGAGTTCTCCATCCTAGTGGGCAGGCTGACGGTAGCCTCTCACGAGGAGATGCACAAGAATGCCCCGGAAGGAGAAGGCCACAGCCACGGGCCAGGCTTTGGGGAGGGTAGCCAGGGCCACTGCCACAGCCACGGTGGCCATGGCCACGGCCACAGCCACTAATCAGGAAGCCAGGACACCCTGCCCCTGCCTAACTAGGGCCACAGAGAGGCCAAACTGCCTTCTAGGGAGCTGGGGGGCTGGGGAGCAGGGGGCAAAATAAAGTCTTCCTCCAAGCCAGCGCGCTGTGTGCTTCCTTCCACCACCCCCTTCCCAACCTGTCCTTCCAGGGGCCTGCGTGGTACATGGCCCTGCCCCTTCACTGCTCAACCCCTTCATCTGGTAATAACAGAGTAAGAAGCCACAATAATGTGGGTCTGTCCTAAGCCCCTTGGGCTCACTTCCCTGACCATTTCCTCACCTCTGACCTCAGGCCCCACCACTCAGGTCCCAGTCACCTCAGTCCAGCTCAGGACTGTACTGCCCGTCAAATTGGCGCTCGTCACCACAGAAAGCAAAAGGGGGAGTATCCCTGCCTCTCGACATGCAGGCCACCCCCCCACCCAGCGCTGACCGCAATCTTCCACAACCATCTGTCGTCTCCTAAAAGACCTCATTCCCCTGGAAGTTGTCCAGAGGTGCGCGTAGATGGGCCGTGTCTAAGGAGGGTTACTGAATCGGGTGTGTTTGCCCAGCAATTGAGTTCTGAATCCATGGGAGCAAATCGGTGTCTCTTCACAGGTGGGCACTGGGGCAGGTGCGGGCACGGATGAAGGTTGGGGAGTCTGACCCGTGCACACTCAGTCCCAGCAGGATGGAGAGAGAGAAGAGCCCTGCCTGCTGGTTGGAAGAATGAGCTCCGATCATGTCCCTGCAGCTATACGGCTCAAGCGCTACCATGAGGAGGCTGGGCTTTGGGTCCAGAGCTCCCTGCGCAAATGAAGAATATGAGACAGAGTGGAGAAGGAACCAGTCCAAGGCCATAATGGGTGAAGTGGCTCAGTCGGTTAAGTGTCTGCCTTCAGCGCAGGTCATGATCCCAGAGTCCTGGGATCGATCCTCAAGTCAGGCTCCCTGCTCGGTGGGGAGTCTGCTTCTCCCTCTGCCTCTGCCCCTCCACCTGTTCATTCTTGCTCTCTCTCTTTCTCTCTCTCTCTCTCAGAAAGAGAGAGCTCAAGTGGGAGAGGCAACATACAGAGAAGGAAAGGGAGAAGCCGTCCCAGGACCCTGGGATCATGACCCGAGCCAAAGGCAGACGCTTAAATAACTGAGCCACCCGGGGGACCCAATAAATAAAATCTTATAAAAAAATAAAATAATAATAATAATAATAATAATAATAATAATAAGGCAGAGACGAAAGGGCCTCAAATCCCATCTTCTCCATATCTTCTCCATGGGCTGGATGTCCTGGCTCCTTCCCCACTGCTGAATGGGAAGAAGGAATAAGTCAGGTTTCCACTGTCCCACACTGGCTGACTACAGCCGGTCCCAGGCTGTCTGCAGGCAGACTGTGCAGGCCTCTGCTCTAAGGGTCCAGGGGCCTCTGCTGTGGGTACAGGGATTTGATGGCTCCCACTCGAGGGCATAAGGGTGTTTCCAGGAACTGCTCCAGGCTGTGAGCTTGGGGAGTAGGGTTCAGAAGCCCCCAGTCCCTTCCCTGCCTGACTTAGGGAGCTGACAGCTGGGGAGACTCACCTTCTGATAGACCTTCTCCCCAACCTTCATGACCAGGGAGGAGTCCCCTTCTGAATGCAGCTTGGTAAGACAAAGAGAACCAGCCTGGGAGTCGGGAGGCCTGGGGATGCTCTGGGCACCCCCACCCCTCTGCCCACCCTCCCTTTTCACAATGTGCCACAAATATGTCTGTGGCTCTGCCTCCCCACTGGACCGTGCACTCCATGGGGGCCAAGCCTGCGGCGTCTGCGTACCTCTGCTTTATCCCCAGCACTCAGCGTAGTGGCCGCTACGTGGCAGGTTCTCAACGAATACTGACCGTGCAGATGTCCTAAAATTTCCCACATGCCCCCTTCTCATGGCTGGTGTGGAGAAGAGGGGGGAGGAGGAGGGGTTAAAACTGGTAGATGGGAGGCTTCTGGATGTCCTGAGTCTCAATCTGGAAGGTAGGGGGCAGCAAGGTGTTGGGACTCTGAAGCCCCACCCCCACTTCACTCAGTCAGACCAGCCTGCATCTGCTGCACGCTAGAACCTTCCCTTTGAAAAAGAGGGTTTGTCTTGAAAATAGTTAGAAAATTGTCGATTAAACCCAACCTGCCCTGCCCCCATGCTTGGCTGATGCTCCCGGCACCCCCGACAGGTGGTGGCCTGGCCTGGACCCCTTCAGGAAAGAGTTTCCTAATGTGGCGCTGACGCTTAGAAGTTTCTTCACCACACCAAGCCAGAATCCGCCCCCTTGTGCCTGCCGGGCATTAATCCTGTTTCCCCCCACCCCACATCTCTGGGGACACGGAGTAAATCTAACCCCTTCCATCCATGCAGCCACCCATCCACTTCTTCAAAGCATTTTCCCTAAATGACAGTCCAGGCTTTCCCCAGCCTCCGCACCTTTGCACCAGGAATGCTCTCACCACCCTGGGGTCTCTAGCAAGTCTCTTAGGACCTGTAGAGGCCCAGAGCTTCTGTCACTGCCGTCATGAAGACGTCCCTGACCACCGTCTTCTGCAAACATGCCCCTCCAGGCCCATGGAACTCTCTGACACTTAACCACTGCACTTCTAATACAGACTTGGAAGCCCCTATCAAGTCCGATGATGGCCCTGAGGGCAGAAATTATGACTGATTTGCGTCAAATCCCCAGGTGCCAGAATGAAGCATTACAGATGAGCAAGTGAAAGTAGGGTGGTCCTAGGATCCTGGGAAGCTGGAGGGGTTGCTGAAGAGGGTGGAGCAGCTGCGGGGCAAGATGGCAGGGGACAGAGCTTAGATGCCAAGAGTTCTCCCTTTTGCCTTCTCTCGGCTAGCTCAGTCTAGGAATAGGAGGGAGTTCTAGACTCCAGGGGAAGGTCTGACAGCAAGCCACTTTTGCTGAGCCCTGTGGGATTTTAGGAGAGCTGGTGAAGGCGATTCAGCCATTTCTATCACATTAACCCCTTCCATTCCAAAAAACCGGTCCTGTAAATAATCCTAAAAGTTGTATGGGACCACAAAAGACCCTGAATAGCCAAAGTCATCTTGAGAAAGAACAAAGCTGCGGGTATCACAATCCCAGATCGCAGACTATCTGCAAAGCCGTAGTAATCCAAACAGCATGGTACTGGCAAAAAATAGACGCGCAGATCAATGGGACAGCCTGGAGAGCCCCAAATAAACCCATGATTATACGGTCGATTAATCTTCAACAAAGGAGGCAAAAATATACAATGGGGAAAGGACAACCTCTTCAATAAAAGGCTCTGGGAAAACTGGACAGCTGCATGCAGAAGAATGAAACTGGACCACTTTCTAACACCATACACAGAAATAAACACAAAACGGATTAGAGACCTAAATGTGAGACCAAAGCCATAAAATTCCTAAAACATAGGCAGTAAACTCTTGGACATCAGCCTTAGCAATATTTTTCTGGACATATCGCCCCGGGCAAGGGAAACAAAAGCAAAGATAAACTATTGGGACGACATCATACTAAGAAGGTTTTGCAGAGTGAAAGAAACAATCAGCAAAACAAAGGCAACCTACTAAATGGTAGAAGATATTTGCAAATGGCATATCTGATTACTATGGTGGGATTCATATCCAAAATATGTTAAATAACTCATACACTCAACACCAAAAAAACAAGTAAAATTTAAAATAGGCCAAGAACCTGAATAGACATTTTTCCAAAGAAGACATACAAATGGCCAACAGACACATGAAAACATGCTCAGCATCAGGGAAATGCAAATCAAAACCACCGTGAGGGATCACTTCACACCTGCCAGAATGGCTAAATTAAAAAAGAGAAGAAACAACAAGTGTTGGTGAGGATGTGGAGAAAAAAGAACCCTCGTGCACTGTTGGTGGGAATGTAAATTGGTGCAGCCACTCTGGAAGACAGTGTGGAGGTCCCTCACAATTAGAAATAGAGTTACCGTGATTCTATTTCTAGGTATTTACCTGAAGAATACAAAAACACTGATTTGAAAAGATATACGCACCCCTATGTTTATTGCAGCATTATTTACAATAGACGCGGTATAGAAACAACCCAAGTGTCCGTCCATAGATGGACAGATGAGGAAGATGTGGTGCACATACATGATGGAACATAACTCAGCCATAGAACAGAGTGAACTCTTCCCATTTGTAACAACATGGATGGACGTAGAGCGTATTACGCTAGGTGAAATAAGTCAGACAGAGAAAGACAAATACCATATGATTTCACATATACCTAGAATCTAAGAAAAATAAAACAAATAAAACCCCCAAAAAAGCATTAAAGGACTCAAATACAGAACAAACTTGTGGTCACCAGTGGGGGCAGGGGGACAGCCAAAATAGGTGAAGGGGAATAGGTAAATTTGAATATAACAAATTTCCAGTTATAAAATAAATAAGTCACAGGGATAAAAAGTACATAATAGGGAATATAGCCAATAATATGGTAATAGTGTTGCACGAAGACTGATAGTAACCGCACTTACCCTGAAACTAATGTAATATTACACACCAACTATACTTCAACGAAAAATTAAAAACAAAAAAGATAGTCCTATTGAGTAGAGAGGAGCTGGCTTCCTTCCTCAGTGTGAGGGTTCAGATTCCCACCCCACCTGAGAATCATCCCTCTGTGATTAAGGAGTCCTTCTGGGAAATAGGAACTTTCGGGGTTTCCCCTCCTCACAGTGGCTAAAGAGCAGAGCCCATCACGAGACGCCTACCTCGGGTTCCTGTAAGGAGGAGCTGTCCTCCTTCGCAGTGGAACCTGAACTTCTGGATGGCTTTCTGGGAGGGACGAGGAAGAGACGGTGGCTGGCCAGACACCTCATAGTGCCCTAAATGTGCTCTGGGGCTGGGGGACATGGATGCTGTAGAACTGGGGGAAGAGGTGAACTTTCTCGTCGCCATTCACTTGTTTGTCCATTCATTCATTTGTTCAACACACATTGATGGGGGGGGGCGCTGATAAAGAGGCCTCGCCTTGTCATGAAGAAGCCCAGGCCTGCAGGGCAAACACCACCGCTCCTCAAATGATTTTAATATGGAAAATGAAAGGCTAGAGAGAGTAAAGTTTGGTGGGACTTTGAGGTAGGAACATGACCCTTGAGCAGAGGCTGGGAGAGCAAATATTAGACCCACGTCAAGACTGTGGGCATCCTCGGATAAACATGCAGATGCTCGGAATGAGGCCTGGAAGTGGGCGGACGTGGGGTCTGATCAGGAACAAGGAGCCCTGGGGGTGGGAGAGGAGAGGTGGGAGAGGCTCAGGTGAGCAGGCCAGCGTCTATGCTTGGAGCTTGCACTCTCAGCAGGAGAACAGACGGCAGGAGCAGTGGGGGTTTTAGGGAGGAATGTAATTTAACCATACGTATATTTTAAAGTCTCTCTATGAGACTTTATGGGATGGATGTGGGGTGGGAATGAGCCGGCAGGCCCGGGCCAGTGAGGAGGCTGCCGGTTAGTCGGGGGGGGGCGGTGCTGAGAGAGCCCAAGATGGCACTTCTCAGAGAAGAGGAGTCCAGCCAGGATCTCAACATATGCGTGTCCCATCTCAGCCAGGCAGGCCTGCCCCCCACACCCTACAGGACGAAGAGGGTGACTCTGCACTGTTTCCCAAGACCTCGACAGGAAGAGAAGCCTCAGCTTTCTCCAGCCCAGTGAGGCAATTTTACACAACCCTGACACAAACTCTGCTCTGAGGAAAACTCCAGAATCCAACCTCCACGCCCACCCACCCCCTCCCCAAAGTTGCTGTACAAAGCCCTGTGTCATGGATTTTGACATTCCAATTACCAAAGTGACAGCGGAGCTGAAACAGACGGTTGCTCAAGTCCTGGTGCCTCTTGGGGCCTGGGCCTGGGACAGTTCCTCTACCCCAAGACTCCAGTTGGCTCCATGGCCTGACTGGGCCCCAAACCCGGTCTTCAAAGATCCCCTCACACACACAAGAGACAGGGAGCATGAGCACCTGGGAGGGCCAGCTGGCCTCTTCTGGTGAGCACCCGCATGTATTCCCATTTTTGCCCATGTACCCAGAATTAATGTGCAGATCAGAGAGACAGGGGACTGTTGCCAAGGCCTGAGGGAGCAGCATGGGGCCCAGTTCCAGTCCACCTCTCCTCTCTTCCTTCTGCCTCCCGCCGTCCCTTCTCCAGGCTGCACATTCCTCCCTCCATCAGTCTACATTCTCTCTCTGAGTCATCTCCTCTCATGCTGCTTCCTGCCCTTCTGGTGTCGGAGGTGGGGTGCAGTGCCAAGGAGCTGGGGTGTTTCCAGGAAGGGCATTGCCTTTGAGCAGTAACTCGGGGTCCTGACTAGTCAGGGGTGTCTCCTCCAAAGCAGAACATGCGCAGCTTTGGAAGCACCTGTTAATAGTGGAAGGAGAAAATCACGAGGGGAAATAGTAAGGGCTGAGGGTCTTGAGCCTGGAAAACAGAAGCAAGGGGGTTCATAACAACTGCCTTCAAATATTGCTGACGTCAGGGGAGAGAGAAGGCCACCCCATCGCAAGACCTCTAACCCTCTGTGATGGGGCCCCAATCCTCCCTTCCACCATCACCACAAGCTTCTCACTTTCTTCTTTGGACCAGCTGCTCATGTCCTCAGTTAGAAAACACTAACTCAATTCCACAAAACCAACATCCATCGCGTATTCGTTGATTCAGGGCTGGAGGTTGAGGCACAGCTGCATACGGACACCACTCCGGGTGCTGGGCCAACAAAGAAGGCGAGTCCCTGCTCCCTTGAGTTTACGTCTAGAGAAGAGTCAGACAGTAAACAAGCCAAGGAATAAAGGATCGATCGCTTCAGAGGTGTTGAGCGCCACAAAGAAAATCAAAGAGGGAGATGTGATGGAGTGCTGAGTGGGGCAGGGAAGCGGGCAGGGCCTCCCAGGCGAAACAGTGATGGAAATGAGGCCAGAGAGCAAGCCTTGGAAAACTTGTGGTGGGTTTAATCAGGTGAGTGACACAGTGTGATTTGTGTGTGGAGGACATCTGGCTGCTGTGCGGAGGAGGTTCAGGGACCAGAGTAGAAGCGTGGGGAGCAGCTAGGAAGCCGTGGCACCAAGCCCGGTCTTCTCATCAAATACAGCGTTAGGTCCCTGCCCTCCAGGAGCCCTCAGCCTAATGGGGGCAACAAACACCCAAATAGATATTTTCAATATCATGGTGTGGGCCAAAGAAAAACTGGGGCGATAACCACAGGCATCTTGGGACCACAGAGGAGCCACCATCTGCCTGGCTTCTAGGCGTCAGTGGAGGTGGAGAGAGAGAGAAAGAAGGCCAAGGTAAGCACCCGCAGATTAATACCAAGGTGAGTTTTGAAAGGGCAAGAGTTGAGCTACTGTGTGCCCAGTGCTGTTAGCTAATCAGAGAAATCAGAGAAGCATAGTCTAGTTTACTTTCTTTTGACTTAGATGACTTTTTATATTGGCCAAGTTAAAATGTTGATTCCTAGTCATTTTTGCACTAGGCTCCTGGTAGCCATCCCATTGAATCCACATCCTTTCCTGATTTCCAAATTCCCATTATGCACATTGGCTTGGCTTGGCTTGGCTTGGCTTACAGTGTGCCCGCAGCCCGCCTGAGATGTCTTTCTGAAGGTCAAGGTGGTGCACGCGTGACAGTAGTATTGGTGTCCCTCATCGAATAATAACGCCTTTGCCCAGAGCACTCTGTCAGACTAATCCTGATGGGCAGGCAAACCCCAGAGTTCCATGAATCTACTGTGGATGGGAGGGTGGAAACCTGTGAGGGATGTGGGGGGGTGAGCTCCCTGGTGGATGCAACAATTGGGTTGAGCCTTGGTGGGCAAGCAAAAGATCTGGATCTCAGTGGTCTGGTGCCTTAAACAGAGTAGGTGCCTTAAAGGGACTAGAGGCCACTTCAGACAAAGAGGACAATAGCACAGCAGGTGCAGAATCCGAAAAGTCCGAAAGTTCACAAGGAAACTAGGGAACATTCCAGAATGGTTAGAGACCCGAACTCCGAGTGCTGGGCAGGGGGTTGATGGCAAGACGCTGCAGAGAACAGGTCCAATCTCTGTGATCCTGTGGTTCTGACAGTCCTTGTGTCCAACCGCTTGATTCACCATGCTGGCCATCATCTGGGGACAAGGCTCTGCACTTTCATCTAGTCCAAATTGCACATTCCAGGTGGAAAGACTGAGGCTCAGACAAGGGAGGCCACTTGCTCAAAGTCAGTGCCAAGAAGCAGTGGAGCTGGAGGGTTAACCAGACACATTTGATTCCAGGCTGGGAGCCTTTCTTGCCCTCAGGTGCCTCTGGCTGATGGATTTTTACCAAGTTTGGGGGCCTTAACAGTTCTCCAAATCGAATTTAAGTTCAGTCAGTGGTTCAGTTGGCTATTTTGAAACCAAAATTATGGTTGGTGAATGTTTTCGCAACAGCAAATACACTGGGTTTTGTTCCTATTGGTTCGTTGTTGTTTTTTTACCACATTCTGATAAGACTCTGTATCTCAGAGCTGGTCACAGACACATGAGTGCTCTGGTTTGTGCAACAACAACCTGGTCCAGCAGCTTCAAGGTCTTTAGGGAAAGACGCAGCTTAACTGCCCTTGGTTACCTGTCCAGTACTGGTCAACTTTATCCAACTCTGTCCTAAAATTAGCCTCATCTTTGCTTGGGTGGTGAGTAGCTGCCCAGTGACAGCAATTACTTCCTGCACAAGCTGGCATCTTACTATGAATGCCACTGGCTGTTGAGTGCTTGCTTGGCACCAGGAGCTGTGCTAAGTGCTTCACATGTTCTGTTAGGTTATCTGGTCCTCATACCAACTCTGGAAGAGAGGGACCACTGTTACCCCCACTTTATTGATGGGGAAACTGGGACTTAGAAGGTCTCACAGTGATTAAGTGGTAAAAATAGGTTCTGAACAAGAACCCGAACCCCAACCCTCATACTCTTGGCCACTACCCTTTTGTGCCCAAGAACACCCTTCCCTCCAACCCTTCTAGATCCCACTCAAAGTTCTCCTCCATTCCATCAAAGCATCTGGGATATTAAAACTGGATGACACCTGAGTGTTCATCTAGTCTACAATCTTCAAAATGAATTTCTTTAATTCCTTTGGGTTCTTCAAAAACAAAGAGAACAGAGGTCCAGAGAGGCAAAGTGCTTCACCCACTGGGGTCACCCAGCAAGTGAGGGATTTTCTGAATGTTTCCCCATTGTCATCTAGGCGGGGGCCATTCCAAGACTCCCTTCTCTGGGTCCTGAATTCCTTCCTCTTCTGCCAATCACACGTCACCCCCCCCTTCAGCCTCCCATACTTTCTTCCTGCCTCAGCTTTACCTCAGATCCACATCCCACAGATGTGGCTGGTGGCCCAGCAAACCTCCAACCCCAGGCCTCAGTGGTCAGTACTTGTCACTTCCTGGATTCCGTCCTCAATCCCAGCTTCCTACACGTTGCCTCAACAGGGCTTGGCAGCAAATAAACTGAAAGGCAGGCCCACCCCTTCCCCAATATAAAGCTCCCCTTCTTCTCTGTCATACCTAGGCTCCAGAAAATTACCTAATCTTTCTCAAGTTTTGTCACAAACTCTATGCTCTGGCCTGTCTCTCCTGCTGGTGAGAAGCCAGATGGAGCAGCCACTGGCGGGTCTGGGAGAGCCCAAGGCTGGGCCCTGGCGGCTGCTTCTACGACGTCTTAGTCTCCTCAGTGGCTAGAGTGAAACGCCATAGACTGGTGGCTTTAACAGCACACATGTACTTCTCGCCATTCTCGAGGCTAGAAGTCTCAGATCAGGTGTCAGCATGGTCGGGTCATGGTGAGGGCTCTCCTCCTACCTTGAAGACAGCACCTTCTGCTGTGTGCTCACATGGCTTTCTCTCGATGTGTGCTCATGGACAGAACTCTCCCTCTCTTTGTCTTCTCCTTCTTATAAGGGCACTAATCCCGTTGTGAGGGTCCCACCCTCATGACCTGAGCTAAACCTAATTACCTCTTGAAGGCCCCATCTCCAAATATCATAGCATTGGCAGGCAAACAAACGTTCAGCCCATAACCTTTAGGTATTCTGACACCCGACTACATGGAGTGTGACTCCAAAGGGCACCCCATCTTCCCCAGACCGAATTCAGTGCCAGAGAGGGGTTGAAGGCAGGGACACCCCCAGTGACTTTTGCTGAATGCACTTCTCACCAGGGCAAGCCGACCCTGTCCCTTAAGAAGATAATTCCTGCCCTCGGAGGCCATGCTCCTTCCTCTTTCTCCTGGGACAATTTATACAGAATCAAACCAATAATCATAACAATTTCCATATATTCATCCGTGTAAGAGATGTTCATGAAACCCTATCATATGCCAGGCACAACGAAACAGCACCTGCTCACCCTAGTCTATGGAGGAGACGGGCATTAAACAATCACATCAGTGGATGCTGAGTCACAACAGGAGAGAAGAATCCAGGAGAGAGGCATTTAATTCTAGTGCATTTAACAAAGAACTTGACCCAGACCACATTAAGGAGGGAGGCTGGCCAGTGAAGTGTTCTCTTGCCATACCCTGTGTTGGGTAGAGCTAACCCTCTTCTCCCTGCTCCTATGTCCCTTCCTGCCCCCACCCACACCCTTGAAAGAATCAAAGAAAGGTTCTTGGAAATTCTGCATCTTTTTCCCCCTTTCAAAGTTCTACCCCAAATTTCAGGTTCAAGGGTCTACTCCTCCAGAATACCTGCCTGACCCCAACACGCAAGGCTGGGCCACTCTCCCGTTCCCCATGACACCCTGTGCTTACTCCTGCCAAAACAAATACAATGCCGAATGGGGATTTCTGCTGCTCAGATTTTCACCTGGCAAGGACTTTGTCTCTCATCTCTGTGTCCTCAACTTCCAGCCCCTATCGCGGGGAAAAATCTTTGGAGTAATCCTTGATTTCTCACGACCGCCTTCAAGTGTATGCAGAACCTCACTACCCCTCACCACCAGGATGCCCGCCACCCTAGTCCAGCCCTGTCATCCCTCAAGAGGGTTAGGGCTGCACTTCCAGGGTGATCACCGTGAACTACACATAACCATCGGCCTCATGAAGAGTGATTGTGAGCATGACGCAAGCTGGATTTCAAAGGCTTAGAAAAAAGAAAAGGATGGAAAATATCTCAATAATAACCTCTATATTGTTGGGGCGCCTGTGGGGCTCAGTCAGTTAAGCATCTGACTCTTAATCTCAGCTCAGGTCATGATCTCTGGGTCGTGAGATCGAGCCCTGCAACGGGCTCTGCACTGAACGTGGATTCTGCTTGAGATTCTCTCCCTCTGCCTCTTCCTCTGCCCCACCACCCCCCACTAGCGTGTCTCTCTCTCTCTCTCTCAATCTCTCTAAAAATAAATAAAAAATTACTTCTAGGGACACCTGGGTGGCTCAGTCAGTTAGGCATCTGCCTTCAACTTGGGTCATGATCCTGGGATCCTGGGATTGAGTCCTACATCAGGCTCCTTGCTCAGCAGGGAGCCTGCTTCTCCCTCTGCCTGCTGCTCCCCCTGCTTGTGTGCTCGCTCTCTCTGTCTTTTGCTCTCTCTCTGAAGAATAAATAAATGAAATCTTTAGAAAAAATGACTCTATGTTGTTGAAGTGATACTATTTTTGATCTATTAGGGTTATAAAATTTATTATTAAAATTAATTTCCTCTTTATTTTCACCTTTTTAGTTGTGGGTACTACTAAACTTAAAATCACAAACATGGCCCATATTGTGTTCCTATTGGCCAGTGCTAATCCAGGGAATCCCCCCTCACTGTTCTCCTTGCTTGCACTCTGGGGTCTGCCCTCTACAATTTCTTCTCAACAAAGGCAGCTAGAGTAACCCTTTTGAAACATAAATGAAATCATCTTGCTCCCTTGCTCAAATCCTCCCAGTGGGTCCTTAACACACTTAAATCCAAAGTCTGCCCCAAGGTCTGCAAGCCCCTGCTCCCTGCTCCCTGCTTCCTACAGGCACACACCACCTGCAACTCCCCACCTCAGTTCCTGCACGTTGCCTTTTGTGCCGTGTTTTTGAGCAGGACAAGTGTGTGCCCAACTCAGAGACTTGGCCTCTCTCTGCCCGGAACTCTTGGCCCAGATATCTGCAAGCTGTTCTCCTCCCTTTCTTGGATTTCTGCTCAGATGCATTTCTTGAGCATTAAACTAAGCCAGAGTGCCTCTCCTTTCCCTCCCACCCCAACCTTACTTCGCTCTTTAGCTGTCTTCATACCACTTATCACTGCCTACCCCTGTATCACAGGATGTGCTTTTATTTGTTTGTCTATTTGTTTGTTTGCTATCCTTCCCCACAAGCCCCAGGTGGACAGGGTTTTGTGTCTTTGGTCTCTGGTTTTCACAGATGTTCAATGAATATTTGTTGAATGAATGAATAAAGGAGCCAAACAATGAACATTTAATAGTTGGTGAACAAATGAACTAACAGATAAGGGGGTCCCAGGTCTCTAAATGAGGTCTGCCAGAATCACGGGGGTGTGGTTTTCTCCAGTTTGGGGACCGTGGCCATGGAAAGAAAGAAAGTGCATACTACTAAGAACTTTTCAAGAATACATTTATTAACTCCCACTTCCCGCGTGCAGAGCAGGGCTTCCGTGATTACAAGGAAAGGTCTTCCTGCGAACTTTGCTGGAGAAGAGCCCTCGGAGCTCCTTACTCTTTGTGGATATCCTCATGCGCAGTCAGCAGCACACGGACCACCAGGGTTACAAATTCACTAAAGTCGATCTGTCCATCTTTATCAGCATCCAGATCTTGGAATGTTTTGTCAATCGTAGCCTGATCTTTGGTGTTCTAGAAGGGGACATCAGAGACAGTGAGCTCAGACTCTCCTGAGCTCGGCTCAGGGAGGCCCAGGGACATTAACTATTCACCAAAACTGTGTTGGAGAATCCAACGTGACAAAACAGAAAACAGAGGGAAGCAGCTGTCATGAGCTAGCCTAGAGCCACACAAGCAGCTGTCATGAGCTAGCCTAGAGCCACACAAGTCTCGACCTGGAAGGTCTCTGTAGCTCACGAATCCCCACAGGTGAGGGAACAATCCCAAAGAGAGAGGTGAATAGAGCCTGAGGTGACAGAGTGAGTTACGGAGGGAGGGAGGGAGGGAGGGAGACTCCCCCATCCCACAGCTCAGGAGAGCACCCTCAGGCTGACCCCAGCCCAGCCCCTCAGGGGATGAATTTGGATGAGAGAGGCATCACCTACCTTGAGGGTGTTCGGAAGTTCCCTTGTGATCAGCTGCTTCATCTCACCCTTGGAAAGCTTATCATAATGCCCCACCCGGACCGAGTACTGGTGGAAGACATTGATGATCCCCTCCATATGGTCCTCCAGCTTAGTCATCTTCTCAACCTTCAGGAGACACGGGAGGTCTGGGGCCACTCCTCGCCCACCCGCCCACATTCCCCTCTCTCCTCGCTTTCTGGTGTAGACAAGTGATGACTTTCCCTGCATCTGCTTTGTGTTCTCTCTGCTCCGTTTGATCTGTGGTGAATTTTTCATTTGTAGATAGGCTGGGGTGGGTTCATATAATGCTGTCTAAAGTCTAAAAGAATCAACCCCCGTTGCCACAGTGTTCCATGTCCCCCTCTCTCCTAGGAAATATAATTCAGAGGGTAGTTTTTTGATCAAGCACACCCAGGAGGGGTTTGGTGGCTGGCCAGGTTGTTCCCTTTCTCCAGGTGATGGCACTTTGGCTACAGGTCTCTTACAGACATTCACCAGCCTCTTCCACCTTCACCACCCTTGGGTGCTGAGACTGGGTCTACCTAGCACAGCAAGGGTTGGTCTCCTTGAGTCCAAAATGCAGTCAGTCCAGAGGTGCTCTGGCGAGCAGAAGGTTATGGCTTCCAACGGCCTGCAATTGCTACCTGCAGTCACTACCCAATGAACCTCCCGTAACCAAGGACAGGACACTTACCCTTCAGTGTGCAGGAGAGTGGAAATGTAGCAAGAAGCCAGGGCTGGTGAGAAGTACTGAGCCGGGGAGGTTTTTATAAGGCACTCCAGGCTTCACCTTCAACCTCAAGTGAAGAAATCTCTCTGATTCATCATGAGGCAATTGCTAGACAATGCTTCGTTGCTCAACAGAAGCTTCAACCCTGTGGCTTTGACTGCAACATGAGCCCCCCTCATTGCTCCCATGGCCCATGCCACCCTTGCTCAGCCTGACACAGACCCCCCCAACCCCACCACCCCACCCAAGGGGCCCTCAGTTCTGGGGCAGGTCCCAGTCTTCAGCTCTGTCCTCTGACCTAAACTGTGGCCTTTTACTAGGAAACCCCAGGAACAGGAACCCCAGGAACAGGTTATGCTGTCTGGATGGCACCTACCTGGAAAGGGAAGGACTGGGGAGAGGCGTTTGCTGAGTGTCTATTACAACAAAAACGATAACGATAATAAAAACCATCAAAGTGGGCAAGCACTCCTGGAACAGAGAAAGGACACTGGGTTACGACTGAAGGAATGGTAATAAAGCACGGACTTTAGTTAATGATAATGTATCAAGAAAGGTTCATCAATTGTAACAAATGTATCATATTAATACAACCTGTGTGCAGGTATTTGGGAACTCTCTACAGTCTCTTCTCAACTTTTCCATAAATCAAACACTGTTCTAAAAAACTTAAGTCTCTGTGTTTTAAAAGGTGAGCACGTGCTGTGCCCTGCAGACGCTGCTTTATACAAATCCGCACTTGGTTCTCCAGACAGCCCTGTGGGGTGAGTTCCCGGAATGCAGATGAAGACAATTAGTTTGGAGAACTGAGGTACCAAACCCAAATCTGTCTGCTTTCAAGAACTTTGTCATTGATGTACGTTTTTCCCTAAATCAGAAGAGGGTTTTTCTGGTTATCAAAACATAATACATGCTCATACCTTTTGTAAAAAATATAATTTGGGGCAGATTTAGACAATCTAATATAAGATCCTGATCTTTTCCCTCCAGTTTTTTGCCTAATACAGTCAATTCTTGACTAGCTTTTTCAAAAATTCTTTCCTCCGTGTACCCCTACACCCCCAAATCACAGTGTGGAGAGTGCCGTGCTGGACTGAGACACAGAGGAGCACAAATTCTGTGTCTGCCTTCCCGAAAGTGGGACAAAGCGGGTGCAGACACCTTCCTCAATAATATTACAGGGAGTTCACCACCGATGGGCCAGGGGTGGGATGGGGGGCTGAAGAGTTTAGAGGGGTGGGGGTTGCTAAGCGCCAGTCAGGCCAAGGTTAGTGACCCGGATTCCGCGCTGAGATGGGCTGCTTTGGAGGCCGCAGTGGGAAGCTGTGGAAGGGTATTGGGGGATAGCTCTGTGCCCTTGGGCAAGCCCTGACATCTGTGGGACGGTTTCTTCATTTGTGTGGCCATCTCACTGTCCTCCTTTAGTTCTCAGAGTTATTCTACAGCTCAACTGGGAGGATATGTAAGAATGTGCTTGAAAACAGTAAAATGTGATCTTTAAATTTGTTTTCCCTTCTACCTTACCTATCTAACTTGGATGTGGGTCATTCAGTGCAGCCCGGCCTTCCGGGGGCCTGGCCACTGGCCACTGACCACTGGGGCTTCGAGAAGGAGAAAGAGACCTGACAGCAGCCCTGGTAGAGGAGCCTACTCTCCAGCCTCCCCTTCAAGGAAGCCCCTTTCACCCACCCAAGCATGGGCCCCAGATCTGTGCCACCAGCAAGGCCTTGGAGAAAACAAGGGAGTCAACAAAGAGCAGGCACCTGGCGCAGTTCTTGGCATGTAGAGTGATGTCACTCATTGCACCTCCCCCCCTCCCCCCGCACCTGGGCCCTAATGAAAAGGTAGGATTAGCCCCAAGGGCCAAGCCTCTGTAAGGTTTCCTCTGGCTCCCTGGTGTCCTGCTGCTGGCCTTGGTGTTCCAGGGGCCCCAAAGTCTGTGCCTGAGACTTACGGCCTCTTGGTCACCACCTGGGCTGGTCCTGCCTCCCCCACTGGACAGGAACTCCTCTAGGCCAGGACTGGGCAGGAAGGCTGATGGTCAGGGCAGCCAAGGAGAATGAAAACCATGGATGGAAACTACTCTGTTCATAGCTTGATGCACACGGCACTGCAGTGTTGGAGACATGTCCTCATACCTCTGTGCAAACCCGCAGAACGGCCCAGAGTGAGCCTTGATTGACTATGCACTTTAGTTAATGTGTCACTGTGGGCTAGCCGATGGTAGCAAATGTACCACACCAATGCGAGATGTTAATGCCTGAGGAACTAGAGCATATGAGGGCTCTGTACTTTCTGCTCAATTTTTCTATAAACATAAAACTTTCCCTAAAAAATAGAGTCCATTAATTTAAAAAAAATACACCTAGAGTCACTTATGTACAAAGAGTAATAACATACTACACAACAAAAAATAAACTTTTCAAATAAATATTGAGCCAAATTGATACGGATTATTTTGCAACTCCCTCTGTAAAGTTAGTCAAAGTGCTTTGACAATGTTGGAAAACCTTGCACGGTGCAAGAAAATTTTAACTACTAATAAAAACGTGAATTCAAACCTTTTAACTTCAATTTGGAATCCATAAGTGTTCTAATGTTCTAATGGCACCTTAAAAAAGCCCATCAGGACAATTTCAAATCTGTGTGATGTAGAGAGACGATGGATTAAGCTGGTAAATCTGAAGAAAGGGTATATGAGAGTTTCTTGCAAAATACTTGCAATTTTTCTGTAAATTTGGAATTATCAAATTAAATTACATCAAATTGAAATGTATCAAAATTTAAAGTCACCCACATTAGTTTCAGGAGTATCACCAGAAAGTGTCTAGTTTCCCCCTGTAAAACACCTTTTTATAATTAAAAATTTTGCAACAGCTAAAAAAAAATAAAAAATAAAAATACCCAAGAAAGTACTCGTGACAACCCAAATGACTCTTTTAGTCACACCCAAGAAGCGGGAAGAGGCACACCCAGAGCTTAAGGAGGAACAGGGTGACCCGAGGGGGCAGGATGGTGCCACCAAGCTGGGTTTAGGGCCCAAGTCAGCCCTGAAACAGTAACTAGGAGTGTCCACCCTCACGAGGTGCTTTCTTTACAGCTACCATCTCTAAGAGGGAAGTGAACTCCCACTTCCCTGGGGGGTGGGGGGGTGCCATTGCTTTAAAGGGTGGGAGACTCTGGGTCTAACAGGGTTTCCATCCCTGGAGGTGGGGAGAGAGCCTTGCATGGGCTGGAGCCTCTGAGCGATGGCGGGGGAGGGGGGACACCTGGCAAACACTCCCCTTGCTTTTGTATCCACTAGCCGCTGGCTGGGCAGGCACAGGGGAGTCAAGAGTCAGAGCAGGCTCCTGGTAGGACAGAGCAAGAGTGCCAGGGAAGCAGAGGTGTTGCTCCTTTGTCGTTTTGAATTTGAAATTATTTTTACTGTATGAGAACATTTTTCCTTACATTTCTACTTTGGGGATTTGTCTCATATCTTTTGCACAGTTGTCTACTGGATGTCAGGGGTGGGAGTTTGGCAAATTTTAAATTTTAATTGAATTGTTGCTGTCATACAATGCATTAGTTTCGGGGGTACAGCACAGTGATCCCACAATTCTATACATTACTCAGTGCTCACCACAGGAAGAGTGGTTACCACCTACGATCATACAAGATACTACAGGGTTCTTGACGCTGTGCTGTGCTTCTCATTCCTGTGACTTATTTCTTCTACAACCGGACGTTTGTGCCTCGTATTTCCCATCACCTAGTTCACCCATCCCCCCCGTAGCACCAGTCTGTTCTCTGTATTTCGGAGACTGCTTTTGTTTTTGTTCATTTGTTTTGTTTTTTAGATTCCACATACAAGTGGAATTTATCCTTCTCAGTCTGACTTATTTATCATTTAGCATAAGACCCTCCAGGCCCATCCATGTTGTCACAAATGGCAAGATTTCATTCTTTTTCATGGTTGGACAATATTCGTTGTAAATATATACCACATCTCATTGATCCACTCACCTGTCACTGGAAACTTAGGCTGGTTCCATGTCTGGTTCATTGTAAATAATGCTGTTTGCAAGAAACACAGGGGCACATGTATCTTTTCAAATTAGTGTTTTTGTCTGTTTGAACAAATAAGTTTCCACCTTTATCCTCCGTTTTGGCAATCAGAGGATCAACTAACAGAAGATCTTTCAAGTCTACGGAGGAAGGAGGCTAAGGGGAGGGAGACCTCTCCCTAAGTGGTTCTGAGATGCAAAGCTAATGACTGGGTCCATTTTCAAAAAGGATCCAAGGGTTTTCAAGAAGTGAGACACCAATTCCTCTATACCTTCCCCCATTTTCCCATCATAATCCCTGAAATTGGCAGTTAGAAAGGGGTTTCAGGTTGGACGAGGATGACCACAACCAAAGCAAGGAGGAAGAGAGGTTAACAAGGACTCTAAAATACAGACTCCCCTGCAGCTTTGTGTTAGCCCCGTTACCATGGCAACGTGAACTGAAAGGAGCAACAGAGCCCCAGGGCCCCACAGGGGCACCACTGAGGCCTGTTTGTGGACCCAGGCCGCCCCTGCAGCAGCAGGCTATGTTCATCCCTAAAACTGCATCACTGGGCTTCAGCAGCCATGCCTTAGGGCCGTGAGAAGCGACTGTTCTAGGGAAACAACTGAGTGAGACCCCAGCCCCCTGCCCCCTTGGCACGTAAAAGCAGAACAGGTCCTAACAACGGAGAAGGATGACCCTGGGGTGTAGGCCCAGAGTAGGGGAAGCCACAAGAGAGAAACTGGACAACTGACGGGGAAAAGAATATGTGGTATTTTATGGTAGTTTTATCCTGAAGGGTTGAAGGGTTGAATGATGTCACAGCTGCATTTTGGAAACCCATCCAGTTTACTCGCATCACCGGGTACTTGCTCCTCCAGAATTAAATGGCTGATGTTGGGACAAGGTTGTGATCCTGGTAGGAAATCAGGTGGGGGCATCTGCCCAAGGTCCATGCTGACTTTCTTTTTTCTTTTTCAGGTGAAAGTAACTCCATTTTTTTACACCTGTACCAAAGTATAATTGATATCCCAAAACTGCACATATTTAATGTGTAGAGTTTGATGAGTTCAGACATATGCACACACCCCTGACACTTTGACCACAGTCAAGGTAATAGACACATCCATCACCTGCAAGTTTTCTTGTCCCTTTGTCTTATTTGTGGTTGTTGTGGTAAGAACACTTAACATTAGATCTACCCTCTTAAGAAATGCTGAAGTACACAACACCGCGTGGACTACAGCCAGCACATAGCCAGAGCTTCTTCGTCCTCAGTAACCATAACTTGACACCACTGAACAGCGATGGCACCACCTCCCCACAAGGACGGCGGGATGCTTGCTTTTATTTGGTTTTCTTTCCCTCCCTTTGCTACTACATTCCATGTCATTTTGAAACATGCAAAAAGACTACATGAAGCATCTAATTTCATCATAAACAAAATAAAACACAAACACCTGTGACTCTACAGGATGCTTTTAGGCCCCTGGACAAGCACTTGGTGACTGGCAAAATACTCCATCAAGCAGAGAAGGAAACGAAAGAATGTTTGTTTGCCACGTAACTTAATTCTCTGAGAGCCCAGGTGAGGTAGCAGTGATCAGATGTGCTTCCATCTACGCCTTAGACTGAATTTTTTAAGACGCTCCCTCTCTTCCAGGAGGAGGGGCTGGCCCACAGTGCCTGGGTGGGGTGGGTGGGGATGCCAGGAATGAAGCCACCCTGTGACTCCGACCAAACCCCAGGGCAAGTGGTGGGGCCAGTGAGGTGCCCGGAACCAGTGTGGTTGACAGGTCTAAACATTGCTGCCCCAGGAGCAGGCATTCCATACAGGATTGGGAACGAGGCCGCAAGTTCTAAGAGTGGCAGACATCAGAGAAAAGGAGCAATGAAGGAGGTCATGAGACACCTTGCAGGATCTCTAAGGTCTTCATGTGGAGAAAGCCCAATGGAGCACAAGGCAGGCTCGACCATGCCCAGCCATGGAAGGGGGGGTTCAACTCTTCACAAAGGGCTCAGCGCTGAGGGCTAATTCCAGAAGGGCAGGAGAAGGCTTTGGTCCATTGCAAGAGGGAAAAGACAGAGGGACACACTTCACTTGAGAAAGCAGCTAAGGGCCCTGTAGAGGCCAGGACACCAAGCTAGGGCTTGAGGTCCACTGGGAACATCAATCCAATCAGAACGTCTAAAGCTCTGAAGGTCTGAGAAGGTGCTATTTATGAGACAACCCCAAAGGGCCTTGAAAAAATAAAACGGCCATCCCTTCCCTTTACCTGTGGAGAAGGTGGCCATTTTCTGGTGCCCTGAGCCCGTTCTGTGAATCTGCCTTTAGCATTCCAGACGCTAAGGCTCATGTGCGTAGGAGATGAGAGTGTGGAGCTCCCCCTTCCACGAGGATTCAACTTAGTTAATACAAAGGCCTCCTCCTGCCCGCAGCTGCAGAAACACAGGCGAAGGTCCCATGGCCATCCAAAAGGAAGTCAGTGGAGGTCTCCACTCCCCCAGGCTGCATCCTACTGCAGAGAACAAGGAGAAGAAAAAAGAGGGATCCCTCAGCAGGAATCAAGGGCCCTCCCTTCCCAGCCTGCGGGAGCCCCAGAACAGGGGGAGTCCATGACCCTGTGGATGAGATGGTGTGGGTGAAGGCTTGCCCTGTGTGTGAATCCCATACCACCAGCTCAGAACCTGTACCAGGAGCTGGCCCACCCAGGCCCATCAGAGACCCCCCAGATGGAGCTCAGACAGAGCAGGTGTTGGGGTTTGTGTGTCAATGGAGCAATTACTGCCCTGCAGGAGATCTGCAGGAGACCTGCTCCTCGCTCAGGTTCCCCTGCAGGGTTCCTGGGGATCATCCCCCACCCTCACTGTGAACTGGTTTTCAGGAAGGCACATTTCTTCTTCTTTCTTTTCTTTTCTTTATTTCTTTCTTTTTCTTTTTCTTTTTTTCTTTTCTGTTCTTTTCTTTTCTTTCTTTCTTTCTTTCTTTCTTTCTTTCTTTCTTTCTTTTTTTTGTAATCAAACCCTTGGACAGCACAGAGTGGTTGGCAAAATACTCAAGGAAACAGAAGGCAAGCAACATATTTTTTGAATTTGTTCAAAAGTTAATTCTCTGTGAGACCCAGGACAGATAACAGAAAATTAATCAGAAATTAATTTTGAGGTCCCAACCTCAGATTGAATTTCTAAATTTCTGAACCTTTTCCTAGAGGAGGGGGCTCAAGAGTAGCAATGTCTCCAGAGTCCTGGAGTACAGCACCATCTGTCCCGCTCCTAGCCGGGGAGTTTCAGATGCGGGAGCAGCAATCATTCAGAAGAAATGGAGGAGGCAAGGAAATGCAGAAACAGCTGTGCTCTGCAAGGGTTTCATTTCCTTCATGCAGCCAGTGCCTCCAGAGCTCACATTACTTCTCGTTTATGTTTTCTTGTTTTATAACGCTGGCTAGGGCCTCCGACACAATTATTCAACAGAAGTGGTAACGGGGGCATCCTGCCTTCCTCCTGTCATTAAAGAGAAATGTCTAATGTTTTTCCATTAAGTATGATACTAATGATTTGGTCTTAATAGATACACTTTGTCATAGAGGGCTTTAGGACCAAAGCAGGAAAGAAACCCAGAGCCTGCTATTTTGGTCAGATATTTTACTGTAGAAAGCACAGTGTTAAAAAATGTGCCATAGCAAAACATGATGCTGAGGAAGCTGAACTGGATGGAGGCTTCGCTGGGGCTGGGCTGGTGAGGAGCCTCTGTATGGGCTTTGGCTGCAGGGTAGCTCCATGCTTTCAGCTGTGAAGCAGGCCTGTTCAGGGGCAAGAGAAGGCTCCTGCCCTCTGAAGGACTGAAGGTCCACGCCCTGACCTGAGCAGCCAGTTCAGACCTCAATTTTGCAAATCAGAGAATTATTCTCATGGGAATTTCCATAGCTCCTAAGACTGGAAGGAAGTCTCCCCAACTCAAGAGGAAAGGAGAATTGTCACTGGGACAGCCCCTAACAGCTTAGGGAAATCAAGATGCTAATCTTCTTATTCTATTGTTGATGTCTGCAGGATTGCTCACACCAGGAAAAAACCCAGTTTTCAGGCTCTGAGGTATGCCTGGTGATGTCCTGGACAGGGGAGAGGGGCCCAAGTGAGAAGCTTGTTCTAGCACCTGCTGTGCCTTGCTCCCCACCCCTGGATGGCAGAGACCCTGCAGCAGATGAGTCCAAAAGGGCCAGAAAACACAGAGGAAGGGCTGTCCTGTGCACACTCAGGATGGAAGCCCACTAGAAGAGAGCATTTTGGGGTCTTAACCAAGGTTTCTCTTCTGGAGACAGTGAGGGATCCATCCCTAGCCCTGCCACCTGCCAGATTAATAAATTTTGTCAAGGTTCTTAACTTCTTTGAATCTCCTTCTATGTAAAATGGAAACAGTAATTACCTCTCTCATAAGGTTGCAATGAGAAATGAATAAGATTAACTATCATAAAGTCTAGTTAGTGTTAAAAAAGCAAAATTATCAACAAATATACATCAAAATTCTTGTTTTAATCCAGTAATGAGAGAATCAGCAAAGATTTTTAAAAGCTGATTTGGGGGCGCCTGGGTGGCACAGCGGTTAAGCGTCTGCCTTCGGCTCAGGGCGTGATCTCAGCGTTATGGGATCTAGCCCCGCATTGGGCTCCTCCGCTATGAGCCTGCTTCTTCCTCTCCCACTCCCCCTGCTTGTGTTCCCTCTCTCACTGGCTGTCTCTCTCTCTGTCAAATAAATTAAAAAAATCTTAAAAAAAAAAAAAAAGCTGATTTGAAGAGTATTCAGGGATATATACGGTCAGGAAAGGAATGCCGAAGTCAGACTCTTAAGTGAGATGTAAGACTCAGCTTCCAATAGGGTGAAACACCATGACGGTCAGTTGTTTAACATCTCTACGAGGCTATGGAATCCTATCACCTCACCAAGCTGTATCCGTTCTGATTCGTTAATCAAATACACTGTGCCAGCCATGGTACATTTCCCAAAAGTTTCAGCTGATGGAAGAATAATGAGTCACAAGGACTTGCTTCTATTCAGACAGACTCTAGCATGAGATCAAAGATGTCAGCAACCACCATTTTGTCTTTTTCTGGGTTCGAGATAATTTTTTCCTTCCATACTGACACCCAGCAGCAGCCCAGTAAGTATTGGCGGCTTTCCCTGCCCTCTTCAGCCCGTTTGAATTTAGGCTGCATTCCCCAGGTCAGGCAGCCAGAGAATAGGTGGGTATCTGGACCCAGCCCGAGGGGTTGCGGCTCCCAGGTGGAGGGGGATGCATGGGGAAGTCTCTTCCATTGGAATAAGCTCTTTTGTTCAGCTGCTAGATACCAACTGCCCAATTCCAAAGCCTCTCCATGCACCTTAGGACTTTTGTCACAAACATGAGGAACTCGGCTAAAGCCAGGAGCCTTGGGTGGAGAACCTGGGTGGAGAAGCAGATTTCAGACAGGTCATCCTTACAGCCCCGGAACTCTCAGCGGCCGGATCTGCCTCAATTGCTGAGCCCCGGTCTACTTGGTGGACTCGAACATTGCATGAGGTTTCCTGCTAAACAACTTATTTCTCAACTTCCCTGCCTTGTTCCTCTTTTGTAGCTGGAGAAACAGGAACCAAATCACCTTGCTCTGGGCTACACCTGTCTGACTCTGCCCAGTGGTTCCTGTAATGGGCATAGTGTGTTTATAAGTTATAAGCTTCCAAAGACTACCTCCCTCAACTCCACCTCTTTCTCCAAGCTGCCAGTGCCAGCTGAGCCACCTCCCCTGCCCAACCATGAATTCAGGATCAACTGTTGACAGCCCCCTGTCAATGCTATTCTTCACAACCAGTGGCCCATCAGTTACGGTGAAACTCCAGAGGGCATCCGGGTCACCTTCTCCATGGTCTCTCCAAGCTGGCTCAGAGAAAGCAGACTTATTGGGTTTTCAACTAAAGGCAAACAATTAATAATGGTAAATCCCTGCCCAAAGAACCCATTAACAGCAAATCCAACAGTGCATTTTCAAGGACAATCAAAGGCACTGAGATATGTTGCCTGCACCCTGACTCAGACACACACGTGCACACCACCAACATCACTGGGGATAACTGAGAGACAAACTGGATTGCTCTCCCCTTTTGAGCACTCTCTCATCACATTTCCTAAATGCTGATTGACACCTGGGGTACAGCTTGGTGAACCTGTAACCTTTCTTATCTTCTTTTGCCTGGGCCACATTTGGGCCAACAGCTCTCCTTTAAAGTACCTCTCAGAACCACATCTCTGTGTCTGCAATGCGGAAGGTGCGTTCACGCTCCTAACAAGGTGGAAGCACTTGCTTTGGGGGATGGATAAAGCTGTCTTTCAGGAAAACTGAGGGGGAAGCAACCTTGTCCCTGAGCTTTCCACTTGCGCAGCAGAAGCCCATCTCCATGTTTGATGATAGATTTCCCTATCCCATTCTAGGTCCCAATCTGTTAATTGTTTTAATTAATTCAATTTTTATTGAAGTATAGTTGATACAAAATGTTATATTAGTTTCACATGTACAACATAAAGATTCGACATCTACAGGAATTGTAGCTACCTTGGGGCGCCGGGCTGGCTCAGTCCGTTCAGCGTCTGCCTTCGGCTCAGGTCATGATCCCGAAGTTCTGGGATCGAGCCCCACATCGGGCTCCCTGCTCAGTGGAGAGCCTGCTTCTCCCTCTGCCCCTCACCCAGCTCATGCTTGCTCACTCGCTCTCGCTCTCTCTTTCCCAAATAAATAAATGAATAAATAAAATCTTTAAAAAAAACAGTGTAACTACCGTTACCATATGATGCTCTTACAATACCATTCACTATATTCCCTATGCTGTGCCTTTTATTCCCATGACGTATTCCTTCCATTACTAGAAGCCTGTATCTCCCGCTCCCCTTCACCCATTTTGTCTATCCTCCCAACCCCCTTCCTCTCTGGCAAACATCAGTTTGCTCTTTGTATTTACGGGTCTGCTTCTGCTTTTGGCTGTTTGTTCATTTGTTTTGTTTTTTAGATACAACATGTGAGTGAAATCAGATGGTATTTGTCTGTGTCTGACTTACTTCACTTAGCATAACACCCGCTAGGTCCATCTATGTTGTTGCAAACGGCAAGATCTCATTGCTTCTTATGGCTGAGTAACATTCCATGGTGTGTGTATATATATATGTGTGTATACAGACCACGTCTTCTTTATCCAATCATCTATCAGTGGACACTGGGGCTGCTCCCGTATCTTGGCTATCGTAAATAATGCTGCAGTAAACATAGGGGTGCGTACATCTTTCTGAATTAGTGCTTCAGTTGTCTTTGGATAATTACTCAGTAGTGGAATTACTGCATAATAAGGTAGTTCTATTTTTAATTTTAGAGGAACCTCCATACTGTTTTCCACAGTGGCTGCACAGCTTGCATTCCCACCAGCAACAGTACACGAGGGCTCCTTGGGCCCCAATCTTAATTCTCTGTTGGCGGCCAACCATCTTCACCAATATGTTAGCTGATAATCAAACTGACTAGTAACTAAGCTTTTGTTGATGGATAAGGGTTTAAGCTGTCACCTTTTCCTACTTGTTCCCACTGTTATATGATTAAAGTCTAGTACAAACAAAAAGCCCAATGATCTGCAGTAAGTCATCTCGAGCCCTGGAAGCCAGTTAATCTGAGTGGTATCTTGTTGGGGGAAGGGAGTACCTGTTCCTCCTGAAATCCTGGGGGAATTGGCCACCTCCTCTTCTCCCCTTTGGCCACAAAGCACTTCTGACTTCTCCAAAGAACCCCTTCTTCCCCAGCTGACCCCCACAGAGTTGGGTTCCTCTTCAGCCCAGGCTTCTGGGGTCAGAGGCACACACTCCCGCCAGGAAGGGCTGAAGGGTCCCTGCCGTGTTTATGCAGTGCCTCCTGCGTGCAGAGGGACCCCGAGCCAGCCTCCATGTCCCGGGGCACAGCGCACCCCCAGCTTCCAGAGCAAGAGAGCTGGGAAGGGGTGTGGGCTGCGGGAGAGAGCCTGATACAGCAGCACACGTCCCACAGAGTCCAACCACACACAAACAACAGCCATCGTAGA
Organism: Ailuropoda melanoleuca; assembly: GCF_002007445.2. Taxonomy (NCBI): domain Eukaryota; kingdom Metazoa; phylum Chordata; class Mammalia; order Carnivora; family Ursidae; genus Ailuropoda; species Ailuropoda melanoleuca. The sequence continues at coordinate 90,067,724 of NC_048223.1, forward strand.
AATAGCCCAGCTTTCTCTACTAAAATCCAGCAGCTAGGACAAGTCTTCTTAACCTTTTAGGGGCCTTTGGACCCTCCAAGGATCTGATGAAAGCCGCGCAGAAATGTGCTTATTAACGCAAACGCTCAAAATGATGCTTTCAACAGCCCCGTTTCAGAGACGCACAGAAGACCAAGTTAAGATCTCTGGTTTGCAGATTCTGGTGACAGCTCCCTAACCCGTCTCCATCACTAGCACCACTGCCCCACCACTTAAGTGGGCATAACAGAAAATTTCCCAAGACATAGCCTGGAAACTCAGCTTGGGCTTGGATTCTGGTGAGAGGTGCCCGTTCATCGCTGGCCTTCCCATTTTACCAGCCCTTGGAAAATGCAGAGATGATCGGAAGGTAGATATTCACTGATAAGCAGAGGGTTCCCCCATCCAGGCACCTGAGACTGTTCAAGTCACCTATGCTGTGACTTGGACTGTAGGAATACGTTGGCCTACTTGCCTATCCCTTTTTTCTGTCATCACTTCGGGAGGTTGAGAGCAGGGCGAGAAGGAAAGCTTCTGAAATCTCTGAGGAGAAACTACAAGCGTGGGACTGGGGCGGGCACTGTTAGTGTTACTTAATAAAGGACTCTGGACACCCACTTACCGCCACGCCACACACGCAGTCCAACCCGCTCCCTCGCACACGCACTTCTACTTAGTTATCTCCCTAACTTCCCAAGAGTCACATCTAAGACATTTTGCTCTAAACTAAAATTTAATTTAGAAACCAGTATGAGGGGCACCTGGGTGGCTCAGTCAGTAAAGCGTCGGACTCTCGGTTTTGGCTCAGGTCATGATCTCAAGGTCATGAGATTAAGCCACACGTCGGGCTCCACACTCAGCACTTGGAGTCTGCATAAGATTCTCTTCCTGTCCCTCTGCTCATCTCCTCTGTGTGCTCTCTCTCTCTCTCAAATAAATAAATAGAATCTTAAAAGAAGAAAGAAAGAAAAAGAAAGAAAGAGAAGAAAGAAAGAAGAAGGAAAGAAAGAAGAAAGAAAAGAAAGAAAGAAAGAAAGAAAGAAAGAAAGAAAGAAAGAAAGAAATATGAGTTTTCCTTACATCATTCTGTTCCCATATCACTCATTTGGGAACAAGTAGGAAAATCATCAGCTACAATGTCACGGACTTTTTAGAATCCATAAGTCCTAGAACCAATGCTTCCGGACGATGGGACTGGAAGGACAGGACTAGTTTGAGGAAAAGGTGGGGAGAAAACCAGATGAAGGATAAGCATTAAGGGTTTGTGAGACAGGAGCCGGGACAATGGAGGCTTGTTTTCATTTCTTTGGGTTTTCCAGCCCTCCCTCCATGCCCTGGGAACATCATTCCACAAGATAAAGGCAAGACAGCACAAGAGGCCTGAGGTATCAATTACTTTATTATTCTGCAGGGACAGCGCCAGGGCCCAGGGCTCTGCTACTCTTTGTGGATGTCTTCGTGGGCTGCCACACCCACCTTTATCACCAGTATGAGGAACTCCTCGAAGTTAATTGCACCATCACTATTGACGTCCAACTCTTTGAACCAGGTATCTGCATCCTTTTTCTGTCCAGATGAAGGAGAAAGAAGCCGGAGTGTAAAGACCTTGGCAAAAGCCGAGCCATAGCTGTCTACACAGGGTGGTGTGGGGGACCAGGGACCCAGGGCTTCATCAGCCAGGCAGAAAATCCCGACCGCACCCAGCCCCTCCTCACCTTCATGTACCGAGGACACTCTGTCTCTAACAATTTCTTCAAGTCATCCCTGTAGAGGGCGTGGTAATTCCCCTTCTCCAGGGAGTACTTGTGGTAAACATCAATGAGGGAGTTCATGGCACTCTCCAGTTCCGTCAGCATGGTGCCCAAGGATCTGCCCCACCTGGAACACGGGGCACGTTGGAAATCCCAGGATGGGGGTGGTGCCTCTGCCCCCAGCAGAGTAAAGACTGGAGGGATACTCATTACCCCAAGTAACGGCTTTGTCCTGGCCTGCACCATTCAAAGAGCTAAGCCCGGTGGGTGGCTTCCGATGGGCTATGGGTTTCCGAAGGCTATGATGATAAGGGGTGTGGAAGGGGAAGCGTCCACACACACACAGTGCCTGCCAACTCTCCCTGTGCCCTCAGCCAAACAACAGTGCTAGAGGACCCGGCTCTGTCTTTAGCCCTGTCTCACCGACTTCCTCCAGGAGCTCTGGATCTTGCTCCAGACCTCCCTGAGCTTTCTGTCCCCTCTCTGCTCTACCTCCAGCCTTCCCCACTGGGGGCCCAGCCCCAAAGCATGGGGCAGACTCAGGCAGTCCTACTTACCAGGTCTCCCCGAAACAGAGTTGACAGAGGACATGCAGGGCTCAGTGTCGGCTCCCTTTTATAGCAAGTCAGGCTTTGGCCAGCTGCCATGGCCCTAGGTCGTGCAGAGATAGCTCCTCCCTTCCCAAGTTGCCACAGTCTCTGGTTTCCCAACCAGGTGAATGGGGCAATCACTGCACAGAATGAAAATTTCTGATGGGACATGGAGGGGTAGGAAAGGTGGAAGGAGGAAGGCGTTTGCCAGGCAGTAATGCCCAGAAGGAGAAACCAGGCAGAGACCACGGTGAAGGCTGCTTTGGTGAGAGCCACTGGCATGATCTGGCTTGACCAGCCAGGATGCCCACTCTTGAGTCCTGCTAATCCCACGCACTGAAGCCTGTCTGTGCGTCTCTGAAACGGGGCTGAGTTGAAAGCATCATTTTGAGCATTTGCGTTAATAAGCACATTCCTGCGCGGCTTTCATCAGATCCTTGGAGGGTCCAAAGGCCCCTAAAAGGTTAAGAAGACTTGTCCTAGCTGCTGGATTTTAGTAGAGAAAGCTGGGCTATTTCTACGATGGCTGTTGTTTGTGTGTGGTTGGACTCTGTGGGACGTGTGCTGCTGTATCAGGCTCTCTCCCGCAGCCCACACCCCTTCCCAGCTCTCTTGCTCTGGAAGCTGGGGGTGCGCTGTGCCCCGGGACATGGAGGCTGGCTCGGGGTCCCTCTGCACGCAGGAGGCACTGCATAAACACGGCAGGGACCCTTCAGCCCTTCCTGGCGGGAGTGTGTGCCTCTGACCCCAGAAGCCTGGGCTGAAGAGGAACCCAACTCTGTGGGGGTCAGCTGGGGAAGAAGGGGTTCTTTGGAGAAGTCAGAAGTGCTTTGTGGCCAAGGGGAGAAGAGGAGGTGGCCAATTCCCCCAGGATTTCAGGAGGAACAGGTACTCCCTTCCCCCAACAAGATACCACTCAGATTAACTGGCTTCCAGTGCTCAAGATTTGTGGTGCGTCTCTATTGTTACAAAACACGGAGAGTCTCCGTACGTGCCTATCAGAAAGGCAGTGCACGGAACCCACCCAGTCTGCGACACCCAGGAGGGTGAAGCAGTTCACCCAGAGTTTCCCAGTGCACAAGTGTCAGGGCCCAGAGCATCATGGGCCAGAACGTGGCCTGACAAGTACGTGACTCTGCTGAGAAAACTCTCCTCTCTGCTTCCCTCCTGCATTCAACAGATATTTACCCTGTGCCTCTGCAGGGTGTAGGCCATCATGGCCTCCTGGGGGAAGGGGATGGGATTAGCTTCCCTCTCCTTCATGTTTCCACAGCCCTTTGGGCTTCATTAGATCATTACCTTTATAGCTGTGTGACTTTGGGCCAATTACCTTCTCCTTGCCTTAGTTACCTCAATTATTCAGAAGAGATTAAAAATAGAGTCTACCTGCACCCCACAGAATGGGAGAAGATATTTGCAAATCATACATCTGATAGGGGGCTAGCATCCAGAATATATGAAGAACTCCTACAACGCAACAACAAAATTACCCCAATCGAAAAATGGGCAAAGGACTTGAATAGACATTTCTCCAAAGAGGATATACAATTAAGCAAATGAAAAGATGCTGCGTATCACTACTTATTATGGAAATCAAGTCAAAACCACAATGAGTGATCACCTCAGACACTTGAGATCGGCTACTATCAACGAAAAGCAGAAATTGGGACGCTTGTACGCCGTGGGTGGGAATGTAAAATGGTGCAGCTGCTTTGGAAAACAGTGTGATGGTTCCTCAAAAAGTCAGAAACAATTACTACATGATCCAGTAATTCCACCTCTGGGTCTATATCCAAAATAATTGAAAGCAGGGTCTCAAATAGATATTTGTACATCCACGTTCACTGCAGCATTATTCACAGTAGCTGAAATGTAGAAACAACCCAAGTGTCCATCCAAGGATGAATGAATAAATAGAATGTGGTATATTCACATAATGGAATATCATCAGCCTTTAAAAAGGAAGGAAACTCTGACACTTGCTACAACACAGATGAATCTTGAGGACATCATGCTACGTGAAATAGACCAGTCACCAAAAGACAACTACTATTTGAGGTCCCTAGGGTAGTCAAATTCCTAGAGACAGAAAGGAGAATGGTGGGTGTCAGGCCTGGGGGAGGGGTAATGGAGAGTTAGTGTCTGTTGGGTTAGGGTTTCAGTTGCAAGATGAAAAGAGTCCTGGAGATCGGTGGCACAGCCGTGTGAATGTAGTTAACACAACTGAGCACTTAGATGGTGGATTTTGTGTTACACATTTTTTGCCACAATTAAAAATTTAAAACTTTTTAAATGCTTCCACCCAAAAAATAAATAGAATCTACCTTATATGTTCTTGTAAGGATTAATAATAGATGAAAAAAATATTTAAGATTTGTGAACTTTTCTTAATATGTATTATACTTTAATAAAAAATTTACACAAAGAATGTGTGAAGTACTCAGGGCAGTACAGAGTACCTGAGCGAGTGAGCACTGGGTGAGCGTGTATCCTGACGACTGCCCTGTGAGTGCCTGACTGTCCAGCCAGACTGTGAGCCCTCGAGGACCCAGGCTGGACTTTCCACCTCTGCCTCCCCAAGACCCAGCACAGTGCCTGGCAGACACAGTAACAGCAACGATCAGTAATAAGAACAAATAGCAGCAAACCAACATCGATCGGGCTTCCACCATGTGCCAGGAACTGTTGTAAGCACTGTACCTATGTCAACCCGCTTAGTACTCACTATAACCCGTGAGGTACGTGTTGTCATAATCCCCATTTTACAGATGAGGGACTGAGGCCCACAGAGAGACACAGCAAAGTGGCTTTTCTGAGACTCTCCTTAGGATTTGTTCATCAGCCTGGGATGGGGCTCCTGCCGACCTGTCTCAATGGGGGTGAGGACGAGGTTGATGCAGATGACGTCATCCCAGACCCCTGACCCTTCAAGAGATGCCTCCCTCAGGATGCCTGGATCACTCAGTCAGTTAAGCATCTGCCTTCAGCTCAGGTCATGATCCCAGGGTCCCGGGACCGAATCCCGCATCAGGCTCCCTGCTCAGTGGGAAGCCTGACTCTCCCTCTGCTGCTAACCCCACCTCCACTCGTGCTCTCTCTCTCTCTCTTTGACAAATAAATAAAATCCTTTGAAAAGAGAGTGAGAGGGGTGCCTGGGTGGCTCAGTTGTTAAGCATCTGCCTTCAGCTCAGGGCGTGATCCCGGCGTTCTGGGATCGAGCCCTGCATTGGGCTCCTCTGCTAGGAGCCTGCTTCTTCCTCTCCCACTCCCCCTGCTTGTGTTCCCTCTCTCACCGGCTGTCTCTGTCAAATAAATAAATAAAATCTTTTTAAAAAAATAAAAATAAAAAGAGAGTGAGAGAGAGATGCCTCCCTTGAAGTCAGTCCCCTGAGAACACTCCCAGTGGAGACAGCTTTCTTTATCCAGAAATTAAGAACACCATGCCCCAGATCCAGTGGGGCAGACCCAAGGCAGACATAGCCACGACTTCCTCCTAGCATCACGTGCTTATCAGTGGAACTTACTGACCAGCGAGACCCTGAAAGTTACCCCAGAGTTGCTCCCCCCGGACCAACAGCCCGGGGGCTTCAGGGAGAGCAGCAACCAGGCTGAGCAACCTGGCAGAGGAAGGTGTCAGGAATTGGGTAAGCCCATCAGGGAACAGGCAGAGCCTGTAATCAGACCGACGGACATGGGGCAACCCAGGGGGAGCGGAACCTTACAGGAAGGAGTTCAGGCCTGGGTGTGTGTCCCAATAGCCCAACCAAGCCCGTGCCTGAGGCTAAGGAAATGAGGACACAGCAGCAGAGCCAGTGTAGGAACCCCCGCCCCCACCCCAGGAAGGGGCAGGAGATCTAGGCTGAGCCGCACCCTTAGCACTCGGGGTCTGTGGAACCCAGCAGTCCAGTGAGACAGGCAGGAGGACTCTTCGCCTGGGCCTGGGGAAGTAGGTAGCCTGGCTCGCCTGGCCGTCCATGCCTCTGGTCATGACTGAGAGGCCCAGAGGAAGCAGTGCAGACTGGGGAATCGGATTCCAACACACAAGGCCCAACCCACAGGTGCAGCAGGACACGCACCTCCAAGGAGCAGTGCCGACCCATGGAGCTTGCAGGAAGGTCCAGCGGGAGATGGCACGGAGCGTCAAGCACTGGCAGGTTGGCAAATGTGCAAGGGGTGCCAGTGGCAGGCCAGGCCCAGGGAGCAGGGGGGGCAACATGGTGCTTCAGAGCCTCACTGGTCAGAAACAAAGGCCCCGGTTCAGACCACAGGGCACTGCCCCTCCTGTGGCACTCAGACCCAGCTGCAGGAGGGAACCAAACCAAGTCCTGTAAATGACCCCCCCCCAGGTCATTGGCATAGGGGCAGTGATGATTGACCATTGTTCTTGGAAAACCCTTCATCGCTATCACAATACACTCAGGGCGTGGGTTCCCAGACAACCCTCTGAGAAGACACCCACCGCGATGGGCTCTACCAGGGCCTAAAGGCAGAGAAGACTGACCCAGAGAGATGCCGCATCAGATTCCTGGGCTCCCAGGGAGAGAGAGAAAAACAAACACAGAGATGGAGACGGGCAGGGGCGGGTCCCTGCTGGGAGGGGTCAGAGACCACAGGAGGGCTCGGATGGTGAGTCACAGTAGCCCCAAGGGGAGTAATGCCCTCATCAGCCTCTATTAGTAAACCCCAGACCCAACCCTTCTCCCCTCCCGGAAGCCCTCCCTGATTGACAGTAGCCTCGGCTCCACCCATCCCTCTTCACCACACAGGCCAGAATGTTGCCCTTGGCCCTGACTCAGCGTGTGCAAAGTGCACCTCACAACCTTTGCTCTCAGACCGGCTCTGACACCAGCCAGCCCACGCCAATGACACACGCGACCCTGCCGGGGCCTCAGGCCCAAGCCTCCTTTGTATACTTTGTACACTGATTGCTCGGCTCTCCTCAGCGTGGGCCCCTGTCTGGCGCGCATTTGTCCTCCCGGCCCCCGTCGCGTCGTGCACGTGCACGGCCTGAGCGGTCAGAACATCACAGGTGAGGCCCGTCTTCCGTGTCAGAGAGCCGGTTCCCCAAGAGAAGAGACGCCCCCTCAGACTGGGGCTCCCGGAGGCCAGGGGCCGTGTCCCCCCCCAGACAGGGGCTGGACTGGGTGAGCCAAGGAGCAGCAAAGCTCCTCTCTGGACCCTCAGCAGATACCCAGAACCATGAATAAGGAATTCCCAGCACATCTGTGGGATTGCTTTATTCTCTTCCCTCACGGCTGTGCGTTGCACACGCGTGTGCCCAGAGCCCTGCAGCCGCGCAGGGGCAGGTGCGGACGGAGGCCCCTAGTGCAGGCTGTGCCGGGTGCAGTAGCGGGCACACAGCTGCCGGCGGTGCAGCAGGTGGTAGTGCGTCAGCAGCCGGCCCAGCACCAACAGGAACTCGTCGAAGCCGATCTGGTTGTCCTTGTTCTTGTCTGCAGCCCGGAACAGCTCCGAGATGTAGTAGGGCTCCTTCCGGCCCTGAGGGGGGGAGGGGGTCGGTCACCTGCCCAGGCCCCCAACCCCACAGCCCGTGGCCAGGCCTCCACCACCTTGCAGGACACAGCCACTCCCTCAGGCAGAGGCCAGGACACCGCACGGGGCAGAATCAGGCTCCGAGGGGGAGATGTGGCGGGTACACCTACAGCTAGACCCGGGGCTGCGTGGGCAGACTGTGCGGCCTGGGCACCGCTGGCCCGCTGCTCCAGCAGCGCGGAGTGGCCTGGTGCCTCCTGACACATCTGTCCACCACTGGTGGCTGCTTAAGCCTGTCTTCCCAGCTGTCCTGAGAGCTAGCCAGCAGTGACAGCCTGGCCCAGGGGCTTCCGGACGGAAGGCTGCACCCCGTCTTTCACACCGGCAGCTGCCCAGGGCACAGCCCACTTGCCCCTCTGGCCTGCATCCCCAGTACTGTTGCAGGGACACCAAGGAGTGGGACTGATGTCTGCATGCTGTGCTGCCCAGGGGATTGTTTGTGGCACCAAGCCTGCGGCACCTGTGCAAAGTGCAGAAGGAGGGGAGAGACAAGGTCATGGGCCCTGGCGCCGTCCCGCATGTCCCAGAGCAGGTGACCGGGAGGGCCGAGGGTAAGGGATGCTATAGGGGAGGAACAAAAACACTTGAGATGGAAGGGACAGCCAGAAGGAAGACAGCGGTCAGCATGCAGCCCAGGGAGGAGAACGCACGGGCAGGGTCATGGCAGGAGCCCCAGGCAGGGCCTCAGAGCCGGTTTCGGCAGGATTTGGCGGATGGGTGTGGGGACCCAGACTGGAGTCCTCTGAAAGCCCCCGGGGAAGAAAGTTGCTGCGTGGTCAGCAGCTGGGGGCCTCCTGGAGGGTGGCCCTCATCCCCGTGGGCCGGTTTGCAACATCTGTTTCCCCCCACTGCCCACCACCATTAATTCGCCTGATCTTATCTCCTCCGCAAAACTGGTTTATCTGAGACCCTGGGGCTTCCTGCGTGGGCTGGCTCTCCCTAGCTCCCCTCAGCTCAGCCCCCCTGGCCCAGGCTGCTATCTGTCTGCCCTGTGCCCGCTGTCCGTCCCTGAGGGCCCTGTTCCCCGGGCGGGGCTGTGAGCCCCAAGGAGCAGGGTCTAGCCATCCTTGCCTAGCCCCACGCTATAGGTGATTGACCCTGAAAAGAAAGTCACCCTGGTCCCCTCTGTCACCCTCAAGACGACACTCCAATAAGCTAAGGACAAGGCTGTCCTCTGATGTTGCCCGAAGGTAGGTAAGGGGACGGGCCAGGCGAAGGAGGGGTGCTCCTGGAAGGGGGTGGCCTCCGGTCAGGGCACGGACCTGAAGCCCTCTGGAGGTCATGGTCCAGAGACCCCTCATGGAGGGCAGAGGGCAGCACCCCAGACATTTCTGCCAGCCTTGCAGTCCCCGAGGTGCCTGGTAATTATAGGGCCTGATAATGGAGAAGATGTGCAGGCCTGAGGCGGTTTCTGAGCTCCCAAACTGGTCCAAGAACCTCTCTTAGCCCTTCAGGCGGCAGCTAGAAGGGGACACTGCCTGTCCTACCCACCTGGCTTCTGCCCAAACTGTCCTCACCCAGGCACGGTGATAAGAAGGCTTGTACTGGTCCCAGAAGAAGGGGTCTGGGGCTAAAAGGGTAGGCTTGGGGCAGGATCGCTGACTGAACTGGGCTGAGGGTAGAGGGAAGACTTAGGACCTATTCTCTCAGGAAACAGGAGGAGCAGAGGAATAAACAGGTTGGAGTCAGGACTAAGTCTCAGGGATTAGCTACACTGGGGCTGCAGTGGGGCCCGGCAGGGAGTTTCAGGAGAGGAAAGGAGGAGAAATAAAGCTGGGCCAGATCCACCCTCCCTCTGCCACAGACCCCCCTGTCCCAACTCCCTCTCCCCTCCTCACCTAAGTAGGAATTCTCTTGGGAGATAGCTCCCCGTACCTACACCCTCACCACTCGCTTCCAACCCCACAACCCACCCTGTACTTCACCCCCACCTGACCCCAGACCCCACACACCAGGCTCTCCATGAAGCAGGGTACATTGTCCAGAAGCAGAGCCTTCAACTCCTCCAGGGACAGTGTCTCCACATCCCCCTCCCGGGCCGCATACTGACAGTAGCAGCGGATGATTTGGAAGAGGGATTCCTCCACTGGCGTGTGTGTCATGGCGGCTGGGCCCTGGCCGGGACAGGAAGCAACTCCAGATGTGTCACTGGAGCACCTGGGGACAGTGGTGAAGCTGAGGGGAGAGCAGCACCTTGGCTAGGCCAACCCACAGCAGATGGGCGCTTCCTCCAAGAACCTTCTGCCCTCTCGTTCAGCCCACCTTCCCGCACCTTGTCTCAGGTCCCCTCCCTACACTCCATCTGAACCCTTGCAAACATGGCTCAGAGGCCCTGCCCTGCAAGACGCTTTGCTGTGAGTGCTCTGGACAGGGCTCCGGCCCTTCCCGGAGACCATGGGCTTCCCGAGGACAGGAGCTGTGCTCTCTGCTCCTAGACCCTACTCTCAACCTAAGAGTCACCAGAAATCAAGAATAAGAAGAATCCAGACTCCTTGGTGCAAGACAGCACTTTGCAAAGGAAATACTTTTAAACCCTTGAGAAGTCAAGATCCCGACTACTGGACTACTTCGTACCACAAACGTAGTATGGAAATAACTGAGCCACCCAGAAACCCCAATCCTGCTCAAGTGCTGTTTTCCTTTTTCAGTCGAATGTACAGACAACACAAGGCTGCCCACCCTTGTCCTGACCACTGCCTTGCTGCATGACCCTCTAAAGGAGTCTACTTGCCATTCACACGGTCCCTGCAGTCCTGAGTTGGGCCGGCCAGCTTTGGGGCAAGCAGGGGCACCTACAGCCTCTTGTGGTCGCCCCACAGCACCAGCCCCAGTGCTCTGCACACAGATGAAGTGCTGATGCCCCCACCTCCTCCTCCCCACATCCTGCAGAGATGAGGTCCCTGTTTTCAGGAGGCAGGTTACCCTATCAGCTCAGCAGTCTCCTCCAAGTTCTGTACACGTAAGAATCATAGCAACTGCTGGTTCTGACTCTTACGGAGCCAGCCGAGCACTGGATAAAGCCTTTTATACAGAGTATAAATGTAATGCAATGTAATCCTCATAGTGACCTTATAAGGTAGACATTATCTCCCCATTTTCCTGAGGAAGAAATGAAATCCAGAGAGGTTAAGTAAATTTCCCAAAATCACACAAATGATCCACCTGGAGCTAGATTCGAACCAACTGGGGGACCACAATTACCCTATTGGGACATCCATGCACAGCACACATTCTCAAAAACAGGTGAGCCGCCCACCTCCGCTTTCTTAGATCTGCACAGACTCAGCACTCTCCCCCCACCTCCACTACTCTCAGAAGAAGCGCTGACCTGTGGTGTTGGGACGAGGTTGCTCTGAATCCACAGTGCTGGCCTATGGTTTGTCCTAGAGATTCCCCAGCGCTCAGGCAGGAGGTATTGGTGCAAGCAGGGACCCAACCACCAGGTCCTACATCCTGCCCATCCTTGGTGCTTCTAATTACGGCAGTGACTCTTCACAGGTTCTCCAGGAGCACGACCAACCACCAACCGAGCCTTAATTGCATTCCTGAGATGACATCACATGACACTCGCTTCCTACAATTAACCAGTTTCAGGGACCCACCTTCCCTCAGAGCCTGATCTGAAGCATCTCAGAACCGCAGGAGGTCACACTGTCCGTCTCCCTACCTCAGAGTTCATCCTGCCAGCTCCAGGGGTTGGGTGGGGTCAGATACACAAAGTAAATACATCTTCCTCCAATGTCCTCCCTCAATTACTGAGCCTCCAGACTCTATACTCACAAAGCACATTAATTCATCCAACAAATATTTCTGGAGTCCCCACAGTGTGCGAGGACCTCGTTAAGGAATGTGAGTATGACATGGGGTCAGCTCATAGGGTGGGGATGAGTGGAGGGGACAGCATTGCACACTGGCATGATCTGTGAACACTTCTGGCTTGGTGGCATGAACAGGGTACGCTGGTGCCCAGCAAGGAACACTTTCTGTCTGGAGAAGAGTTGAAGATTTCCTTAGGGAGATGATATTTGAGTTGGAACTTGAAGAAAGGGTTAATTGCAGGGAGAAGCCTGGAGAAGGCTGGAGAGGCAGGACCGAGACAGAGCATGAACCGGCCTGTGTGCCATGCCAGGGCTGCACTTTATCCCATGCACAGAAAAAAGCTGAAAGAGGCTTTTAATGGACTGGGTGATGGGCGGGATGTGAGAAAGAAGTGGTAGGAATAGCTTTGTTGTAAGAAAATAACTAACGGCAATATGGAAGTGACCCTACCCTAAGGGCGCCCCTTACCTCAGCCCAGCTCAGCCCTGAGTCTCCCCTGGGAGAGGCCACACGGGCTAGTGAGTACATCTCCCAGAAGGGGGCGTCAAAGGACAGGTAATTGAATCCCTGAAGGTTTGAGAGAGGTTAGGGAAAGACCTAAACCAAAGACTTCTTCAGTTTGCAGGGTGAGCCTTCATCTACCAGACATAGTGATTTCTCCAGCAAATAAGTGGCTCACCAATACACATTTATGTTTCCAGAATAAAAACAGAGCTCAAATTTCTACAATGTAACACGCTTTGGCAATGCCAATCTACAGTCACAGAGATTTTTATTAAATACCTTTAATTTAGCCATCACTGTCCCGGGAATAAATTCACAAGAAAATAATTAAACAGATATTCAAAAGCAATAGGTAGTAAAATGTTCACCACTGCATTTTCTGTAGCCAAGAAACAAAAATAAAGATAAAAACCTTGAAATCACCTAATTAACAAATTTGGTATACCAACATGTCCTTGGACCATCACTGGATAATGATCTGTCATTCAAAAGGAACTCCACTTTTAACCCATACTTGTTTGGGGGGAGGAGGTCATACTGCACCCCTCTTCACCCTGACTTCTGCCCAACCTGGACAAAACTCCCTACACCGTCCCAATGCACAGTGATGACCTCCTTCCACAGCTGTGCTATAATCACTCTTTTCACTTACTGCTAGACTGTGGGCATCTTCCCACCCACTTCATCAAGGCTAGCCTGATTTTTTATGAATGCCTAGTGATTATTTGTTTGCATGTATCAAAAATTATTTGATTAATCCGTTACTGGAAGACATTTACATTACTTTAGATTTCTACATTTCAACCAGCTCTTCTTTAATATTGATATTTCTTAAGAATTTTGCCATGCATGTTAGGTGCTGGAGAGAAGGGGGACAGAAATGGATTTACACCCCCTTCCCCAGCCAGAGCTGCCCCTGGTGTGCACTGAACCCCAACCCCAGACCAGAGCTGCCACCCACCTCCCAAATGCAAGCCCCTGAAGCCCCAGCTCCATAGCTGCCCCCCACACCCATGTCTAGACACAGGTGAGACTGCTACACCAAGTACAGCTACATGCAGACCCATGAGAGATCCTCTTAGCCATGACTTCCTTCTGCGGGGGAAAAGAACAGGAGTACCCCAACAACTTTCCCCACCCTAATCTAAAAGTCAATAGACACCTTTACAGTGTTACATTAATCTGTATATGTCCATATATTTACCTTTACCTATGAGATTTATGCTTTCCTATGCTTCCACATTGCTTTTTCATGAGTTTTCATTTCAATTTTAAGAAATGTCTTAAGAATTTCTTGTAAGTCTAACGATGAGCTCCCTGTTTTGTCCGGAAAACAAAAAAGAAAAACCCAGGACCTATGGCTGCATGGGTGAGTTCTACCAAACGTTCAAAGAAGAATTAACACCAATGCTTCTTAAACTCTTTCAAAAAAAAAAAAAATAGAAGAGGAACACTTCCAAACTCATTTAATGAGGCCAACATCTCCAGATACCAAAACTAGGCAAAGACACTACAAGAAAGAACTACAGGCCAATATCCTTGATGAACATACACGCAAACATCCTTAATAAAATCCTAGCAAACTGAATTTGGCCGCACATTAAAAGGATCATACACCATGACTAAGTGGGATTTATCCCAGGGATTCAAGGATAGTTCAATATATGGAAATTGAAGTTATAACATGTAAACATAATGAAAGAAAAAATACATAATTATCTGAATAGATGCAGAAAAGGCAGTTGACAAAGTCCAACACCCTTTCCCAATTAAAACTCAATGAAATAAGTACAGAAGGACCTTAACACCATATATGAAAAACTTCTAGGTAACTTCATAATCAATGGGGGAAACAAACTGAAAGCTTTCCTTCCAGGATCTAGCACAAGGCGAAGATGTCTACTCTTGCCACTTATTTTAAACATGATATTGAAACTCCTGGTAGAGAAATTAGACAAGAAACAGAAATAAAAGGCATCCATAGAGGAGAAGAAGAAATAAATTTATCTCTATTTGCAGATGACATGATCATACAAAGAAAACTCTGAAGACTAAACAACAATAAACATATTATAAGTAATAAACAAATTCAATAAGGTTGCAGAATACAAAATAAACATGCAAAATCAATGTATTTTACACAAACAACAAACTATCCAAAAGATAATTTTTTTAGAAAAAATCTCATTCATGATAGCAAGAAACAGAACAAAATGCATAGGAAATAACTTAAAGAGTTGAAAGACCTTCATACTGAACATTATGAAAATATTGATGAAGAAAATTTTAAAAGACACAGATAAACGGAAAAACATCCTATGTCCATAGATACTAACAATTAATATTGTTAATGGCATTTCTTATGGAAATAGAAAACAATCCTAAAATTCATATGGAACCACAAAAGACCCTGAATAGCCAAAGCAATCTTGGGCAAAAAGAACAAAGCTAGGGGTATCACACTTGCTGATTTCACAACTCATTACAAAACTATGGTAATCAAAACAGTATGGTACTGGCATAAAAACAGAAATGAAGACCAATGCAATAGCATAGAGAACCCAGAAATAAGTCCACACTTACGTAGGTCAACCAATCTTTGACAAGAGTGCTGAAATGAGGAAAGGGTAGTCTCTTCAGTAAACGGTGTTGGGAAAACTGGATGCAGAAGAATGAAGTTGGACCCTGATCTCACATCATACACAAAAATCAACTCAAAATGGAGTAAAGACTTGAATATAAGACCTGAAACCATGAAACTGCTAGAGAAGAAGATAGGAAAAAAGCTTCTTGACATTGGTCTGAGCAATAATTTTTTTTGATGTGGAGACCAAAATCACAGCCAACAAAAGCAAAAATAGACAAATGGGATTACATTAAATTAGAAGCTCTGCACAGCAAAGGAAACATCCAACAAAGTGAAAAGGCAAACAACAGAATAGGAGAAAATATTTGCAAACCATATATTTGATATCCAAAATATATAAGGAAGTCATACAACTCGATAACAAAACAAAAAATATTTTTAATTTAATTTATTTTTTTTATAATCCAACAAAAATATTTTTAATGGGCAAAAAATCTGAACAGACATTTCTCAAAAGAAGGCATACAATAGGACACCTGGGTGGCTCAATGGATTAAGCATCGTCCTTTGGCTTGGGTCATTATCCCAGGGTCCTGGGATGTCAGGTTCCCTGCTCAGTGGGGAGTCTGTTTCTCCCTCTCCCTCTACCCCTCTCTCCCCCCACTCATGTGCATGCATGGGCGCGCCCTCTCTCTGTCTCAAAAAAAATAAATAAAATATTTAAAGAAGAAGAAGAGGAAGGAGAAGGAGACATACAAATAGCCAACAGGTATGTGAAAACCTGTTCAACTTCACTAATCATCAGGGAAATATAAATCAAAACCACAAGGATATATCATCTCATACCTGTTAGAATGGCTATATTCAGAAAGACAATAAATAACAAATGTTGGCAAGGATATGGAGAAAAGTGAATACTTGTATACTGTTGGTAGGAATGTAAACTGGTAAAGCATTATGGAAAATAGTATGGAGGGTCTTCAAAAAACTAAAAATAGAACTACCTTATGATCCCACAATCCCACTTCTGGGTATACATCCAAAAGAGATGAAATCAGGATCTCAAAGAAATAATCTGCCTTCCTATGTTCATTTCAACATGATTTGAAAATAGCCAAGATATGGAAAAAACCTAAATGGCCATTGGAGAATAAATGGATAAAGAAAATGTGGCATGCAATTCAATGGAATATTATTAGCCAAAAAAGAAGGAAATCCTGTCATTTTCAACGTGGGTGAACCTGGAGGACATTATGCGAAGTGAAATAAGGCAGACACGGAAAGACAAACACTGCATGATCTCATTATACATGGAATCTAAAGAATTGAACTCATAGAAATAGTAGAAAAGTGTTACTAGGGGCTGCAGGGAGGGGGAAACGGGGAAATGTTGGTCAAGGGTTACCAAGTTTCAGTTATGCAAAATGAATAAATTCTGAAGATCTAATGTAAAACTATGTGACCATAGTTAATACTTTGTTGTATACTTGAAATGTGCTGAAGGAGTGGATCGTAAGTGTTCTCACCACATACAAATGTAATTATGTACGGTGACTAGTTTGTTCATTCGCTTGAATGTGGTCATTATTTCACACTGTCTTATGTATATCACGTCATCAAATTGTACACCTTAAATACACAGTTATTAACAGCCAAATGTTTCTCAACTTAAAAGAGGAACAGCACCCTATCTTCTAGAAGATTACACTCTGGAGGTGGAAGTAGACACCTAGACAAAACTCTAGGTAGCGTGCTTAGAAAAGAACCACGGGCTTAGTGCCAAGCAGACATCCCCACAGCGCCCAGGGCACAGTCCTAGCCTTCACCGCCGTCCAATTGTGAAAACCGGTCATTGAAAGTGACGCCTTGCCGTGGCCACAAGCCACCACAGGAAAGAACTCACTCTCTAGATAGCTTGAGAAAGACTCACTCAAAATTGGCCCTGAAGCCCAAGACCTCAAGAGAATATGGGGGGGGGTGTTCAAAAAAGTAAAGAAATATGACCGCTTTGACACCAAAGATAATGAGTCAGGTTATAATGGTTAAATACTGAGGTTCCATTTGGGATTTTTACCAGTTCTCATCAGTGTTTATCTATTTTCTATTTTATAGACCCATTTTTTTTTAAAGATTTTATTTATTTATTTGACAGAGAGAGACAGCCAGCGAGAGAGGGAACACAAGCAGGGGGAGTGGGAGAGGAAGAAGCAGGCTCCCAGCGGAGGAGCCTGATGCGGGTCTCGATCCCAAAACGCCGGGATCACACCCTGAGCTGCAGGCAGACGCTTAACCGCTGTGCCACCCAGGCGCCCCTTATAGACCCATTTTATCTTTACAGTTAGAACCAACTGTTATTGTAGTCGATAGCCTCATCTGGAACTACTAGTGATGGTCTGTGGTTGAGACGGTTACGAGATGCTTTAGAGCACTTAGGGAGAATGTTTGAGATGAAAGAGAAAGGGTGACATTATTGCATTTTCTGAGTAACTTAATTTCTTTGCCAGGTAGAAAATTAGAAGACTATCGGCGTTTGGAAAGAGCCTGGACTGCTTCTTTCGGGTGGGGAGGCTTCTGGAAACTGAGGAGATTACTAAATATATAGAAATAACTAAATGAGCACTTCCTCTGTGTGGGGCACAGACTTCACACCTACCCATTCATCTCACCTGCATAAGGATTGCTGATAACCAGCCCAAGAAACAACTTAAGGAATATGCTCAAGGCAACAAACTAGTAAATGCAGAGGTGCAGTTCATACCTCGGCTCTCTGCCTCCGTGGCACCTGTTTCTTTTCTCTTTTCTTAACAGCTTTATTGAGAGTATCATTGACATATAAAAATTACATATATTTAAGGTGTACAACTAGGTTTGATACATGTGTACATTGTGAAATGATCACCACTATTGAGCCAATTAACATATCCATCACTTCACATCATTACCACTGTGGGGGGGGATTTAAGATTTATCCTTTCATAAGTCAAGCAGAGAAAGACAATTATCATATGGTTTCTCTCATCTATGGAACATAAGAACTAGGATGATCGGTAGGGGAAGAAAGGGATAAAGAAAGGGGGGGGTAATCAGAAGGGGGAATGAAGCATGAGAGACTGTGGACTATGAGAAACAAACTGAAGACTTCAGAGGGGAGGGGGGTGGGGGAATGGGATAGACTGGTGATGGGTGGTAAGGAGGGCACGTATTGCATGGTGCACTGGGTGTTATACGCAACTAATGAAGCATCGAACTTTACATCGGAATCCGGGGATGTACTGTATGGTGATTAACATAACATAATAAAAAAATCATTAAAAAAAAAAGATTTATCCTTTCAGCAGATGACATGTATACAGCACAGTTCTGTTAACTATCATCACATGTTGTACATTAACCATGTTATCGTTCTCTGAATAACAGAGGACCCGGCTGGGGGAGGACTTCTACAACTTGAAAAGATTGCTGATACAAGGGCACACACAGGTGGGAGGCAGCCCGATACGTTCAAGAGACGGAGCTGGGTTACCTTTGTGAAGGGAGCAGAGGCCGGACCAAGAAAGACTTTGCAAATGCGCAGTTTACTCTAAATGGGATGGGAAGCTACTAAAAGATACGCCGTGTTCATGAACCAGAAGACTCTGCTACTGCAAAGCTGTCAGTTCTCCCAAAAGTTACCCATAGATGCAGGACAATCCCTATCAAAACCCCTGTCAGGATTTTTGTGGAAATTGACAAGCTGATTCTAAAAAGTATATGGAATTCCGAAGGCTAAAAATAGCACAGATGATTATGAAGCAGAGCTGGCGGGGTCACAGTACTAGATGGTAGGGCTTATTACAGCAGCTACCACAGGGGCTGAGGGCAGGCCACAGAGACAAGAGCAGCACACCCCGGAGCCAGAGCCTGCCAATCACCATGCCTCCTGGCATCCCACCACCCACTAAACTAGGTGCTCAAATCTCTGGTCTGCAGTGGATGGTCAGAACAGAACCAGAATCCTGGGAGACCTCTCCTCCCCGCTCAGGGGCTGATATCAAGCGTGCAGTGGCGTCCAAGGCTCCACAATGAACGGGACATAATGTCAGGGACCTGCTCTGCCCAGACCTCGGCATGAAAACATCAATGAACTACACTGATTTTAACAGAAAGCAAACAGGCAGCACCCTCCTCTCACTCCAATCCCTGGATACAAAGTTTCAAGATGGAAGAGAGAGAGAGAGAAGAATGATAGGTCGGAGAACAGAGGCTCTGGCAGCAGATGAGCGGAAAGCAAAGGGGCTATGGCACAGGCTGCTATTATCAGCCTGGGCAAAAGCACTTGAAGGACAGGACAGCTGGCCTTCAGTTTGGGGACTTAAATCAAAACACAGAATAAAAAAGGCAACCTATGGAATGGAAGAAGATATTTGCAAATGACATATCTGATAAAGGGTTATTATCCAAAATATACAAAGAACTTACACAACTCAACACCCGAAAAACAAATAATCCAATTTAAAAATAGGCAGAAGAAATAAACAGACATTTCTCTAAAGAAGACATCCAACAGACACATGAAAACACGCTCAGCACCACTCGTCATCAGGGAAATGCAAGTCAAAACCACAGTGAGATATCACCTCACACCCGCCAGAATGGCTAAAACCAAGAACACAAGAAATGGCAAGTGCTGGCGAGGACGTGGAGAGAAAGGAGCCTTCATGCACAGCTGGTGGGAATGCAGACTAGTGCAGCCACTGTGGAAAACAGCATGGAGTTTCCTCAAAAAGTTAAAAATAGAACTACCCTACGATCTAGTAATCACACTATTGGGTATTTACCCAAAGAATACGAAGACACTAATTCAAGGGGATACATGCACCCCGATGTTTATAGCGGCAATATTTACAACAGCCAAATTATGGCAGCAGCCCAAGTGTCTGTGAACCGAACAGATAGAGAAGGTGTGGTGTGCACACAAGGGAATATTACCCAGCCATACCAAAGAATGAGATCTTGCCATTTGCAATGACCTGGATGGAGCTAGAGAGTATGATGCTAAGTGAAATAAGTCACTCAGAGAAAGACAAATACCATATGATTTCACTCATATGTGGAATTTAAGAACCAAAACAAATAGGCAAAGAGGGGAAAAAAAGAGAGAGGGGAGCAAACCAAGAAACAGACGCTTAACTACAGAAACACAGAAAACACGGTGATGTTCCTCCCCAGACGGGAGGAGGTGAGGAGATGGGGGAAAACAGGTGAGGAGGACGAAGGGGAGCACTTCGCACGCTGAGCACCAGGTGATGTATGGAAGGGCTGAATCACTACATTGTACACCTGAAACTAATATAACACTGTATGTTAACTATACTAAATTTAAATTGAATTAAAATTTCAAAAAAAAATAAAGAAAACACACCAAAAAACAAAAAATATAACCGATCAGTTTTTACTCTATCCCATGCCACTCCACCCCCATCCACCAGAGTGAATGATTCAGAGCTGTGTGTTCCTTGGAGCTGGGAGATAGCAGAAAATATATCATTGGTTTCTGCTCCCAGTGCTTGGCACAAGCTCCTGAAACCCTTGTAATTTCCTGGGTGATGAGAGCGCTAGGAACATCTTTTGTTCTAATATTTGGTCTTTGACCCCAGTCCCTGACACGGTGCTCTCGAAAACCTTGTAATTTCCTGGATGACAGGAGTGCCTTTTGTTCTAATGAAGAGCATCTGGGTGGGCGCTTGGATGGCTCCCAGGTGAGGGCTGGTCATAAGTCAGATCAGGGTTGATCAGAAGCTTGAAACTTTCACTCTCCAGCCCCATCCTCCAGACAGGGAAGAGCGGCTGGAAATGGAGTTAAGGATCCATCAAGCCTATGTGACGGGGCCTCCGTAAAATCCAAAAAATATGGGTGCAGGAGCTTCCAGGTTGGTGGACAGTTAGAGGGACTGGGACAGAGGCGTGCCTGGACGAAGCATGGAAACTCCACGCCCCTTCCCACATACTTCACTCAACATATCTCTTCCACCTGGATAGTCATCTGTATCTTTATCACTTCCTTTAATAAAGGGCAAATGTAAGTGTTTCCCCAAGTTTTGTGAGCTGCTCTAGCAAATTAATCAAATTCAAAGGTGTAGGAGTTCAGGGGAAACTCCGATTTGCAGCCAACTTGGACAGAAATTGTGAGTAACCCAGGGGCCTACTATTTGTGATTGCCATCCAAAGTGGAGGTGGTGGTGGGACGGAGCCCTTAACCTGTGGGATCTGATGCTGTCTCCAGGTCGGCAGTGTCAGAATTGAGTTAAATTGTAAGACACCCAGCTGGTGTCACAGAGAGTTGCTGAGTGTGGGGTTTCCCCACACTCTTGGTGACCAGAAGTGTCGGAAGTAGAGTGTTCTGTGTGAGTGTGGTAGTCGTGAGAGTAGAGAAAGTGAGCAGGAAAGGCACCCACAGCAGGGAAGAACTGGGGTTTCTGACTCAGGAGGCAGGGTTATGGGTTTTACCAACTTAGCTCACCTGAGAAGGAGCGCCAGGAGAATAGAAAACTCTCTATAGTTTTAGGGGTGCGTTTATGATTTCTATTGTGTTACTTCTACTCTTACAGGCACGTGAAGAGAGGCTACCAGAAGCAGCAGCTGAACCCAAACAGGTGAGTCTAGAGGGGAAAATTGGGGACACTGAGTGGCTCAGTCGGTTAAGCATCTGCTTTGGCTCAGGTCATGGATTGCTGACTAATAATGATTGTTAACATCTCTACCCCTCCTTCCGCTTTACAAAGCAGCCGCACTTGTTCTCATAACGACCCTGGGACATAAGAGCTCTTGTCCCTATTTTACACCCAAGGCAACTGTGGCTCGAGGGGCAGGTGATGTGAGCATGTTTGTAACAACGTACAAACCCCTTTATCTGTGGTTTCACCTTCCCTAGTTCTAGTTACGCAGTCAGCCACATTCACGTAACTGCTATTACAGCATGTTGCCACAAGTATTCTATTCCATTGTTAGTTATTCTTGTTAATGTCTTACTAATTTTTAAATTAGTATAAATTAGTGCCTAATTTATAAATTAAGCTTTACCATAGGTAGGTATAGGGAAATACCATAGTGTATATAGGGTATCATAGTGTATCTGTGGTTTCAGGCATCCACCGTGGGTCTTCGGCCACATGCCCCATGAATGAGTGGGGGGTTACTCAAGAATAAATGTCATTGCTACGCAGGAACCTGGTCATCTGACCCCTACCCTGGATGCAGTCTAACACCTGCTGGATGCTGGGGAAGGTGGGAAATGCTTAGCAGCCTGACTGTGTTGGCGAACTAGGGTCCTTAAGCAAACAGGGTCATGGGTCCTGCCCCCTCCTGCCCCACTGCCAGCCGGGCCCCGTTAGACCCCTCCTCACCCCCAGTCAATGGGAAGGGGCGGGGAGGGGGGTGGAAACCCTCCTTCACCATCTTCTCCAAGCCAGATTTGTCCATGACATCTGAATCTCCCAGGTTTTTGAAGTAGGCTGAATGGCCGTCAACATCTTCTCTCTTCACTGTTTCTCTTCTTTGTTTTCCAGTAAAACTGCAGGAAAGAAGATGATCACCCAGCTTTACCTTCCCATGTGTGAGACTGGGGAACTGGCCCAGGCTGGGATGGTGTGAGGGCAGAGCCACAGAGAGGGGTGGTGGTCAGGGCTGAATGGCCCTGAGTGGACTGGGTATTCCTTGGGTCCAGGTAGAGCTCAGGGAAGGGAATAAAGTTTTGAGGAGAGGGCGGGGAAAGTTCTGGAGATTCCAGGGACTGGGAGGAGATGTGTGAGCAGAAGTTGGTGGGCTGTGCAGGGTAGTGTGAGGTCCTAGAGTTTGATGGACCCTGAATTCAAGGTACAGGGAAAGAAAACAGTCAAACCTTATGTCCGTTAGCACTGAGAGCAGGGCTAACACTCCCCGTCAAAAACACTGCCGAAAAGAAAGGCACAGAGCTCTGTGTCCCCGAGCCTGACAGAAAGAAGAGAACAGAGCCCCATCAGCACGGAGCTGCCACAGGCCAACAGTCACCTTCCAAGGGGAAGCCTTCACCCTCCACATTCTGTGTGACCTCCCAGGCCTCTGGGCTCAGGTCTGCTCTGGGCTCCCAAAAAGGCACCAAAGAGCTCAGTCAATCCTGCATGTTTATAATATTCCCTGGCCCCCAGCCTCAGGACCCCCATTATTTAGAACACCTTCTGAGGCCCAGCCAGAAAAGCCCTCCGGAGCCCACTGAAGTTCTCAAGGTCAGGGGATGCAAGGGAAGCCAGAGGATAATAAGGCATTCGCTCTTGGGACTTGTAGGCTGGACTGTCCTTTTCCAGACCTACACAGGGTGAGGCCAGAATAGCGATGAATAGGAGTCCTGGGGCTGGAACAAGGGGAATATTACAAACATGCAGGCATTGGCTGTGAGCCCCCCTGGTGTCTCTCTGAGCATCTTGAAGAGACCAGAGCCCCGAAAGCCAGGGGATGCCACAAACCACGGATTAAGTAGGACTCAGGGCTGAAAAGATAGAGAAGTCTGTGGAAACCCTACACTTGGATCTGTCCTCAGTTGCCTATAAAGACATTCTCCCCAGTAGTTCTGTGAATCTCTCTGGATGTCACAGAGCCACCAAAAGTTGGGGAAGAAACGACATGAGTGATTTTCTAGTCCAGCCCCTCAGAAGATGCTGAAGCCTGGAGGAAGAAAAGAAATGACTCCCTCCTGACTCCTGGCCCAGGATGCTTCCCTGGGGAGAGCAGAAGGCAAACATGGGGCACCATGCCTTTAATCTGGAAGAAGCAAAGAGGCCAATGGGGAACCACCAGACCCTGAGGAAGAAGCAGGGAAGAAGGGACACATGAGAGGTACACATGGGGTGAAGAATAGTCCCTTTTATGGTTCTCACATCTGGGCCTGTCCCATCGACTGCCCATGTGACACTGCTCTGGGTGGGGACTCACATCCAGGACTCTGCCCAACCCCAGCCCCAATGGGAGCCCTGTGGGGCTGGACTGGCAAATGGTGATAGAGGGAAGGTACATGGCCGCTGTGCCCCAGGAAATAGAGCATTTGGGGATTTGCAGGTGGAACCAGAGTCTTTGATTACATATCCAGTGACTCATTTGATTACCTTTCATTAATAGTCAATAGTGTAAGAGTTCCTGCCTACATGCCAGGTGGTATGCTAAAAGCTTTGAATGCATTATCTCATTGAATCCTCAGGAAAACACCTGTGTGGTAGGTCTCATTATCCCATTTCACAGAGGTGGAGCCAAGGGCTTAGATAAATTTCCCAAAAGTACCCTCCTGGTAAATGGCAAAGCCAGGATTCTAACCCAAGTCCTGCTGACTCTGAAGGCTGGCTTCCAGAACTCTGCAGGACTCTCAAGTCTGTCCATCACTGGGCTGAGTGAGCAGGATCACCCCAAGGCCTGCCCCACAGGAGCCCACCATCCAGGGCAGATGCTATGCACACAGGCGTGTGGCCAGGAGCGTGACAGCAGAGCAGCCAGGGCTCTGACAAAGGCAGGGCCCGGGGCCTCGGTCCTGGCTGCTCTGTGGACTCCATGGCTCAGGCAGCAGGTGGGGCTCCTGTGGTCTCTGTAGCTGTGGCCCTCACGCTCCTGTCGGTCACAGGCCGAGCCACAGGAAACAGCGGCAAAGAGAGGACTTGTGCATTCTGAGGAAAACCCCTTTGACTGGCAGCATCTTGCCAGATCCTCTCCCCAGAGGCCCAGGAAGGTAACGGGTATGTCTGCCTCACTCTACAGCTAAAGGAACAGGGAACAAGAAACAGGTTGGCTTGGCCAAAGTCACAGAGTCAGGAGTCAGGACCAGGAGTCCCAGCCCCCAGTGAGCATCATTATTGCTTGGGCACAGAGCCCACAGGGTTCTGGATCATGCCAGGAGAACGATGTCTCCCAGTCGCCCATGGGAACTGCAGAATCGCTGGGTCCATTCTACCTGCTCTGTGCTATGAGTCAACCCCCAAGTAAGGGGAGCCTGGAGTATTCGGTGAGCACCCACGCAAGCACCCTGAGCTCCTCAGAACTGCTGCTCATGCCCCCCTGGGGCCCTTTCTATTCCCCCTAAACCGCTCTGCCCGGCTCTCGGGGTCTATCAGGAGCACTGGGGGAATCTGTGACATCAAGGCTTCCTGGCTCTACTCTTCTTCCGACTCCCCCTCAACACACACACACACACACACACACACACCCTCTGCCTCACACACGTGCACACATGAACACAAACCCACCCTGAATATATCTGCATTTTGTTCTTCGGAAACATCTCTGCGTCCTCTGCACGGCCTGCAATCTCCCCTCCTCCAGTCAGACCCTCCCTCTGCAGGGTTTCCAAATGATTTTATTCCAAGATATTTTCTGCAAATAAAATTGTATGCAGGAGCTAGAGATATTGCTAACCTTAAAAATAAAACCTAAAAAATAAAAATCAAAAATATTTCACCAGCGAAAGATGTGCTTATCTGGGAACAGCAGAGGTGGCAATCGTGAACAAGCAAGCTACGGCAAAACCCAAGGCAGATCTGCAGAATTGAGGAGAGAACTGCTCATTTAGAGGAAATGGGGGAGTTAGGACCGACCCTTGTAAAAAGTCCTCATAAAATAGTGATTTCTCACTGGCAGGGTTGTGAGAGTCTCTCTCTGGCTGGGCTGTGGCAGTCTCTGGCTGGCTGGGCTGTTGCGGGGTGGGCCAAGAGGGAGATGGAAATCTTCCTCATCCTGTAGAGATAATGAAGTAATTAATACCTACCTACAAAGTGCAAGGGACCAGGAGCGTGCTGGGGGTAAGAGCTCCCCCTGCTGGCCTCCCAACTCCGCTCTGAAGGAGATACCTGTTTATTAATTTCCACAATATCAAACTTAAAATGCAGGGGTGCTTTGGGAAAGGGTGGGAATGGAGCCCACCACAGCAGCCCCCAAAGCACTTCCAAAACATCCTGGTTCAAGCGGACTCTAGCCCCAGGCTACCATGGGACTTTTCTCTGTGCCTCAGCGTCCTCATCAGTAAAAGGGAGTGACAATAGTAGTATGGGCGTCCTCTGGTGTCGTAAAGATTAAAGTTTATGTGTCATTAAAGATTATGTTGTTAAAGAATAAAAGTTCAGTTGAGTAAATTTGAAGATCTAATTGGCTTTATTAAGGGATTCATGAATCAAGCAGCAGTTGAACAAAATGGAAGGTTTTTAAAGGAAGGGGGTGGGGCAAGGAAATTATTAGGAAAAGAAAAAAAAGGGTTTTCTCAAGCCAGGTTATCTTTGGGGGGGAAGGGTTAATGTTATGGTGACAGGAGTACCTTTTATTCTAATGAGGCAAATCTGGGTGGGCACTTGAATGGTTCCCAGGTGGGGGTTGGTCACCAGTAAGACCAAGTGCTGATTAGAAGCTTGAAACTTTTACTCTCCACTAACCACATGGTCAGTCGACCATAGAGTTTCAATAAAAATTCTGGACACTCAAGACTTGGTTGAGCTTCCCTTGTTGGCAAAGTATATTGTCCAAGAGTATCGCCACACATCATTGCCTGGAGAGTAACAGTCTCCATGACTCCAGGGGAAGCCTCATGCTTAGAACTTTCCTGAACTCTGCCCTATAGGACTTCCTATGTGGATGATTGTAATACATTTCCTTTCCCTGTGATAAACTGTAATCATGAGTGTAACAGCTTCCAGTGAGTTCCATGAGTCCCTCCAGTGAATTATCAAAGTTCAGGATGGTGTCAGAGACCCATAAACTTGCAGTTGGCATCAGAAGTGAGGGAAGTCTTGTGAATTGTGCTCCTTCTAACTCTGAACCAGCCAGAAGGATATTGCTGAATATATACAATCAAAAGAAATCAAGAATAGGTAAGCAGAAGGCTGAAATCAGCCACTCAATGGAAAGGTACTATGTCTTGCCCAGTTTCCACTGGGCCAGTTCTCAGACCCAGAAACCATCAATTGAAATAGAGACTTGGCCCCATCAAGAAAAGCCCTGTAACACCACAGCAAGTAGATATTGTAATGACTCCCACAGTCTCTTCCCAAAGGGACCTGTGACCATTTATTCCCGCCTGAGCACTTAGGACTCCCTGTGCCAGTACTCCAGCAGGCAAAATAGGCATAACTTTATTGGAAGGGTAGTTGATCCTGATCCCCGTGTGGGACAGCCACTAAATAACCGGGGCAGGTGGAATCTTTCTGGCCCTCAGGTGATCCACTGGGATATCTGTTGTTATTCCTACGTCCAGTTTTAACTGTAAATAGGTAAATAACAGCAACCAAAGCCTGATAAGGGCATGGGAGCCAGGAGACCTCATCTCTTAGAAATGACAGTCTGGGTCACCCCACCAGGCAAGCCACCTAGACTAGCAGAAGCGCTGGTCCCTCGGAAAGAAATCTGGAAAGGACAGAGGAAGGTGATGGGTGTCACGTGTGGCCCTAGGAACAAGAAGCAGTGAGGGCTGTAGTAGGCCACAAACCCTCCTCTCATAAATCGCCCAGAAATCATAGCTGACTGGAACCGGACAAGCTGTTCCTAGATGGGGTGAACTTGATGTGAGAAGCAGATGGATCTGAGTGCATACGAGGGGCGGACTGAAGCAAATGTTCTGGTCCCCCACCCACTCAGCGAGGTGGGCAGAGGAACGCCTGGGTCCAGGTGCTGTTACCCGGCCAGTGTGCCCCTCGCCCAGCTCCCGTCAGCGTGGCCGCTAACAGGACACACTGCTCCTTCCCCTAAGACTTGCTCTTGCTCCAACGGGGCCTCCAGGCCCAGGAGTGCCTAGAAGTCTGTGCCTCCCCTGAAGTGGCCTGTAGTCAGTGGGTAACTGACACAGGGGTACAAAAGGTGGGCCTCTTTGCCTCAAGGGGGGACAACTCTAGGGCTCCATTCGTGCCCAGAGTTCCCCATGGGATCAAGCTGAAGCTGAGCTCACATCTTTCTGTAGCTTCTTCCCGTCCCACGCCGCCCCCTCACTTCCCTCAATAAATCACT
This sequence comes from Ailuropoda melanoleuca, assembly GCF_002007445.2. NCBI lineage: Eukaryota > Metazoa > Chordata > Mammalia > Carnivora > Ursidae > Ailuropoda > Ailuropoda melanoleuca. The sequence continues at coordinate 90,095,524 of NC_048223.1, forward strand.
CACACAGATCCCCACCTTAGTCTCTACTTCTGGGAAATCTGGCCCCAGACAGTGAACCCGCTCCGTGTATGTGCTCCTGGTAAGATAGGAAGGGCTATGTGAGTCAAGTGTCTGCTCCCTCTGTGAGTCAGGAAGGGGTGAGAGTCTAGTAGGAAAGGAAGACATCTGATGGCAGCAGGACGTGAGCCTCAAGGACGCGATGAGGTGTGAAAAATAATGGGGAAATGGTCTGAGAACGAACAGCTGGCTCTGTCCCCTGGCTTGAAGGCTTTGAAGAACTTAAAACTGGGAAGAATTAGCAAGTCCCAATGGAGAGGCCACAAGAAAATGGGCGTTTTTCTGGGAAGGAGCAGCCACTGCACTGTACTCATTTCTACCTCTTTTTCTCCACAGCGCCTGACTCAGGAACAAGCATCACCAACTGTCTGCTGCCTGCCCCTTCCTCTGGCGCGTGACTGTTGCCCAACGCATCAGTGACAACCCCAGACATATAGACCTGAACCAAGTAGACTTGTTACTACTTTCATGTGTGTTACGAGGACCCCCATTAGCCCTCCCGTGCATCCCCAGCACCCAGCTGCATGTGCAGCACTTAGCAGGCCACATCTGAGAGCACGGTGACAGCGTCTGCTCACATTGATCCAAACATGCAGACACGGGAGCAAGGGCACATGGCAGGGCTCTGGCCACAGCAGAGAGGTCTAGTGCTCAGGCCCCTGCTGTCCATCCCTCTCATGAAAGTAGTCTAGAGAACAAGCAGGAATTGTAGTCTGCACTCTCGACAAGCTGAGCAGAACACCTGGTCCCAGAGCAGGGAAGCACACGTGAATCTTGAGATCCAACAGAAAAGGGTGACCCAAGCAGGTCTCAGGGCACTGGAGGGAGCGCTCTGGGACTAGGCATCCGCTGGAGAGAAACTCTGGTGGGAAATCTACCATAACCGACAGTTGTCTACTCTAAGATACTCACTGTCAGAGAAAAGGAGGAAGGAATGCAAGTTTCTGGTGGAGACGGGCACTTTATTGTTTCTTGGGGTCTCTGGAGGCCTCGGGCAGGACTGGTCACTGGCCTCCCACAGACCAGCAGGCTGCTCCGTGGCTCTGTTTGTGGAAGTCCACGGTTATTCCCCAGCAAGGATGAAAACTGGGAAAACTCAATCTTCTTATCCCCATTCTTGCCCTTTTTCTCAAAGATATTGGCCCAGTAAGCTGTGCCCTTTTTGTCCTATGGGGAGGAAAATACAAACAAGACAAATCCCGTTACACATGAGATTTGGGCTACAGGAAAAGAGGCGCCCTGTAGTGGGGACCTGGCAAAGAGCATGTGGGGGACAGGAGCACTGTAAGCAGAGCCACGATCCTGGGGCTGTTCCCTGGAGACCCCTTGATGGGAAACCCCCAGTGGGCATCACTGGGATTCTGAGCAGTCTGTGCCACTAGCCGCACTGGTGAGGGGGCGAGGGGAACTTCATCAGCCCCAGACCCCCCCACTGTCCCTTTTTATATGCACTGTCTGCACTCTCCTCCAGGGCCCAGGGCAGGCTGACCTTTGTTTCCTTATGTTTCTACTCTCCCCCCATTTGACTCCTTTCCCACCCAAACTTGTAAGTTCTGGGTTCCCTTCCCGCAGGGCCCAGCTGTCTGCTACATTTTGTTCCTAAGTTCCCTGCGTTCTAATAGCTCGATAAAACCCTGTGTAGAATAGACTTAGCCTAATGTAAAGGGTTATGCTCATGTCAACAAAGTTATGATTTCCACTGAGTCCCATCGCGATGAGGCTCCCCTGAACCAGAAGAATGAGTCCGCTGGAGGAAGGAATTATGTTTCCCGGGAGGACATCTGCTACCCCTGAAATCACAGTAGTTCAACTGATCATCTGTTGGGAACCCTTCGTATCTATACCACATGTTGCTATTTTTAAATTATTTCCACTTACATAATCTCATTTATTCTCACACTAGCCAAGAAAAGAAAAGTCTATCATACCCTCTTTAGATGGGAAGAAAGGGAATATCAGAGCGTGTGTAACTTGTCCGGAGTCACGCAGCAGGGAAGCCCCAGTGGCAGGACAGGAGTCCAGGGCTTCTGATTCCAAGCTCCAGACACCTTGTCCTACATGCTTTGTCTCCCAAAAGGGCTGGCCCTTCCTGGGGCTGGAAGGGAGTGATCAATGAGGCAGAATCAGGCTCAAGATCATCCAATTACAAAAAGCGAAACAAGAGGGGGGCGCCTGGGTGGCACAGCGGTTAAGCGTCTGCCTTCGGCTCAGGGCGTGATCCCAGCATTCTGGGATCGAGCCCCATCAGGCTCCTCCGCTGGGAGCCTGCTTCTTCCTCTCCCACTCCCCTTGCTTGTGTTCCCTCTCTCGTTGGCTGTCTCTATCTCTATCGAATAAATAAATAAAATCTTTAAAAAAAAAAAAGTGAAACAAGAGTCCTCAAATATGTCAGAACCCATGGGACTTGCCCACCCATCACAGCCCTCTCCACACACACATTAAAGCCTCTCCCTGCTCCAGGCAAGCCAGACCCCGACTCACACAGGCACTGAGGAACTTGGGGAAATTCTCCTGGAGCATCTTCAGCAAGGCTGGCTTGTCCATGGTGTCATGGTGCCTGGTGTCATTGTGAAACAGCTCAATGATGCCCACCACGAACTTCTCAGCTCGTGTGCTGCTCATCTTGGCTTTCGAAAAGCTGCCGGAAAGAAAGAATCTGACCTTTTTTCCTTCCCCAGGTGAGGAGGGTCCCTCTGTTTAGGAGGATGGGATGGGAACTGGGGAGAAAGTGAAGGCGGCCCAGGTGGAGCAGAAGAAACTACTTCTCTATGTGGTGGGACACGTGGCTCAAAAGGAGGTGAGACCATGTTTGGGGCTGGGCCACACAGGTCAGGGTCCAAGAGGAGATGAAGGAGAACACAGAAGTCCAGTTGTGGGTAGGGCCACAGATGGGGGAAGCAGGGAGGTAGGGGTCAGCCACCTGAAAGGGTGGTGCCCTGAGCCAAACACAGCATTTGGGTGACCTCACACTTCAAACAGCACCAAACATCAGGGTGAGAGTCATGGAGGAGAACAGTGTCACTGTTGACCTGTCTTGGACCCTCCTGGGCTGCTTTGGGAATAAGACCCCCTGGAGGCCCACCATGACCTGCACGAAATGGGCTGTGGGGGCTCCAGGGCATGAGTGTGAGCAGAGGAACACAGCACTGTCCTGACCCCCAGTGGAGGTTTTCCTGGACCATCCCTGGGAGCAAGAAAGAGGGACTGTGGAACAGAGTCAGCCTCAGATTTAAAATGCACAGAAAGACCTGCCCTGGTGGTTCTTAGGTGGAATGGGAGGAGGTGGGGTCCTGGAGATCATCTGTTGTTGAGGATGACCTGCCCTTTGACCTTGCTGCTGTCTGGACCTCCAAGATTAGACCATGTTTAAATAAAGAGAAGGTCTGACTTCCTGAAGCAGGTTCTCCTGCCAACAGTCAGAGTTCTGGGCTGGATGGGACCCCAAGCCAGAGAAATTGGACTGTGTGGCCTTCACATTCCAGAATTACCAAAGCACCAAGGAAATAACCTTAGCTCATACAGGTGAGCATCTAATACAAACCACCATCAACTCCTGATGTGGGAGAAAGATGCGGGAGAAAGCTGTTACGTCACTAAGGAATGGTCCAAGACAGGAGCTGAGCCCTATACCCAGACAGTCCCCAGGCTGGAGTGGAAGTGGGAGGGCTTTGTCCATGCAGGAGCAGGACATCTCACCAAGGCAATCAGGAGTGGGGGTCTCGGCCCTGAGGTTAGGAGAACCTTCATGGCTTTGGCAGGGGCACCCACTCTTCCCCAAAATTGGGGTGCAGAGTGGGTCTCCACCAACCCAGGACATCAAGAGAGGAAGGAAGACAAGGAAGAGAGGGAGAGTCATGTCCTCAGTTCCCACTGGGGATGTCTCCACAAGAGTTGTCACAGAGAAGCCAAAAGGAGCCAGGAGAGTGTTTGGCCCAGCTGCCTTGTGCAGACAAAGACCTCAAGCCAGGGGAAGGCCACACAGGCCCTCTGGTGGCCGTGCTACTACTGGACCCAGGCTCCTGAGTCCTCTCCCAAGCTGCTTTCCCTGTTCCCACAGGCCCTGAGCACTCCTTCTAGAAAAGGCAAAGAATGGGGCACCTGGGTGGCTCAGTCATTAAGCGTCTGCCTTCGGCTCAGGGCGTGATCCCGGCATTGTGGGATCGAGCCCCACATCAGGCTCCTCCGCTGGGAGCCTGCTTCTTCCTCTCCCACTCCCCCTGCTTGTGTTCCCTCTCTCGCTGGCTGTCTCTATCTCTGTCGAATAAATAAATAAAATCTTTTAAAAGAAAAGGCAAAGAAGCAAGTGCAGACTTACCAGAGCTGAGGAGGTGTCACTGAGGAGAAGGATGAGTGAGATGTGTGCACCCAGGCAAAGACTGGTCCCTTTATGGGGCTCAGCCTGGCTCTTCCCAGGGGCTGGGGGCCCTGGGGCCATATTTGCTATCTGCATCCTGGAGCATTGACCCACTCAGATGGGTGGGACATACCCGGGAGGGTATGTTCATCATTTTGCAGAATCCCAGGCCACCAGGTCTTGTGCCTCCCAAGGGACCTCCCACAAAGCCTCTCCTGCCCCCAGATTGATCTGGGGCTGGGAGCCCAATGGGATATGTCACAGCAGGACGGAAAATAGGGTGGATTTCAGACTCTGGAGGCAGCATGGTTTGTATTTGCTCATCACCCGTCCTTCCACAGATTTGCTCTGGCAGCTAACACTAATGACCACTACTACTGATTGAGCTCTTACATGTGTCAGGCATTAAGGTGCCCTGCTGTACCTGCTTTCCTCCTTAACCCTTACCACTCTATAAGGTAGGTCTGTCAAATTCACAAAATACACAGACAAGAGAAAAACAAGGGAAGAATCCGAAAGCAGCAAGAGAAAAAAAGGCCTTAACCTGCAAGGAAAGACAGATCAGATTTGCAGCAGATCTGTCCACAGAAACTTGACAGGCCAGACGAAAGTGGCACGATATATTCAATGTGCTGAATGGGAAAAACATGCAGCCAAGAATACTTGATCCAGAAAGACTGTCATTCAGAATAAAAGGAGAGATAAACAATTCTCCAGACAAACAAAAACTACAGGAGTTTATGACCACTAAACCAGCCCTACAAGAAATATTAAAGGGGACTCTCCTCGGAGGTGGGGGGGAGACCAAAAGCAACAAAGATAAGAAAGGAACAGAGAAAATCACCAGAAACACCAAATTTACAGGCAATACAATAGCACTTAATTCATATCTAGCAATAATCACTCTGACTGTAAATGGACTAAACGCTTCAATCAAAAGACATAAGGTATCAGAACGGATGAAAAAAACTACCCATCTGTATGCTGCTTACAAGAGACTCATTTTAGACCAAAAGACACCTGGCAGATTGAAAGTGAGGGGATGGAGAACATCTATCATGCTAAAGGACAACCGTAAGAAAGCCAGGATAGCCATACTTATATCAGACAAACTAGACTTTAAAGACTGTAACAAGAGATGAAGAAGGACATTATATCAAAATTAAGAGGTCTATCCATCAAGAATATCTAACAATTGTAAATATTTATGCCCCCAACTTGGGAGCACCCAAATATATAAATCAACCCCCCCCAAAAAAAAAAAAACTTTAAGATCATACCCTGGGAACACCTGGCTGGCTCAGTCAGTAGAGCCTGGGACTCTTGGTCTCGGGATTGTGAGTTCGAGACCCAAGTTGGGTGTAGAGATTACTTAAAAATAAAATCTTCAAAAAAAAAATCATACTCTCAAAGCAAACAAAAAGGTTTGCTATTTATTTGGGGTTTGTTTTATTTTTTTAAAAGATTTTATTTATTTATTTATTTGACAGAGACAGCCAGCGAGAGAGGGAACACAAGCAGGGGGAGTGGGAGAGGAAGAAGCAGGCTCCCTGCGGAGGAGCCTGATGTGGGGCTCGATCCCAGAACGCCAGGATCACGCCTGGAGCTGAAGGCAGATGCTTAACGCCACCCAGGCGCCCCTGTTTTATTTTTTTTTAATCCGTGTTCCCGTTCCCCTTCACTACTGTGGAGAAGCAGAAGCTTAAGGACAAGCCTGTTTATTTAGCAGGTGGGCTGTGCACGTTTGTAGACTCACTTCAGCCTCCAGAGCTCCCAGAAATCTGGGGCTGAGTCTGGCCAAAGCAGCTCCTCCTTTGGTGGAAGGGGAGGGGTCTTCACCTGCTGGGTCAGCTCCTCCTCCCTCTTTGCGCCAAGGTCTTTTCGCCCCCAAAGAGGGGAAGAGGCTCGAACTGTAAAAGCCTTTGCAAACTGCCTTCCTTTCATTGACTCGCTCACGCAGGTGCGTCTTAGACAAAGTTGAGTTGCTTTCTGTAGGGATTGATTGCTGGAGGCACAAGATCCCCCTGCTGACATTCCCTAGGCGAGCAAATCCTGTCTCCCTCTTCATAAGAAGAGCTCCCTGAGAGCCAGAGCCGAGGGTTCCATCGACACAGGCCCCTCCCCAAGGGTTCAAGAACACCAGTGCCATTCTCCTCCCAGCATCCTGCTCTCTGCCCACACGAGGGCGCACGTTCCACGTCCCACACCTCCCGCCACTGTAGGCGGGGAAGGTACTTTGCCAGAGGAAGTTCAATAGAGCCAACCAAAGCTTGGACAAGGCTCTTCAGCCTGGGAGCAGGGAGCCCTGGGTCTCTCCTGCTTCCCATCAGTGCCTGCGGGGCAGGAGGGGCAACCAGAGGAGGGACTGGTTGCCCTTTCTCAACTGTTCTCTCTTCACAGCCCCATGGAGAAGGAAGACAATTCCACAAAGTTGGACCCCCAGGAAGTGGGGAAGAAAGACGGGAAGGAGGATATGGTCTCCTTCTGAGGTGCCCAGAACCTACAGAGGAGCTTGCCTGGCTCAGACTAGGCCTGGAGGGGAGAGAACAGTGACAAATGCCCCATTGCCCTGAGATAGTTTATCCCAATGCCCCGCACCCTAAAACCACAAATGCAAACAATGGATTCAGACAATAATTCAATTAGTCATCCTCCCTGATGGGGGCTGAGAGCCAGGCTTGGTTCCCATGAAATAACTGGGGTGATTCATTCTGAGGCTGCAGGGATGGGCCAGCTCAATATTGACCGAAAGGCTTGAAGCTATGGTTGGCCCAGCCCCAGGGACCCCACCCTGCCCCCATCATGAGCACCCCATGAGTCTCATGTTCCTGCAGCTGCCAGCTACTCAGACCGCCACCCCCAACACAAAATACAGAGACAGACTACTAAAGTAGGCCCCCCACCCTCGACTGGGCCACGGGCAGCTGCTGTGGACTCAGCCCTACAGCGGCCTCAGAACATTCTCCAGCCAGGCTTTGGGCATGCCAGGTGTGCCCTCTCTGCCTCCACTTCACGGCAGTAAGAATGTGGACCCACACCGCCCCATGGCCCTTCTGTCAGCACAGCTAGAGCAAAACAGTTCTTTGTCTTCAGGGACCCTGCCAATGATGTGGGAAACAAAGGCAGAAGGAAATGTAAATAAAATTAAACGCCCTCCTAGTCTGCAGCCCGTTGACAAAATACTTGAGGCAGGCAGAGTGTAACCTTCCTCCAGGAAGCTCCCAGCTGTCTTGATGTAAATGCTTTGCTAGAGGGAAAACCTTAGCTTGACAATAGCAAGGCCTCTAGTACCCTGAGAGTCCACATTAGCAGACGGAAGTCCTTCTGGAACTTCCCTTATCTTTACTCCCCAGCCCGGAGGCATATCACCTGTTACCCCTCACGACCCCAGGACAGCCAGCTCTCTGCCCACGGTCCCGTCCCTGTGCTGTAAGAAAACCACCTTTTTGCACCAAAAACATTCAAGAATTCTTTCTCGGCCATCGGCTACGGCCCTCACCAACCTCGCCAACATTCAAAAACGACATCACCAGGACCACCTCTGCCCCACTCTGGACCCATCACAGCCTGGCTCAGGCACCATTTCCTTCCCCACCCCCATCCCAGAACCCTCCTTCCAGGGGACCACGTGAGCCTTCTGTAAGATGCCTTTGTCCCAGGCGAGACCCTTTCCTAATTCACGTAAAGGCACCTTAGGAACTTGCAGCTGCCTGTCAGGGTTGCCCCAGGCGTGGGGCGCTGCTGAGTCACTCCCAGAGGTGACCGTGAGCAAACTCTGGCGGCTGTGCCCCAACAAGAAGAGGGGGGAACAAAAATCACTAAGAAGCCAGGACACGGAGGCAGACTTGACCAAAAAAAGATATTTATTGAACAATTACCCACCACTGGATTTAACTTGGGCAGGCCCGATAGAGGGTGTGTCTCCACCTTCCCGATTTATTTTCAGCCCTTGAGGGCATCATTGTAGATCAAAGCCAAGGCCCCCAGGAAGGTGACATATTCCTGGAAGTTCACCACCTGGTCCTTGTTCCGGTCCAGGTCGTCCATCAGCTTTGCAATGTCAGCATCCTGCAGCTTCTAACATGTCAGAATGGGAAATCCAGACTCAATGTGATGAGAACCTTGGGTTCTCTCCCTTACCCCCTCCAGGCCGCCCTCCCTCTTACAAGTGGCTCTGCACGCTCCTTGTCACTTGGGTTCACTCTCCTTGTCACTTGGGTTCACTCGGCTTTACCTCTCCGCCCCAGCTCCTCACTCGGGGAGAGTACCAGGCTGAGAGTATCGGGAATTGACCGATGGTCCCAGCAAGCTATGTGGACTTGGGCCCCAGGATGTGGATAATTGTGAGTCAGACGCACCTGGCCCCTCTCCCTCTCCTCATCCTGCTTCTAAAGGGCGGAGGAAGAGGGGCCTTACTCACGGGGCCAATGGTGAGCTCATTCTGGATCAGCTCCTTCAGCTCCTTCTTGCTCAAGGTGTTCTTGTCACCTTCCCTGCCCGAGTACTTATGGAAAATGGCCACGAGGAGGCCAATGGCCTGGTCCAGGGGGCACGCCATGGCTGGGCACTGGGCTCAGAGCTGGGAGCAGAAAGGCTGGTCAGTGCCGAAGGGCCTCCCCACCCACCCGCATTCACATTCCCCAAAAGCCCTGTCCCCACCCGCATCTGTGGCACCATCGGGAGTCAGCCCAGGGCTGGAGGGGGAGGGAGAGGCAGACCTGAAGGCCCAGGGGAGAGAGGTGGTCAAGGAGCAAACAGGACGACAGCTGAGAGCTAGCCTCCAGGGGCTCCAGAAGTTGGGGGGTATGAGGGGGGCCGCACGCATAGGGCGCTGACACACTCGGGGCACACCTCCCGCAGCCCGGGGTACACTCGGGGAAGCCCCCCGCCGGCCGGGGGCCGATTCACCTCGGGGCGGGCGGCCCCAGGAGCGCGGCGGCCCCGCAAGGACTCACCGCTCGGCCGGGAGAGCGTCCAGGGACCGGCGGGGCGGTGGCCAGCGCGCCTTTTAGCCGCCGCGGCGCGGAGGCCGGGCGAGCCAGAGCCCACCCCTCCCGCTGCCGGGCCCCCAACCCCGCCCCGCACGCCCCCCCAAGCCAACTTCCCCCGCAGCCCAGCCCCACCCGACCTCGCCCCGCCCTCAGGCCCGCCCCGGCCCGGCCCGCTGGGCGCCCGCGCCCTCACTACACACCCTGGGGGCCCCCGGCCCTCCGCGCCTCCTGCCCCGGGCTGTTCCGGGTTCCCGGGTTAGAACGGGGATCCCAGGGGAGACCTCTGCAAGCCAGTGACGTCGAGCTCCCGGCCAGCTCCCTGGCCCAGGGTGGGGGCGGGGGGGGTGTCCCCAGAGGGTGTTCAGGGTCAACCCTAGATGAAAGAGGGGGAGCAGCCAGTGGTCTATAGGATACGATTTAAAAGACATCTGGAACACCCACCCCTCAGCAAAAACAAATTCCCACCACCACCTTCACAACCCTTCCTCCCCAACCGCACCCCGTCCCTCTCCCTCCCTCCCCACCCACACCCCCACACCCCAGGCTGGAATTCCGCCTGAAGCCTCTTTCTGGGCACTGTGCACACTGGCGCTTGTCTTAGTTTGTACCCTCCAGTAAAAAGGTTTTCCAGACCTTCGACTGAGAAAGGATTTTCATAGGGGAAAGTGGAGACAGCAGGAAGCACTGGACCCCACAGATGACTGGGGCAGGGTGGGTAGAGCTAGCTGTCTCGGGGGAAATGGGGGAGAAGGAAAGGGGGCTGGCATGGGGTGTTGTCAGGGTGGCGTCCCGTGGCCTCAGACTGGCTTGTCCAACACTGCCCTCAGAAGCCTCCCCTAGCTCCCTCATTGCCTGTGCTCAGTCAAAGCACTTCCTCTTAGCTTTCTCTGGGAGGCAAGTGAAAGCCTGGCCCAACTTCCCCATTTTCTGGAAGGGCAAAACTAAGCCCAGTAAGCTCAGTGACATCCACACTGAAGAAGGGCAGGAAGTGGGGTGGAAGCCCAGGACCCTAACTCCCAGAGGCTCTCAACCCACTCAAGGAGAAGTTCTGCCTTGCCCCACCCACCCCCAGGCGAGGTGGACAAGGCATCTTCAAAACCAGCCAGGAATGGAAAATCTTTATTTCCCCCCCGGAAGGGAAGGCTGAAGCAGGGAGGGCAGAAGGGAGAGGAGGGCAAGGGTCCAGAGAGCTGCAGAGACCTGGGGGAAGGGGCTAAGCCCTGGTCATTCACTGTCCTCCAGGAAGAAGTCGTTGTAGGCCATGCACAGCGTGGTCAGGAACACCGAGTACTCCTTGAAGTCGATCTCCTGGTCACTGTTCTTGTCCAAGCTCTTCATCAGGTCGCAGATGCTGCTCTCCTTCATCTTTTTCGAGGGCCCAGCAAGAGGGACAGGTCAGCCACCCCATCTAGCCCTGCCTCACCCCTGCGCAGTGCCACCCACGCCCTGGAAAGGCAGCCTCAGGGTGAGTCTCAGCTGGGTCAGCAACACTCTGGGCCTCTCGACCCCCAGCATCTCGCCCAGCCCACGCCCACCGCGGGCCTGGCACCTGCAGTGCCCTGACTGGTGCTTCTAAGCAGATGTCCAGCCGCCCCTTTCCCCTGCACTTTCCACTGTCCGAGGAAATAATCATCTAGATGTTATGCAGTGTCCAACAGAAACGCCTTGGCAACTGTGGGGCACCGAGCATGATCCAGACTTCTTCTGTCCTTACAGAGGCTAGTTGAGAACTGACCCAGACAACATGCCACGAGAGCAGTATGTCAGAGCCCAGAAGCCACCACAGCCTTCCCTTCCTGGGACAGCTTACAGCACAGCTGTATGGCGGTGAGGCCCTAGCTCAGCCATACTCTGTCTGTCCCCTGCCCTCCCAGCCCAGCTCCACCAAAAAGATGGAAACAGGGCCCTCAGGTGGAACCATGTTCTGCCCTCCCCTCCTCACTGCCCTCAGCTCCCACTTTTCCACAGGAGGCAGGTGTCAGGACAAATGGAGATGGATACAGCCTCTGTGTGATGTGGTCCTTGCCCCCAGTCTGGGCTCCTGTTAAAGTCAGGCCTTCCCCAGGGCCTCTGTCCCCCCGTAATTAACCCCTAGGGGACCTGCTGCCCCTCCCTTTGCTCTCATTAACTCCAGGATGCAGAGAGCCTGGCAGGAAAACCAGAGGGCAGGCTTGGTGAAACCCATACCTGCTCCAGTTTGCTGCCCAAAGGGGAGGTTCTCTCTGGGGAGGCCCACCAAGGTTCACAATGTGACTGGAGAGGCCCCATGACTGGATTTTCAAGGAAAAAGGAAGGACTCAACCTCTTACTAGCTGGGTGCCTTTAGACAAGTTAGATAATGTTTCTGAGCCTCTGTTTTTTTGAACTGTAAAAACAATATAATTTCCTCATAGGCCTTCCCCTCAGTCAGCTGCCTCCCACCCTCTCCATTTGGCAAGAAGCAGTCTGTCTCCTTCCAACCTTGTGTTCACAAACTACCAGAATGATCCTTTTTGTCCCCATGTCATTGCCAGCTGAGAGCCCTGGATGTACCAGGCATACAGGTGAAGCCCCTGCCCTTGAGCATACAGGTGAAGCCACAGCTCGAGCTGGGCACCCTGGTGCCTTGTCCCCCACGATTCCTTACACAGGCTCTTCCGTGGCTGCGTGGGCCTGGCCTCTACACAGAAAGCTCCCTGACCTCTACACCTGCACATGGCTGTAATTCACCCTCTGGATGCTGCCCTTCCTCCTTCCCGGGGAAACCCAACTCATCCCCCATCACAGAGGTCTCACATCTGAAGAAGATGTCCACCTTCTTCACTAGGTCTCTGTCAGGTCCTTTTGGCCATCCCGCTCCTGGCTGAGGCCAGAGCACTCAAAGGGCAGATGTGAGTCCCCTGTGCTGGGCCTCTACAGATGCAGAACCGGGGCTTCCTACCTCACAGAAGCCCCTGACAGTGGTGTGGTGCTTGCTCTATTTTCCTCCTCCCCGTGGTGTACTCAGGCTTTGGGGTGGGGGTGACCGTCACCTACCTCTCCGAGACATAGCTCCTTCGTGATTAGCTCCTTTAGTTCCCTCCTGCTCAGGGTCAGTTTGCTGCCTTCTCTCCCTGAATATTTATGGAAGGTGGTGACCATAGTGGTCAGGGCCTTCTCAAGAGGTGTCTCCATCAGTGTCTGGCTCTGGAGGGGGAGGGGGAGGGAGGGTCACTATCCCCGGGAAGCCAGACCTTCTGCTTCCCCCATCATTAGCCCAGCCCAAGGCTCTCTCTCAAGGACCAGGAACTAGAACCCAGGATGAAACAGAAGCTACCAACAAGTGGACCCAAATGTGCCGGAACAGGTTGTAGTAAGACCAAGGCAAATGTGGAACAGTCAGAGCCATGAGACCAGCCAGCCCCCAAAGGAGCCTACACACTCCCCTGCTTAGGAGATGCTGGAAAAGGCTCTAGGGGCAGATGACAAGATGACCTTCCCGAAAGATGAACTGGTGGCAAATGATGGAGCCAAGAAAGGGCCTCTGGCCCATCCAACTTGGGCACTCATTTCCCAGAGGCAGCCCTCACCCTAATCACCCTCCTTTGCCCTGGTGCCTGAATCACCTGATAGCGGGGAGTGTCCCATTATAGAAATGGAGGACAGGGCAAAGAGAGAGTCCAGGGCTTGAAGGGGCATGGGCCTGGAACTGGGAGATAAGGTCTCAGCAAGAAACAGGGCAGAGGTTGCTGGACTTGTCCAGCTGGTCTCAGTCTCTGGCCCAGAGAACTGCACACAACTGGCACCAAGAGGGGTGGGCCTATCGAAATCCCCAGGACCCCTGTGAGAGCAGGATCCAGAGGTTGGGTTTGAATGTGGCCCTCCACGTCCCTCAACACAGCCACACCCACCCAAGGGAAGAGGCAGCTCCCATGACTCAGACTTGAAAACCACTTCCCCTTAGGAAGGGGGCAACACCCAAGAAACTTGGGGGCTCCAGGTTAATCTGCATGGAGTCCAGAACAAGAAGGAAAAAACAGCTGGCTCTCACTTTCAGCCCAAAGCCCACCTTGTGATTCTTGAACTGGATCTGTCATTCACCTCTCACCACCCCAAAACCTCAGCATCACCACCACACACACTCCAGGAGACCCAGCCAGGGCCACAGGGGAGGCAAGGGCCTCTGGGCGTCTCCAACAGCATCCTGGCTGGTTCTAATCACAACCCCATGCCCAGAACCACTTCTCAAAAATTCTGATAATCACAGCTCCACACTCTGCCCTCCTTCCTGAGTGTATCCCCACTCGTGATGGTGGAGGTCCCCAAGACTTGTCACAGTCTGGCCTTATCACCTCATTTGCCCCACCGTATAGATGAGCAGGGAAATGAGAAGGAAGGACTCACCAGGGAAGGAGCCAGCAGACAACCCACACAGCAGAAACAGGCTCCCTCCCACCACTCCTTGCCTTTATTCCCCTGCTCTGGTCCCCAGGAAACCAGGGGAGGGAAAGAGCCAATGAGAAGGGCAGGGACCTGAGAAGGCCCAAGTCAGAGCCTCCTGGGATGGAGCTGGGGATAAACCCCTCTGCCAATCTTGCCTTCCTTGTTTCCAAACAGAGGAGAAGGGGGCACATTGAATTCATTGTGGCACACACATCTTCAGTTTCAGAAGCTTTATTTTCCCAACCAAAAACCAGCACTCAATCTGATGGGACAACAGGATTGAAGAGAAACCAGCTGCCCTGGAAAATGACCCAGGAAATGTGGGCCAAACACAGGGTATCTCCTCACACCCTAGGCCACTCTCCACACTGGGGCCCTCCCATCCACGCCAAGAGCAGAGCAAACACACCCCGAGATGGGAGTCCATGAGGGAAGATGTTCCCGGCCAAGGGCATGGAAGTCAAGGTCAAGATCGTTAGCAAGTATGGAGCCTCAGGTTTTTAAAGGGCTTTTAAATTAGTGATTTCTTCTAAGCTTCACTCATCTTCATGGGAAAGAAGTGTCAGAAACTTGGAAAGGAAGCCTGGGAATAAGGGACCGGGAATGGGCCCAGGAAGGGTAGGGCCAGGTGATGGGGTCGAGGTCGTGGATTGGGGAAGCTGGTTCAGAGCGCAGGAAGGAATGGGACAGGGGACAGGGAAAGTTGCCTGAATCCCAGGAGAGACATTGTTCTACCACCAACCAGTTCAAGTGTGAGAACAGAGCTGAGTCAGGGGCTTGCACCTGTGGGTGCTGCAGCCCCACCTGGCCTGCTTGGACACTCCCCCCTGCTCCCACTCTGCCCCACCCCCCGCTGGCAAGGCTCGAGAGGCAGCAGGGACTGGTCGCTGAGCAACAGGAGTTTCCGAGGCAGAGTGATGCAGGAGCAGTCCCTGGGGGAGGGCACTCCCTTAGAAGATGGGCGCCAGGGGCCAGACAGAAGGGGAGGAGCCAGGCTTTTTCCTGGACCAAAATCCTACCCAGGCCTCTGCAGTCATACTCGGAGGGAACATCTGAGTCACCTGTCCCACTGCTCTGAACTTGAGAGGAAAACAGGATGTAATGAGAAGGAAGGGAGAAAGCTTGAAAGGTCAAGGGGACCAAACCCCCTGCTGCTGGGCACCACCTTTACTCACCTCCTTCTTAGAGGCCCCTGCACCACCGGGCCTGGCCTGACAATCTAACTTCAATCACCCATCAGCCTTTAACCTGAAGGGATATGACATCATGCCCGATATTTTCTGGGGGAAGAAAAATCTCAATTTCATTTATCAGATCATGTGTCTGGAATTTCATCTCCAAAATTATGGGCACCTCCCACCATCTCCCTCACTTCCACCCCAGCTACTATCCTCCACTCAGCCCTTCGAGGTCCTTTTGTCCTTCTCTGAAGGACCATGACCCTAACTGATAAGAGCCCTCATCCCAGGGTCTCTGGGGCAGGGACAGAGGTTGAGAGGGTGATAATCTCAGGCTGCTGCAATGGTGTGGCCCCCTCCCACACGGCCTCCCTGACCTAACATGGACAGGATGGACTCATCCATCCCTGGGTTGGAAATCAGGGCACCGGAATGGGCCCGCAGGGCAGGGCTCTCCTAATTCAGCTCCCTGCCCCAGGGCACCCAAACTCCATTCCAGACCCCAGCCAGGAGCAGATGCGAACTTCAATCCCTCCAAAGGCAAGGCTGAGGTGGGAGGGATGAGTCTGCTGGCAAAGACCCCACAGCTGGGGTGTTCCAAGCCTTTGGGGGTTCTTTTCCCTTCCCTCAAGCCCCATCAGTCAACTCCATCATCCACACACACAGTCTTCCATTCACCCCTTCCCCCTTCACTAGTCTGCTCTCCACCAAACTGCTGCCCACTGCCTATGCTCCCTACCTCCATGTGTCCCTCAGCCCCCACCCCAGACCCAGAGTCTATCAGCCTCAAAGCTTCCAAGAATCTTTATTGAACTTGGTCCACATCGCACCCACATCTGGTGGAGTCAGGGTGAGGTCCTGTGCCCTCTACCAACAGGTAAGGTCCCCCCCCACACACACGGGGGCCTTCACTTCTTCCGGGGCTGCTTATCGGGGAACCCTTCAAAGAACTCATTGCACATCATGGCGACACAGGACAGGAAGACACAGTACTCCTGGAAGTCCACCTCGTTGTCCTTGTTGCTGTCCAAGTTGCTCATGAGCTTCTGGAAGGCAGCTTCATCCGTCCTTTTCTGCAGGGAAGAGGCTACAGGTCGAACCACAAAGTCTGGTAATGGACCCAAGACTAGACCAGGTTTCCATCTCCAGATGGGAGCTCAGAAAGGCACAGCCAGTCCCTGGGGGCCTGGCCTGGGGGCCCTGCTTTGGAACCCCAGCTCTCAGGGGCTAAGCTGGGGCCACAGAATTCACCCCAAGGGGTGAGGAAGCCTGAGTACCGACTCACAGCTGGAGAAGGGGACCACAGTGCCTTCCCCCAAGGTTGTTCCAAGAATCCAAGTAGACAATGGTCATGAAGGTAACATGTAAACTGCGTAAAGTTTGATATAAATGGGAGCTGTGAATGCTCAGGGGGTAGGCCTGTTCATGCCCAGCCCTCTTCCTGCTGGGCTCCAGGAAATGAGTGCAGTTGCTCACTGTGTTTCCAACCAGAGCAAACCCTCTGCCCGGACGTCCCCATCTCAGTGACAGATGCCGGCTGCAGCTACGGCTCTGCCGAAGCACTGGTGCCTGCCCCCTAGCCAGGCCTTGCCCCTCCTCTGTGGAGAAGGGGGCACACAGGGGCATACTCCCAGGCAGTAGCGACTTACCCCCAAGAAGCTGGGCAGCTCCCGGGTCAGCAGCTCCTTTAGCTCTGACCTGTTGAGCTTGAACTTGTCACCCTCCTTGCCCGAGTACTTGTGGAAGGTGGACACCATCACATCCAGAGCCTTCTCCAGGGGGCATGCCATGGTGACCGTCAGGATCTGAGGACAGGGTCCCAAGACACCCTTATCTTCCCCAGCCCCACCCTCAGAATGCCCCACCCCACTCTCATCCCTCAGGGACCACTTGGTGAGACTGCTCTCACCAGAGAGGGACCCCAGAAATGTGGGGGCTCAGCTCCTGGTGGGAAGTGTGAGCTTTGGGTCACTAACACTGGCCAGGACCGCGGCAGAAGCTCTGGATTCCAGGCAGCCTCGCTCAGGCTGGGCCTCACTAACTGTCCCCCCCGCCCCCAGTACTCCCACGACCACAGCAGCCCCGCCCTGCCCCATTCTCCCCTTCGCAGGGCTGCTGGAGCCCTGCCCAGGGGCCTGCAGTGGAAAAAACCAGCGGCCTAGCCCTGCAGTCGGGAGGGGCAGGGTGAGGTGGCAGAGGCAGGGATACAAGGGAGGGGTAGGGAGGCAAGCTCCCTTTGGCTGGGCTGCTGGCAGCAGAGCAGAGGCCCCTAGGACACAACCAGACAAAAGGCCAGGTGCCTTCAGTTTGCTTCCCACACCCGAGTGTGCACACACAGGCTTGTGCAACCCAGCAAACACAAGCCAATGTGCAGACCCACAGGTCACACGCGCAGCAACACACACACAGCAACAGCGTGTGCAAAGCCCAGCATCTCAGTACCACCCAGCTAGGTCAAATCCAGCCACCTGCACACTTCCTATTTTGTTGTTTTTTTTCTCTTGCACGTGCATGCATGCAGGCTTGCATGCACCCGTGCACGCGCACACACACACACAAACACGCACACCTCACCCCACCCCAGGGCCTCCACATCAGAATCTCACGCTGGACCCAGTTAGCACATCTGGCCTCCACTAGCTACTCCTTCCTCTGCCCCGAGCCTGACACCCCTTGTGTGCTAGTCAGGAGACCATGGACTCACCAGGCCAAGAGGGAGCACGAGATGAGGAGAGAGGGTGCGAAGAGAGGAAGAGTGGGGAAAACTCAGCGGTCTGTCCTATTTATACCCTGGCCAGGCCCTGCCCATAGCAGGGGTTGGGGAAGAGTGAGAGACAGTCCTCCTGTGGGCCCCTCCACCAGCCCAGCTGGAAACCCAGCTTTCTGCCCTGGGTAGGCACACTGGACAATGGGAGAGCCCACACAGGCAGGGGTCTCAGGGGGGTGGGCACTCCCCAGTGGGCACAGCTCAGCCTGAATTTTAGGGAGCTAGAGGAAGTCTGTGCCTTGGGAATGGGGAACAGGGAGGAAGTGGTGCTACTGGGTAGCTAGAAAAGGGAATACAGGGGAGGTGAGTGATGGGTGAGAAACACCCCCGGAAATGCTCGTGGCTGGCTTAGTCAGTAGAGCATGCGACTCTTGATCTTTGGATTGTGAGTTCAAGCCCCACGTTGGGCATGGAGCCTACTTAAAAAATAATGTAAAATAAAATCTTGAAAAAAAGAAATTGTCCTGGAAATGTGGCTGCCCAGGCACTAAGGATGGGACCCCAGGCTCAGTGTTGTGATACAGCTTTTGCTGCCTTTTCCCCTCCCTAAAGGGAGCTCTGCTATGCGGAGTGAGGTCCGGGGCAGGAGCTGGGGTCTGGAGGAGGAACAGACCAACGCCCACAGTTGATGCTAGGACCACCCCAGGCATATCAGCGGACAAAGGTCCTGGGTACAGCAGTGATGGATTAGGGAGTAGGAGTCAAGTGTGGGGCTCTGGGATTGGCAGCATGGTACCCGGAGGACTGGGGAGAGGGAGGGTATCAGGAGGCGGTATCTAATGTTGGGATAGTATTAGATCGAATGCAGTTGGGGTGGAAAGTTAGAGGAGAAATGACACAAAATGGGCAAGGCAGGGATCAGGGTCACCTTCTCAGAGTGGGGTATGAACTCAGGTTGACTGAGGATCAGAGGTGGGGGGCTAAGGCCCTCAGCTGGTTATGGCTTCAGGGATGGGGTCTGGCTCAAGGTGTCCCCTTCCCCCTCCAATGCAGGACACCACTCCCTGGCCAGGAGCAATACCCTAGTCAGACCTCAGACACCCTAATCCCATTAGTTCTGCTCTCTGGGCTCCCACAGCTAGGCCAACAAGCCGGACCCACCCCTACACCCCACCCTTCTCCTCAGAACAGCCTTGCTGAGGACTGAGCACCATCTGAAGGGAATCTCTGGCTACCCTGATGTCCTCCTCAACAGCCCAGGGGAGATTCTTCTTCAAAGGCCCCAGAGAGAGAACGAGACAGAGCCGCCCCAGAGCCCCCAGACGCGGTGCTCATATTGACCCCACTCCTCCCGTTGGAGGTGGAGACCTATGTTTCTGCTGGGTTGACACTGTCCTCAGCCTCTTGCTCTCCAGCACGAAAGCCCAGAGAGGAGGGAAGACTCTGCCCCAAGACCCAGACTATCCTCTCAAAAAAAGCAAGCCAAACCGAGGGACACCAGTTCTTTATTAGGAGTTAAATGGGCCCCTCCCCGCCATGGTCTCCCTTGTGCACGCGCTCTGCTGGGCCTTGGCAGCCTCCCCCCAGCACGGCCGCCATAGGGAGACAGCGCTGGCTGCTCTGTGTATCTTCCAGCTGTGACCCTGGGGAGGGCCCCTCACGTCTCCGGCCTCGTGGGTAGACCCGGCCCACCTATCAGGTCCTGCCCCAGCAGACCCTGCCCGTGGGAGCAGAGCCTACTGGGAGCAGGGGGGCTCAGGGGGACAGTCCTTGAAGTAGTCGTGACAATAGGTGCAGAGGCAGGCGAGGGAGCGCACGTACTCCACGAAGTCCACCTCACAGTCCTTGTTGGTGTCCAGGACACTCATGAATTTATTGTAGTCACGCTCTCGCAGATTCGTCTGTGCAGGGGCGGGGGGGAGGGGACGGGTTGAGGAGGGAGCATGCCCCTTCCCACCCTCCCCTCCTGGGCGGTCCACACCTCCTGCACCCTTCTGGGGGCCAGCCTCAGCCTGCCTGCTCTGGTCATTCGCCCATGTCCGTGCCCCTGAGCCCTCCCACTGCTTGCTGAGTGCCTACTATGTGCTGTCACTCGTCCTCCCAGTAGCCCTGCGTGGCAGCAGGTGTGGCGACTCCCCTGCTCTCGCAGATGAGGACACCGGGCCTCCTGCCATGTCCGCTCCCTTTCTGGTGTCCGCTCCTCACAGTCTCGCCCGTACCCCACTTGCTCAGAGCTTGTGCCCAGCTCTGTCTGCAGACTCCAGGCAGTTCCTCCCTGCAGGCTGGCCACCCAGGCGCTCACCGGGGTCCAGGTGGGCAGCTCCTTCTGCAGCAGCTCCTTGAGCTCTGCCTGGCAGAGTCTGTGCTTGTCCCCGCAGCGCCCGGAATATTCCTGGAAGGTGCACACGATGGCAGCCACCGCCTGCTCCAGAGGCCGGGCCATCCTCACTGTCAGAGAACAAGGGTGTGAGACTCATGCCAGAGGCCCAGGGCGTCTCCCAGAGACTGCTCCCAGACCTTAGTCTCCCCACAAGCTCCCCCTCCTCTGAGTAGCCCTCCCTAACCACTCCAGCCCCTTCTAATTTATTTCCCTACTACCCCATTGTTATTTTCCTGGACGGAGGTTTTCTTTCCCTAACATCATTGCAAACTCCTCAGGGAGAGTGCCCCACCCCCCAACTACACCCCCACACTGGGGATCCTTGAGGACTCCCCGTCTACCTTCTCTCATCCCTGACACCCGGGAAGGGCTCAGTCCCACTCTGCACCACCATGAGATACAGCCTCCTGACCTTCAGGACCCAAACTCCTTCTGTAGGAAATAGCACAAGGAGACCCTTGCTCTGTGCCCCCCATCCTCAGGCCCTTGGAGAAGCTGGGCATTGTCAGGGAGGGGTCAGATGTGAGAGGAACCCCCACCACCTCACCACCACCACCCTCACCCATCCCTTCTCCCGCGAACTCTGACTGGGAGCCCCTGTGCATCAAACTAGCCACGCAACCTCAGATGAGCCATTGACCCTGGGTGTTGGGGGTCTTATCTGTAAGCTGGGGTTCATTCCACCTCTCAGGCCTGCTCAGGGACCTGAACCGGCAGTCCACAGAGAGAGCTGGCTCAGGTATTTACCGGTCTGAGATTCGCCCCATCTGAAGCTGTCTCCCTGCGCCCTAGGGTCTTGAGATAGAAGGCTCTGCGTAAGAATGCCTGTTCTGTCAGAGGGGCAGGCTTTCCTGGAAGTGCCCACCTCCCCGCAGCCCCACCGCCTTGGGGGAGGATGCCTCCAGCCTGGGGAAACCCAGAGGCAGTGGGAAGGCAGTATCGCCCTGTGAGTCCAGGGCCTTGCTCCCCTAGGGGACAGGAGTGCGCAGCAAGGCGGCCAGGCCAAGGCTGTCTCCGATTCCCCTCTGCTGGGCCCTGTGGACCAGAAGGCCGGCAGGGCTGGGGACAGGGGCGATGGGGCAAAGCAGTGCCTGCGGTCTCTTTGTGACAGCCCAGCGTTGGAGCAAGTTGCCTGAGGTCCCAGTAGAGGAAAGGGCCACACACGCAGGGAATAAGTCACCTCCGAGGTGCTCAGTGGCCCTTCTGGACTCCTGCCCCACGGTGGCTTTTTCAGAAGCTGGGTGCCTAGAGGCTGGAGAGAATCCTCTCTTCCCTGTGAAGCCCCCACCCCTGCCAGACCTCAGCACTGCACACCCCAACCCAAACTTCCAGACAGCCCTTCACTGTACAAAGGACCCCTGAGCCCACCATTTCTGACTTCCCTCACCTGGCCAGTCCCTGCTGTGCTCATCCCTCCGCCCCCATTCCCAGACCCTGAGCTAACCCAACCCCCAATCCAGGGCAGAACCCAAGCAGCCGGCACTCACCACTGGTGTTGGTTTCAGCTGTAGGAGGCTAGAGACAGAGCATCTCTATTTATAGCCTCCCAATGAAGGAAGGGGACAATTATGGGGACCCAAGTAGGTCAAGCTGAGGATGCCCCCAGGGGCTTCCCTGCCTCCTTCCCTGGCGGCCCTTATTATAGGCCCCACTGGCCCACCTACCCATGCATACATCAAAGGCCCATTCAGGTCCACAGACACAACCCCCTTATTGCCTGCCCCCAGAGCTGGGAACTGGGCACAGCAACCCCCCATCCCCTTCCAGCCCAAGTGGTGGAGACAGGCCAATCCATCACATCCACCCCCACCTCTTCACTCTAGAAGCACATATAGCTTCACCCCTAGAGAACCCCTGTACCAGAGGGGATCTTGGAGAGCATCTGGTTAGCCCCCCATTTGCAGGTGAGAACACTGAGGTCTGAGACATCCTCCCTGCTTGACCAGGTCAATGGTTCTTGGTCACTTTGGGCTGTGGACTGCTCTATCCCCTGAGGAGACCACCTGCAGGGTGTCCAAAAGAATAGGAGGAAGGCAAGCTGCTCCGGGGGCCCTTCCACAGTCAGGCTGACTTCTCTGCTGCCCGCACCCCACTGCCCTAAGCGCTGTGAGTGGGCTGCAGCCCCTGCGTCTTCCCCATCCATGCAACCCCAACATCTGTGTCCTGTTCTCTGTTCCTTGAAGCCTGATGGGATGGGGCTTGGGTTTCCTCTGGCTTTTAGCTGGAGTATATAGCCCTTTGGGGCCCCAGCATTATGGGGGCTGTCCCCCTTGTCTCCCCTCCTCAATGAGTCCTGGGCTTCAGCTTCTGTCTTCCTCACTTCACAGAATATGAAAGCTAAAGGATGTTTTGGCTCAGCATGGCCAATGTTCTCAGGGCATGAGGGGCCCTGGTGTCCTGCTCACCTCCTGGAGTTAGTTTTCTCTTAGATTTTGGTCTCCTCATTCCTTACTGCCCTGTGAGCTCCTCATTGCTTTGAAACATGTTTTTTAATTCTTCCCAGCATTTTTTGTTGTTTTTAGTGGGAACAGGCAGAGACCACCATATTACCAGAAGTGGAAATCCCTCCATATCACTATGACTCTATTCCCTCTCTCATGCCCCCCAGCCTGAGAGACCCTTCCCCATTTCATAGCAGGGTAACCCAAGACCCAGCAGCGTATGTGGAAAGAGTAAGAGGAGGTCAACACCCAGGCCTCTGAGGAAGCCTGTTGCTGGTGGAGGCAGCCAGAGAGCTCATGGTACCTTGACCCTATCCCCTCCCCAGCACCCAAATCTTGCCTCTGCATCATCTCCATGAGGACTCAGCCCCCAGGGGTGAGGGGAGCGAGCAGGGGGCGGGTAGGGAGAGGAGAGCTGTGATTAGCCCTGTTTTATAGGCAAGGTTACAAGGAGGAGGGGACAGAAGCGGGGGGCCAGCAGTTACTTCAGTTCTAAGCCAAGCACCTGTTCCGGCCTGTGATTTCGTGGCCCTGCTACCAGCCACCTCCCTGCCACAGGTCACCCCACCCTCTGGGCCTCACTTCCCTCATCTGTCAATGATCAGGGATAATAATGGTGACCACTTCATAGGATTGCTGTGGGGTTTATACGAGTTAATATATATAAAGCTCACAGATAAATAGTGCCTGGCACGTAGTAAGGTCATAAACGTTAGCTGAGAGGTAGGTAACTTGTCCGAGGTCACACAACTAATAAGTGGCCAGCCTAAGAACCACTCATTATTCCTGTAGGTATTTAAACGCAACCGTCCGAGGCCTTGCGGGCATAGTCATAAGCAAGACACATGAGTCCCGGCTCTGTGGAGATGACCACCTAGTGGGGGACACAGGGGTGACAAATAAATGGATGCTAGGCTGGCGTGTCGGTGCCAGCCAGAGCCACAGAGCAGGGCCAAGGGAAAGAGGGTGGTGGCGGGCCTGAACTGGACGTGGTGGTCTGGGGAGTGGCAGGCCGCGTCTCAGAGGTCCTTCACGCTCCTCCGCCTTTGCGTGCTGCGGGGCGGGGGCAAGGGCTCACCCAGGAGAGACAGGCACTTTGGGGTTGGAGGACCGTCATGGGAAGAGCCCTTCGCCGGACCTCCACTGCAAGCTCCCCCACCCCCTTGCCGCCTGACCTCGAACTCATCCTGTGCCTTGTTTGGGCCTTAATTTCCTTGCCTCCAAAATGGGTTTGGAAGATTCCTTCCCTACGACTCCCACGAGAAGGTGCTTTATGTCACTCACTGTTACAGCCTTCTAGCCCACTGAGACCCCCCAGTGGAGGCGTCAAGGAGAGAGGAGGTGGAAGGAGGGAACAAGGCCCCCCTCAGCAGGTCCTTTTGTGCGCCTGCTTTGGCCTCCACACGGGGGCGGGGGCGGGTAAAGCTGCAGCCCCTCCCCCCTTGCTTTCCCAAGTTCTTGCAGTGGCGGGAATCGGCCTCCGGTGGGAAGGTCTTCCCAAGCAGTTGCCCCAGTCCCCGTTTCTGCGGTGGTTCCAGATGCACCTCACGCTAACGGTCCGTGGAGGCCAGTCGGGGCCGCCCCCCTCCTTTCGCACCCTCTGCTGTCGGCTGCCTACTCCTGCTCCTCTCCCCTCGGGCTCTCATCAGAGTCCCCCTGCCCGCGTCCGGAAGGTGAGGCCGTCTCCCTGGCCTGTGGATGTGAGGGTGGGAGTGGATGCAGTCTGACTTGACAGGACTTCCACACTACTGACCCCCCTCGCCTGCCCCCTCTCCCTCTCCTTCCTGCCGCTCCTCTCCCCACTTCCCCCACCGTCACTACCATGACCTTTGAAAGGCTCCTGGGAAGCTGTGTTGCCCTCTGAAGGTCAGGGTCTTGTTCTGCACCTCAGGGAGAGATGAAATGAAGTGTCCTAGAGCACCTGGACATTCATGTGCTAGTTCCAAAGAGACCTGGGCCCAGGGTCAGGGTGAGCACCCCCAATCCCATAGCCCCATGGGGCCAGTGACTGCTGTCGGACTGATCCACATTCTTTCTCATCATCTAAGCCCCATCAGGGGAGGTGAGGAGGGGGTATTTGATTACTGGGGCTGGAGCCAGGGAGGCCTTTGCTGGGGAGAGGGTCTGAACTGAGACCAAGGAGAGCCTGTGGAGTTTAGAATGCTAATTCTTTTGATGGCTGAACCAGTTGTGCCCATTTCCCAGAGGGGATCGGTGAGTCAGTGGAGAGCTCATGTGACCCGAAGACAGGAGCACAGGGAGCCCTAGTTCAGTCCTTCCCCCCTCTCGGAAGCCACCTTTGACGTCAGTATCTCCTGTCTTGGAGGGTTAATAGGCTGCCGAAGGTGGACGCTAAAAAGCAAAGGCCAAGGGGACGGCAGGACCTGATGGGAGGGGTGGCGGTCCTGAGGAGGGCCTCCCAGCTGCAGCTCCAGGAGGAGGAAGAAGCAACCTGGCCAAGACTCTTTTGAGTGCCGTTTTCTGGACTCTTCTGCTCTCTGCCTCAGCAGAGATTTTGTAGGAGGACTGTTACCACCAGCTAGGTAAGTCTGGGGTTTGTTAGTCCATCAAATGCTCAAAAGGAAAAGAAATTAGCCCCGTTCAGGAGCACTTGGGTGGCTCAGTCATTTGGGAGTCTGCCTTCAGCTCAGGTCATTATCCCAGGGTCCTGGGATCGAGCATCGGGCTCCCTGCTCAACAAGGAGTCTGCTTCTTCCTCTCCCTCTGCTGCTTGCCCTGCTTGTATGCTCTCTCTCTCTCTCTCCCCCTCTCTCTCTCCCTCTCTCTCTCTCTCTCTCTCTCTCCCTTTCTCTCTCTCTCCCTCTCTGTCTCAAATACATAAATAAATAGAATCTTAAAAAGTTTTGTTTCTTTCAAAGCATCAACGTGCCCAGGTAAAAATACTTTGTTGCAGCTCGGACCAGCCATATTACACCCTTAAGACCAAGGAGGGAGTGCTTTTTGCATAATAAAAAGGGAAAGTCTGACGGAAAGCTTTTTGCACCTTCCAGACTGGAACACGGACAGTGAAACCTGGAGATAGAGCAGCCATGCTGTGGTCATGAAGGAGCATGCATGAGGGGAAAGCATGTATATTATAGGTTCCAGAGCAAAAAAAAAAAAAATTGAAAAAACACTTGGTGTCATATGGCATCTCTGCACCCTGAACCAACCCCGAACTGCCCACACCAGACTTCTTGTTACGTAAGACAGTTAAACACCATGGAAATAACCTTATCTGCAACTCATAGCTGAGTATATTTCAAACTGGTAGAGAATTTTACATCTGAAAGTGGAGTCCTCAAATAAAAGAAACTAAAACATACAATTGGCTAAGTGGAAGAGGGGAGGCAGCAAGATACAAAAGCCAAAAACGTCCAGTCTGGAAAGCCAAGGAAGGACCATTGTTATGAAATGATAAAATATTTGGTTGAACTGTCCATTGATGTATCTTGGGATGCAGGCCAAACAGAATCCTAAATGTAATGATAGAGGAAGTGGTAGGAAAAGTTTAGAAAGTTAGCATGAGCTGGTTCCTTCCACTAGGGGGTTGCTACTATTACAAAAACCAAGCAGGTGCCATTGGCTTTGGGACCAGGTACTAAGTGAAGCTAGAAGGACCGCAAGGAGGCTAGCAGTAATAATATGGAGGGCAGTGAGGAAATTGTTACTGAAGGCTGAAGAAAAGGTGACCCCTAGTATATGTCTGGGAACATTACAGTCAATGGTAATAGGAAAATAGAAAGAGTACGTAATGAACTCATGGATCCAGCTCAAGAGATGTTTAGACAGAATACTGAGAGTGCCTACTTCTTCTGACACCCATGATAAAATATGAGAAGAAAGAGATGACCTAAAAGGAACTGCTCAGGTTTTTTAGAGGCAATATAGAGGGCCCAGAACAGTCTTTACGGCCAGCACATGGCTCTCAAACTAACAAATGGCTTCAGGGCGAGGGTCACATCTAGGGCCTTGCCAATAAACAGGGACTAGGGATAAAAACGAAGTCAAAGGTAGAGACTTGGAAAGATTTAAGGGCAAGTGTCACAGATCTTCTCAGATAAACAAGTTGGCTTCTAATAATTTTAGAAGTGTGCCTCTCAGGTGCTTTCTGACAAGAGGGCCTGTCTCCCAGCTCCCTGATTCTCAGTCTAAGGTAGGGAGGGGCCAGTCTCAGAGAGATTTGTAAGTGTGGCATTTGTCTAATTAAGTGAATTATAAGTTGACACACAGGAAGCCCACAACAGTTTTTTTAGATTTTTTAAAAGATTTTATTAATTAATTAATTAATTTATTTATTTGAAAGAGAGAGAGCCCACAACATTTTTAAAAGAATTACATAATCTTGGGCTGAAAGGGATAGAGACAGTTCAAACAAAAAAAGCTTTTGGTTGTCAACTTCCTTTGGGCAAGGGACAACTGAGAAAGCTACAAACGCAGACATTTCTTATGGAAAATAAAGAGTTAAAGAGAATGAAACCAACAGCCTAGAGTGTGGACCCAAGAGGAACGATTTATAGGGAGCAGAATTGGGCCCTAATCAAGAATCTGGTGGCATGTGTCTGACCCAATTTCAGATTTGCTATGGACCAAAGACACTTTATATGTTATGCTGTGCTCACCACATGTGTACCTACCATCTCTCACCATACACTATTACGATACCGTTATTATATCCCTGTGCTGTGCCTTTCATTCCTATGACTTATTCATTTAATAACCAGAAGCCCATAATTCCCATTCCCTTTCACCCATTTGCCTACCCCCAACTCCCTTCCCTGTATTTATTTTCTGTATTTACGGGTCTCTCTCTTTTTGTTTGTTCATTTGTTTTGTTTTTTTAGGTTCCACATCTAAGTGAAATCATACATTTGTCCTTCCCTGACTGACTTATTTCACTTAGCATAATACCCTCTAGGTCCACCCATGTTGTCATAAATAGTATGATTTCATTCTTTTTCATGGCTGAGTAATATTCTATCTGGTGTGTGAGATATGTATGTATAGCACATCTTCGTTAACCATTCATCGATGGATGGACATGGGTTGTTTCCATATCTTGGCTATTGTAAATAATGCTGCATATATCTTTTTCAGGTAAGTGTTTTCCTTTTCTTTGGATTAATAACCAGAAGTGAAATTACTGAATCATATGATAGTTCTATTTTAATTTCTTGAAGAACTTCCATACTTTTTTCCACCACCACCCCTTTTTGACTAGGAGTGTTTATTACCTGTCTGTCTCATCTTTGTGCATTGAGTGTATCATTCATAGATCTTTGGGTCAAGGGAATTGTTCTTGAGCAGCTGTACTCAATGACACCCAGATTGGGGCCTGACATAGATAACCAGACCCTGGACCTCATGTTGATGCCTTAACAGGGTGAGACATGGTGGGTCTTGGGAAGGAGGTGGCTGCATTCTGCACATGGTTGCTGGAAGTCAGATTGTGGTATACAGTCTCCAAAGATGATCACTGTCAATGTTGTGCCCCTGATCCCCACAGAAAAGATGGAAGCTAATTCTCTTCCCCTTGAACGTGGGCCAGCCTAATGACTTGCTTGATCATTAGAATGCAACAGAAGTGAGGTTCTTGGATTTCTGAGATAAATCTCTTAAGATTTAAGCCTCACAGCCCCCATTGGGACCTCTTGGAATGCTCACTTGGGGACACTCCCTATCAGAACCTAGCTGCCATGCTCTGAGAAGCCCAAGCTACATAAAGAGGTCATGGGTAGGCATTCCCGATGATAGTGCCAGCTGAACTCCCAACTTAGAACTGGCGCCAGTTGCCAGGCATATTGAGTAAGCTACCTTGGAAGTTGAATTGATTTGAACTTTCAGATGACTCCAGCTCCAACATCCATCTGCAACCGCATGAGAAATCCCAAATGAGAACCCCATTGACCGATTGCAGTCTCCTTGCAGAAATTGACAGATAATAAATGTGTTTTAATTGTTGGGTGATTTGTAATGCAACGATAGGTAACCAGAACAGCATCTCTAAGTCACTGAACCAAACCTGAATTGCATATCTCAGACTTATTTTATAAGGCATTTAAATCCCAATTTAGTTATGCCATTCTTAGTCAGGTTTCCTGTGCCTTACAACTGAATACATTCCTAACTGGTAGAGAATTTGGTAACT
This sequence comes from Ailuropoda melanoleuca, assembly GCF_002007445.2. Lineage (NCBI taxonomy): Eukaryota > Metazoa > Chordata > Mammalia > Carnivora > Ursidae > Ailuropoda > Ailuropoda melanoleuca. The sequence continues at coordinate 90,124,181 of NC_048223.1, forward strand.
AGAAGTGGAATCCATTAAAGAGAGAGGGAGAGAGCAAGAACCTAACGTGTAATTAATTGAAGAGGGGAAAGAACAAAATATGGCGACCTCACCTTTGCCGGCTGGAAAATCAGTGACCTTGTCAGGAGATGGCAAAGCGTTAGGTCAGGCTGTCACCTGATTGACCATACGGTGCAGAACAGATGGCAAACTCGTTATAAGTTTGGGGAAAATGGTAGAAAATAATCAGGATGCTGATATGAACTAGCGCCTGGCAGCTTTCAGCAGAGAACAACAGGAGAAGAATGAACTCAAACTAGAGCCCATCTGAAAGCAGGTATCAAAAGAAATATAACTTTGCTAAAACAGGGCCACTTTCTGTGGCCTGCAACCTGATAAGAAGTCTTTAATGAGAAGGTCTGCTGGGTTGGTTAGACTACCTTCTGTCTCTTGAGCAGATCCAAGTCCAACTCATTGCTCTCGCGGTATTGATCATCAAGGTCTGTCCCTCGCTCTGAGCATATCCTCCCTTCTTTGTTGGAATTTTCGCTTTTTATGAAATGACAGTGATGGTGGATGGTATTTGCCGTTTTTAATATCTTTATTTGGCAAAAAAAAAAAAAAAAAAGAAGAAGAAGTTAGCAAACTATCTCAAATTTGTACGAGTATTTGAAATCCCAAAGTCTGGGACTTAAGGCACAGCTCTGGCCTTGGGGAGGTTTTCAGAAGAAGAGTCAGGGCCCAGAGGGAGCGGGTCTAAGGAGGCTCTCATCTTCCGGCACCCTAACTGAGCCAGCGAGGGCATGGGGCACCACTGAGCAATTACAATATGATCAACAGAAAATTTTATTGATTACAAAAAGGATAGTTAGAGTCCTCGTGGGTCCAGGAGGCCCATGGCAGAGCAAGAGTTCTGCTTCAGGGCGCATCTGAGGAGTCCTGGAAGAACTCATTGCACATGATAGTGACCAGGGCCAGAAAAACAGCATACTCTTGGAAGTCCACCTGCTGGTCACTGTTCTCATCCAGATCACCCATCAGCCTCTTTAGGCCCTCCTCATGCACCTTCTCCTGAAAGTGAGAGAGAATGGCTCAGCAGGCTGCTCTCCGCCCACCCCCCACCGAGCACACCCCTGTGGTCAGAGCCCAGCCCTCTCTCCGCACTGGGCAGCGGGTAAGTGGTGGGCAGGGAGCTCCTGGGAGCTTCAAGGAGGCCCTGTGAGTGATGACCGGTAGGTGTTCACTGGGTAGGGGCTCCAGCCCTCCCTGCTGGGAAGGAGGGCAGCCAGGTACTCCCCGAGCCCAGCAAGGTGGGCGTCACTACCCCCACTTTGCTGAAAAGAAACTAAAAATTTCTGAATTCAGAAAAGGCAAACTTTTTAATACCAGCCAAAATGAAACCAAATTAGAAAAGTTTAACCAAAAAAATTTTTAAAGGAGTGAAGGACATGCCCCATGAGTTCAAAGCCTGAACCTGACTTTGAATTCTTCAGGACTCAATATGGGGCAGGTGAGAGATAAACTGAAAGCTGACTGCATGTTTCTGCCAACTGTCGCAGTGCACATGTGTTAGTTGGGCTTTTCTCTCCCTACATACTTTCTTAGTTTGACATATAACATGGAAACTAAGCGAGAGAGCTGCATGCTCTTGGGCCAGTCACTTCCCCTCTCTGGGCTTTGGTTTGCTCAACTCAGTGAGGGGATTGGACAGATGGACACTGAGGGCCCTGACAGCCATCCACCCTCTGGCCGCAAGGACAGCAGTGACAGGGCACTCACACATGGGTGGGCCTCAGCCCCCTCCGTGAGGCTGCGCCCTGGGTCTGCATCAGCCGGCACCCCCCACGCACACACATCAGGACCCCCGCGCCAGCCAGCCCCACTCACCCCAACAAAGCTGGGCAGCTCCTTGTGCAGAAGTGCCTTCATCTCGCCCTTACTCAGCTTGAACTTGTCACCCTCTTGGCCAGAATACTTGTGGAAGGTGGTGACCATCACAGCCAGCGCCTGCTCCAGGGGACTGGACATCTTGGATCTAGGGCCACAGAGGTGGCAGGTGACAGAGACACTTCAGCCAGCCCACAGGACGCTCTGCCCTTGTGCCCCAAAGTGCCTCTCCAAACCCCTCTCTGCATCTCCCCTGAGACTTTTCCTCCCTGAGGAGTCACTCCCATAGACGAGGGACCCCTAAGGCCAGAGGAATTGCCCTTGGGCAGGTATGTTTCCACTACTGGACTAAGGACTCTCAGAGGCTAGCGGTGGATCTTCCCTCATCCTAGAAACCTCTGAGCTGGGAGCAGGGTGGTGCTGTCTCTGACAGACGGGGCACAGGTAAAGGCCACTGAACAAACCTCCCCACCAGGAAGGACCCTACTGGGATTGGTACTAAAGGAATGACAAGTCCTGTGCCCTGGAAACAGCAGGACAGAACTCAGAGCCCATCTTTGGCTCTGCCTCTGAGAATGCTCTGAGCAGCCCCGGGAGGCTTAATGGGGAGTCCTGGGGTGAGGTCCCAGTACCTGGTGTCAGTGCCAAATAAAGTCCTGGACCCATCCTGCTAGCTCTGCCTTCTCCAGGGGGAGGAGGAGGGAAGGGGCAGAGGGCTGGGCCCCGGGCAGGCCCACGAACTTGAGATGACTGGCTCCTGCCCCTTAGTCCTGTTAGAATCCAGGACTTTGCAAAAACAACAACCAAACAAACTCAAGGCTCTCCTTAAAGCCTCACCCTCCACGCTTCCTATTCCTAGGCCTAGGCCCCCAAGAAGAGTCTCTAGACTGAGATGCCCAGACTGTGAGACCCAAGAGAAGGCCTCAGAGCAACCCCTAAACTGAGACCTCACAGAGGAGCCTGGAAAAAACCCTCAGTTGGATGCTTCGCACAAGGTCCCCCAAAGGGAGAGACCCAGAATGAGGAAACTACGGAGAGAAAGATTAAGACAGAAGAATAAGGCAGAGACCCACAGGGTCCCCCAAACTAACCCTCAGCAAGACAGAGGCACTCACCAGACCAGATGACAGAGAGGCTCTGGAAGGAAAGCAAAGGGCCAGGTGCCCGCCCTGGGGTTTATATGCCTGCCCCACTGGCCCCCAACCTGGCATTTTAAAGAAATCAAACCTGCCCTAACCTGATCCCGCCAAAGCCTGGCCTCCAGCCACCCCCACCCACTCCCTGCCAGCCCCCTCCCTCCCAGACACTGCCAGTTCCACCACCAGCTGGAAGGCCCCACCTAGCCACGGAGGGGAGTGGGAGGTGTCATGGAGAAGGGGTGGCCTGGGCCCAAGGTGAGGGGCGGTAGCCCCTGTTTGTGGGCCTAGAGTCTCATGCCAGGCTTTGCTTATATGACACATGCTTGAGAACCACAGTGAGAACCACAGCTCACTTGTGAGTCAGAGGACACAGGCACCCAGGGACTTCCCAGGCCTCCGTGTGTGTGTGTGTGTGTGTGTGTGTGTGTGTGTGTGTGTGTGTGTGTGTGAGACTTTAGAGACTCACTGGGGGGAAGCTTCCTAGCTGGCAGCAGAATTCCTCTTGGTAAGGTAATGAGGGAAACATGTGCCCAAAAGCACCTTGGGAGGCCCCTGTGAGTAGGGAGGCGTCTGGAAGGAGGCAGGGCAGCGGTGAGAGACAGCAGTGGCTCCGCTCACCCTACGGTCAGGGTGAACAAGTCAGTGTGGACTGTAGGAAACCCTTGTAGGTTCAAAACAGAGAAGGGAAGGCTTGGGGAGTGGGCAAGTGAGGAGGGGCTGGACAGCTTCCCAGGCAAGCCGCAGCCATGGCCCTCATCACCTCATCCCTCCAGGCTCCTCCCCATACCCAGAGAAAGACCAACACGGCAGGCAGCCGTTCTGGACCCAGCCCAGGGGCGGGGTTTTCATAGAAGAGCAGGCTGCGGGCTGCCCCCTCCCAGGCGCCCCTGCCTCCCGCTCTCCGTCTAACCTCACTAGTCTGGGCACCGCCCTTCCTGCCCGCCAAGCTCGCCTCCCCCTTCCAGATGTCCAGCGGCTTCTCTCCCCTCCCCCAACGCCCCAGTCCTAGGTGACTCACCCACTGTTCCGGGCCCAGATGCCCAGGCAGTGACTCAGCGGCACCCGCCTACTCCGTGAAGGCCAGAGCAGCACTTGGAAACCCCAGCCCAGCCTGGGAGGAGAGGGTGCTGGCGTGGGGACCCTTCGTGGTCCCCCTCCCTGGGAGCTTTGAGTTAGACACCGCGGAGGAGCTGGACTGAGAACTGACAGCGTCAGATGGAAGCCAGGGCACCGCAGGACTCGGGCAGCCTGAACAGTGCGGATGGAGTCCGGCCTTGGAGCCCACGGTGTCCCCTCCTTTCCAAGGCACATGGCCCCCTCGTGCTACCCCCCTCCCTGTCAAACCCTACTTCAAATAGAGCTTGCCATGCAACCCTTCACCCTGAGGGTAAAGCCCAAGGGGTGCAACGCCTTGCCTTTCGAAGCACTTCTTCCATTTTGCCTCCAGACTCGAGGGAAGGCCCCTCGGGCTCCGATGTCGCAGTGGTGCCCACGGCTGCTCCACAAAGCCTGGCAGTGAGGTGCTTGGGCTCTGGCCCCCACCTGCTTTCCAACCTCCTCGCCACATACCCTAGCTGCCTGGCTCACAGCGCCTCGAGCACACCATACACGCCCCTGGAGCGCGGAGACCCACTGCTTGTGCGGACCCCTGCTCCCCACATCCCCTCCTGCTGAAATCCCAACTGTCCTTCAAAGGCTGGGTAAATGCCACAGATCCCACGGAGCCTGCCCCAGGCCCAGCCAGATCCCACCTCTACCTGCTCTGTCCCATACAAGGGCTCCCTTTGTCCTTGGGCACTAGGTGTCTGCCCTGGGCTTAATCATTCCAGTGCTTGTCTTCTCTTGCCCTCACCCCCACACGGTGAGCTCACCAGGCAGGTACTGGGTCTTATTCATTTCTGCATGAACGAAGGGTCTCCCACACCCCGTGCCAACCATTGTTTATGGCCACTGAGCGCACTGGGGGCCCCGGGGACAGTGTTTAGGGGCCAAGGGACCTTCTAGCCTCCCAAACCACAACACGGGTTCTGTTACCAAATCATGACTTCTCCACATCCCAGGAGTGGCACTTAGACACTGGGCTGGAAAACAACTTCCGGAAGCCACAAACCCCTGAGGAAACACCCGCTCCAGCCCTGGGGCCCAGGGAGGGAGGGAGCTGAGAGAGTACCCCCGCAGCCGGATGGAGCCCGCTGAAACTGGGAGAAAAGGTCAGAGAGCCACAGAGACAGGACCGTGAAGGCAATGAGGGAGCGGAGGGAGGGCTACTGGTGACCAGAGGCAGCACCGGGAGACCCGGCCCTCATTGGGAACTGAGGCCCGGATGGTGCCCATCGAGTAGCCATATTCCTGGGACTGGCGAAAGTCACATTAACTTGCCAGTAACTCACAGTGTGAGTTGAACAACGCCCTCCGAGTCAGCGGAGCGGGAGGGTTGGACAGAATGAACCCAGCATCCAATCCCGGTCCACATTCTCCACTTGGCCATGAAGGCAGAGAAGCTGGGGCACAGCTGGGCCGTGGGCTCGTCCCTGGCAGTGACTCTGCCCATGCCCAGCGTGAGAAGCCGGGCACGACTCTCCGTCAACCCGGCCGCTGGGGCCGGAGGCCTGCGGCCCTGGTGCCCCACCCCCCCACGTCCTCCCTACCGCCTTTCCCGGTCCCCAGCCCTGGACCCGCCCTGCGCCTGACTCAGGAAGGAGGCAGTGCTGACTCACCTCCAAGGGCCCTTCCCACACCCACACCCTCACACCTGCCTGACACATAAGGTGCTTCCTGGACGGTCCCTGCTGAGCGGCTCAAGCAGACTTCTGAGATGGAAGCCAATGTCTAGAAGCTGTTAAGAGCCTTAAGGGCAGGGGCAGGAGGGAGCAAGGTGGCCTAAGTGAGGGACTGAAACTGCCAAGCTCTGCCCACACACCCCTTTCCCCAGGGCAATTCGGCAGAAAGAGGAATGGCCCCAGTGTTGGGGCCCTAGGTTGACGCCCTGGTGGTCCCTCACCATGCGACCCCGGCCAGTTGCACCGCACCCTTGACTTTCCACTTTTCACCACGAGGACTCCTTTTTTTCGTCCTCTACCCCCCCCAATATGCTTTGAAATATTTTCTCTTTTTTTTAAGATTTTACTTATTTATTTGAGAGAGTGAGCGAGCAAGAGAGAGAACACAAGCCGGGGGTTGTGCGCAAAGGGAGAGGGAGAAGCAGGCTCCCTGCTCAGCAGGGAGCCCAGCTTGGGGCTCGATCCCAGAACTCCAGGATCAGACGCTTAACCAACTGAGCCACGCAGGCGCCCCACCTTGAAATATTTTCTCGTAACAAACTGCGTGAAATAATTGATCTAACTATTCCCTGAGAGCATGATCAGTGCAAGAAAACCTGATGACGTCACCCTGCAACGAGCCATGTGCTCCCAGCGCTGGAGGGCGACGAGGCCAGCATTACCGAGCATCTTCTCTGTGCTGGGTGATTTCTGTGTTGTTCCATTTAATCTACACAACTATCCCAGGAAGTTGGTACAACCTCACCCCACTTTGCAGAGGAGGAAATTGAGGCTCAGGCAAGTTTGCTCAAGTTCACATGGTTAACAAGGCATGACAACGTAGGTAGTCACAATGGTAAACCTCCTCTATAAGCCCCAATCCCTGCAAATCCCTGAGAGCTCTAACCTTCCCACTCGGGCCATGACGCTCTGCCATTCTCTCCCCACACCCACACCTGGGCTCTTGGAGGTTTCTCAGCCTCACCAGTGCCTGGGGGAACATCTCCTCCACCGGCTCTGCTCAACCACCACCCCCTTTCCTCTTGCCTTCCAACTGCTTTCTGGCCTACATTTAAAGCAGGCTTAAAGGGAACCTTCCTCGATCTTCCACCTCCCTTAGGACCCCTCTCTGCCACAAATAACACCACTATCCACCTATTGACCCAGCCAGAAACTTGGCTGTCCTCCTGCCTCCTGCTTCCCCATCACTGCCCTCCACCTGCCTTCTCAACACCGCTCATCTCGGTCATACAGCCTGAGCTTCTGCCGCGTCCCTGTGCTCCGGGTGTAAACACAGCTGGACTCTTCTCCCACCTTAACCTTGCCCCCTCCGACCCCTTCTCGGCTCTGCCATCAGAGTGGTCTTCCTAAACCCAGGTCTGCGCACGTCACCCTCAGGTGACCGCACCACCACGTCTCATAACGTGGAGGAGAAGGCTGCCAAGCATGACGCACGATCCCAGGCACCAGCCTCACTGACGCGCAGGCCACGGCCTCAAACCCCTACCTAAGCCATTTGTTCTCTCTGAGAGCCCTTCCTCCGTTTGCTCCCTATGGATCTCCTAATCACCCTTAAACCCAGACCATCTCTGTGCTGCACCCTGAAGCTACTCCCCAGCCCCCACACACTAGAGCACCCCGTGCACGTAGTTAGGGGCTCCTGTGTACCTCACTAGCCCCTGCCCTACAACAGCAACTTTTATGAGACTATTTCTTTATGTGTCTCCCCCACTAGCCTGGGCTGCTGAGAAACGAACATCCAGTATTGTTCACTCCCAGTGTCCCCAGTGCCTGGCATAGAGCAGGTGTTTGGCAGATGGCCAGTGCTGTCCCTCATCACCACCATTCCCCCCCTCCCTTCAACACCACGTTTCCAAACCAGGCTCCACGCCCACCCCAAACCTTCTAGAAGCTGACTTGCTACCACTGCATCCACCCAACTCTCTCCAGCGTCACTCCACTTGCCCGTGCCAGTGTGGGCAGGAGGCAATTTAACACCCCACTCCCCAGAAGGGCTTCGGGGGGGGGGGGCGCAGAGCCCTTCCACTCCTCGTTCTGTCAACAAGGAAGAGGTGAGAGTCCACGCTATGGTTCTCTCTTTCTCAACCAGCTGGCTGCACCCTCCTCACCTCCCCGGTGAGCCCACGCCCCAGGGGCAGGGTGCAGTGGGCAGCTGCTGTCTGTGATAAGGCAGGGAAGGTCAGTTTGGGAAGCAGCAGGAGAAGAACACACCATTAACTAGGGTCATTCCTCAAGGGATGTGGTCCGGAACAAACCACTCCTTGTACCCCCAACCTCCAGCCGCCCCACCAGCATCCAGGTCCTCGTGAAGAAAGCAGGCCACCCCCTGGGCCTGCTGGGCTTCAGGTCTGGGGACTTGCTTCCCCTAACCCACACCTCATTACAGAGCCCTGTACTTCCTGAGGTCTGTTGTCCGACTCAGAAGCCTGAGACACTCCCCTTCCCCCCCACCCCCCAGGTTCCTCACGGCCTTGCTCAGTCTGGAGTACCCCTGCTGTCCCAGCAAGCACCCAGGCCTGGGTAGCAGGTTTCTACCATTAGCCAGAATGGAAGTTCTAAGGATGGAAGATGTCATTTGGTAAGACTGGTGTCAACGGGAATCAACATAAGGCAGAAAGAACAGCCGTCTTCCCAGAAACACCCAACATGAGAGATGCATTCTGATGTGCTTTGATAAACCCAGGGAACTTCCCAAATCTCAGAAAGGGACTAAGGACAGCTTCAAAAAAAGAAAGTTGACTCAGGACGGTGAGCAGTGATTTAAAAAATTACAGGGTGAAGATAACATAATAAAAAAATTTTTTTAAATAAAAAATACAAAAATACAGGGTGTTGCTCCTGAGGCAGTGGTTTGAAGAGATGTTTTAAGAGATCGAAGTGTAATACTAGGAAATGGTGACAGCAGAGAAGAAGGGCTCTGGGTTTTAACCTTGACCTCACCACGTTCTCATTCCATCGGTCAGGATCTTCCAGCTGTAGAAGCGCCACACAACTGACTGAAGCAAAAAAGGGAATGTGTTGTGTTACCTAACTGGTAATCTCACTGAGATAACTCAAAGGATCAATGAACATAGCCTTGGGGCTAGAAAGGAGAACTCAACACCATCTATCCATCCCTCCATCCTTCCAAGCATCTGTCCATCCTTGTCTCATCACTGTTCATCTCTTTGCATGCTGTATTTACTCACCACAGCAGGAACAAGGAACATGGCCATGGGCGGGCTGTCCTAGCTTTGTAAAACCCAGTGTCCATCTATCCCAGGAAGAGCCCTGATTAGCTCTACTTTGTTCACACACTCAACCATGAACCAGTCCCGGTGTCCAGGGAATCAGGGCTCTATGACTGGCCATGTGGGTCAGGTTCCCAGTCCTATGGTCAAGGGACTCTTACCAGAAGAAGGAAGGTATCACAGTCACTACACCAGCCATATGACCTTACAGATGGTCCTTAATCTCCCCCTAAGCATCAGTTTCCTCTTCTGTATTGTGAGGATGCTATCGCCCCCCTCCTCGCAGATCAAATGAGATGATACACGTAAAGCATATAGTGAGGACTCAGTGAATGTTTTAGATTAATAAGTAGAAGAAACCATGACGTACAGTAAGAACCAACTTCATTGCCGAGATGGGGTTGTCTGACATCTCAGCAACATGAAAGTATAATCAAACTCCATACATCCCCCCAAACACAAGAACAATAATTTATTCCTGGTTTCCTCGTCAACATTTATTTGTCCTTTGAAGCTTCATTTGGTCATCTGCTAGTATCAGATGTTAACAGTTTAGGAAAATGGGGCGCCTGGGTGGCACAGCGGTTAAGCGTCTGCCTTCGGCTCAGGGCGTGATCCCAGCGTTATGGGATCGAGCCCCACATCAGGCTCCTCCACTATGAGCCTGCTTCTTCCTCTCCCACTCCCCCTGCTTGTGTTCCCTCTCTCGCTGGCTGTCTCTATCTCTGTCAACTAAATAAATAAAATCTTTAAAAAAAAAACAGTTTAGGAAAAAATAATAAAGTAAATCTTCAAATTGAGAAAACCCTGTTCATTTGCTTGATTCTTTCTCCTAGCTTGGAAATGATCATATTTGCCCTTATAATTGGCAAAACACCCAGGTCTGGCTTAAAAATAGTGGAGTTCTGTGACAGCCTAACCTGATCCAGTTCAATGCCTTCCTATGCCCTGTGTCACAGACAAGGGGATTGATTCCATGCATAGGGGTCGGCACTCACACCACCACGCCAGCTTACTCATGTGACCCACTTCCATGTCCCTGGCTCTCTATCCACCAACCAGCCTCTGGTTTGCATTTGGAGTCTCAAAGGGACTTTCCTCCTGGGAAGAAATTGAGCTGATTTCTGGAATGTCTGGGTTTGCCACGCAGTCATAAGAATGAAGAATTAACCTCTCAGAACAAGATCATCACAAAGTGAAGTGATCAAGAATGCCTTTCTGAACGTGCGCAGCTTTGGGCTAGGTAAACATCTGCTCTTAAGAAGGAAAGAGGGCAGCAGGCCGGTAGGAGGGAAGAAACTAAAGTTTACTGAATGCTTACTCTTTGTAGACATTGTTTTAAGCACAATGCGTCCCCATCTAGTTCAATCCTCCCAACCACCCTATAATGTGGGCAATGTCTATGACTAATAGATCAGGAAACAGAAGCTCAGGAAACTGGGTATAGAGCCAGGATTTGAACTCAGGAGCCCTGCTGCTGAGCACCACTCCTCAGTCACCCTCCCTGCCACCTCTTCACCCCAAGTTCCTGCCCTGGCCACTTCCTGGTTCCTCTTCCTATCCCTATGCCTACTGGTGGGGCTGTCATTAGTCTCTACCCTTTTCTCTTGCTTGCTTCCAGTTATGCCTTTTCTGTCTCCCCCTCCTTCTCATGGCATCATCATCTTTCAGTTTAGACAACTCCTAAAATGAAAGGGTTTGCACCTGCACTCAGGCAGCCTCACCAGCCCAGCCCCAGGCTCTGGCTGCTATCCCAGTTGTCCCAGCCCCAACGTGAGCATCGTCTCTGCTTGCCCTGTAGAACCTTAGCCCCAGCCAGGTGGCCTTGCCAATCACAGGTGCTGCTGGGCTTTCCTGGGGAACCCTGCCTCGCTGATCCTTCCTCTCTGTGCCTCATCCCGGCTGTCCTGAGGCAGCAGCTCCCTGACCAGTCTCTTCCTGGACTCCCTTCTTCATCATTCTGATCACGGCTGTCCACTCCGTCACTCACTTGCTCGAAAACCTTCTGAGTCTCACTACTAACCACCATATTTTTTTTAAGATTTATTTATTTATTTTAGAGCGAGAGAGAGCATGAGCGGGGGGGGGGCAGAAAGAGAGAGCATCCAAAGCAGGCCCCCCACTGAGTGCAGAGCCCGATGCAGGGCTTGATCTCAAGACCCTGACATCACGACCAGAGCCAAAAACAAAAGAAGGATGCTTAACCGACTGTGCCACCCAGGTGCCCCAGCTACCACATCAGTTAAACTCTTCGGTGGGGCTCTCAAGGATCCAACTCTCCAACTCTTCCTTTATGCACGCAGTCAGCAAATATTTATTCAGTAGTGACACTGCACTAGGCCCTAGGGATACACTGGTGAACAAGACAGGCATAGGCCTTGCCCTGGTGGAGCGTGTAATCAAATGGGGAAGACGGGACATAAACGTAAAGCACAGGCTGTAGTAAGGGCTATGAACAAAAAAGAGCAGGTAAAATGACGGAATCGTCACCTGGGCAGGTGGTCAGAGAAGGACTCACTAAGGAAGAGGTCTGAAGGATGAGGAGTCGCCCACATAGGGAGCGGTGGGTGTGTTCCAGGCATGGCCCAGGGGTGGGAAGGAGTTTGTGGTGTCAAAGGAGAAAAGAGCAGTGTGGGTGGACCATGGATGGTGAGGGTGAGAAGGACATGAGATGGAATTAGGAAGGTCAGGAGGGGTCAAATCGTGCAGGGCATTGTAAGGCCAGCGTAAGGAGTTTGGATTTTATTCTAATACAACAGGAAGCCATTGGAAGAGGGTGGGAGATGCCTGGCTGGCTCAGTCAAAAGAGTATGCAACTCTTAATCTCGGGGTCATGAGTTCAAGCTCCACGCTGGGCACAGAGACTACTTAAAAATAATAATAATAATTTTCTAGGGGCATGTGGGTGGTGTAGTCAGCTGAGCGTCCAACTCTTGATTTTGGCTCAGGTCATGATCTCAGGGTCGTGAGATCAAGCCCCGTGTTGGGCTCTACACTCAGCAGGGAGTCTGCTTGCCCCTCTTCCTCCCCCTCTGCCAGTCCATCCCCCACCCCCACTCTCTCTCACTCTCTCTCTCTCAAATAAATAAATAAATAAATAAAATCTTTTAAAATAGTAATAATTTTTTTACAAAGATGATTCTGGGGAATTCTCAGTGAAAGATGGCAAAGTGAAGGTATTTTTTGTGTCTGCACTTCAGAGCCTCACTAAGAATAAGCAAACACAACAAAATGTAAAGAGAAGAAAAGACCATGTTCGATGAAACTTGTCTAACTCCAAGCCACAAATCATGACAGGCACCTGCCAAATGTAGTTATGTGTGGATCTAAGCAAGGGCATTACGTGAAAGCAGAAACATGCTGCCCAAACCCTTGGGTATGACACCCCCTTAAAGAGGTATCCAGTGTTCCTTTGACTGAAGCAGTGATATTGCGGTTGAGAACAGGCTGCGGAGAGGTTTCCCCAGAGACCTAGTTTGACACCTCGGGACAGCAGGGAAGGGGTACCTTAAGAAGAAACCATGCTGGGATAACATTCCTATCGCTTTGTGACATGGCCTCTTAGTCAAGGATGAAGCCAGCTGGAGCTGGACAACAAGCAGAGAATGTCAGACTGTATGCTGCCATGTTGTACTGTGACATGACCCCATTTCCCAAATGCCAACCCCTGAGAGGAGATGTGCCGCTCCACACACCCTCAGGTACCATCTGAACCCACTACACTCCCACCCCATTCTGCAGCACACCACCCCTCAGGCGATAACCAGTTCATTCAAAGTAAATAATAATCAAAAAGGATCATCTCGGAGCACCTGGGTGGCTCAGTCGGTTAAGCATCTGCCTTCGGCTCAGGTCATTATCCCAGGGGCCTGGGATCAAGTCCCACATCAGGCTCCCTGCTCAGTGGGAAGCCTGCTTCTCCCTCTGCCTGCTGCTCCCCCTGCTTGTGCTCTCTCGCTCTCTCTCTGTGTCAAATAAATAAATAAAATCTTTTTAAAAATTTAAAAATTAAAAAAAATAAAACAGAGATGTTTCTATGGGCAAGTTTATCAAATAATCTAGAGAAAAAAACTTACACAAATTTACATTTCCAGAACATAGAAAATGAAGAAATACTGCCCAACTTTATGTGGCAGATATGCATAACCTTTATGGTAAAGACTACCGGTTGTCCTATTACCTATTCTCCTCTTGCTTCCCGTAGCAAAAGAATCCTTGCTTTTAATTTCAGATAAGGGCCACACTCCCCAGCCTGCCTCGTAGCTAGGTGTAGCCACATGACTAAGCTCTGGCCAAGAGAAGAAGACAGATGTATGCAACTTCTGATTCATGCCCTTTATGGCAAAGGACATGCCATTCTTTCATGTTGCTGCTTAGAAAGATGAGCAATTGGGACCATACAAACTAGGGACAGCTGAGCAGAACCACCAGACCAGCCTGAGACCAGCAACCTCCAGACAGCACATGACAAAGAAATAAACTTCCTCCTCCTTCAAGCCACTGCTATTTGTAGTGTCTGTTATACACAGCCAAATCTATGTACTGAGTAGATCACCCTAGATACCAGAAATGTATCATATAAGAAAGGAAAATTGGAAGGCCATCTCAATTGTGCTTAAAGATGCAAAACTAACTATTAGCAAATGGAGTCTGGTATTATACTTCAAAAAATACATCATGACTAAGTTGAGTTTATGTCATGAATGCAGGGATGGTTTAACATTAGAAAATACATTAATGGGCACCTGGGTGGCTCAGTCGGTTGAGTGTCTGCCTTCAGCTCAAGTCATGATCTCAGGGTCCTGAGATGGAACCCCTAGCTGGGCTCCTTGCTCAGCAGGGAGCCTGCTTCTCCCTCTCCATCTGCCTGCCTCTCCCCCTGCTTGTGCTCTCTCTTTCTCTATCTCTGTCAAATAAATAAATAAAATATTCGGGAAAAAAAAAAAGAAGTGTTAATATCAGGATAATAGGATTCCCCAAAGAGATGGGTGAAAAGGGGAGAGAAAACAGTTGAAGAAACAGCAGTGACAAATTTCTCAGAATTTCAGATGAAAGACTCAGTGCAAAATGGGGTAACCGAGAGGGAAACTCATCCAGATTCATTATATGGAAGTCTAAGAACATCAAAGTCAGATAAAATTCTGAACACCTCCAAAAGCAATGCACAGGGACAAGAATCAAATTGACATCAGACTCCTCAGCAGAAACACTAGACACAAGAAGACAAAGTAGCAAATGTTTTTAAATACTGAAAGAAATCGTGCCTATAGCCAAAGAGTCACTCAAATGTGAAGGTATAAAAACTATCATCAGATACGGTAGGCAGCAGGGTCACCACACAAAGACCTACATTAAAAACACTTGGGCATGGGGGGCGCCTGACGGGTGCGGTCAGCTAAGCATCCAAATCTTGATTTCGGCTCAGGTCATGGTCTCAGGTTCATGAGATTGAGCCCCACGTCAGGCTCCATGCCCGGCACAGAGTCTGCTTGAGATTCTCTCTTCCTCTCCTTCTGCCCCTCTCCCCCCCACTGCCCATCATGCTCTCTCTCTCTCTCAAATAAACAAAACTTAAAAAAAAAAAAAACACTCTGAGAGAAGCTACTCAAATAAGAAGAGAAATAAACCAAAGAGAAATAAATCAGGATGATTCCTGAGATATGAGGAGCAAAATTGGCGAAATATAATAAAACTGATTATCTAGGGGCTCCTGGGTGGCTCAGTCGGTTAAAGTGTCTGCCTTTGTCTCAGGTCATGATACCAGGGTCCTGGAACTGAGTCCCACATCGGGCTCCCTGCTTGACAGGGAGTTTTTCTCTCTCTCCCTCTTCGTGCAGCTACCCCTGCTTGTGATCTCTCTGTCAAATAAATAAATAAAATCTTTAAAAAAAAATATCAGGGAAGTAATTTAGATATTTGATAAAGGAGAATTCAAGATGAAAAAAAAGAGGCAAATAGAAACATAATACAAGAAAATATAAATATCATAAATACAAAAGGACCAATAATACAGCCTCAAAATATAAAAAGCAACAACTATCAAACCTTTTGGAAGAAGTAAATAAATAATGGTTAGGGATTTTAACACACTCTTCTCAGAAACTGAATGATCAAGGAGATAAAAATAGAGATGTCTGAATAACCTTACTGATAAATTCAAGTTACTGGCAAATACAGACTTCTACACCCAAGAAAGAGAAAACACACATTCTTTTCTAACACATGTGGCGCATGTAATATTGAATATGCTGTAGGACACAAAGGAAGTCTCAATAAATTCCAAAGAATCATTATTATATGGACTATAATTATAATTATGCTTTCTTACTCTTATGTAATAAAAATTTCTAATCTATTAAAAATTTCTAATCTATCTAATCTAAAAACACCTATTCGATGTTTTAAAAGAAGGAGAAAAAACTGAAATAGTCCTAATGTCTATCAACAGGTGTATGGGTAGATAAAGGAGAGCATATTCAAACACTGAAATATAATACAACAGTGAAAATTAATGAACTCCATCAATACGGATAAATCTCTTATTTAAGCAAGAAAAGAATTTGCAGAAGAACATATACATTATGATATCACGTAAGTGCAAAAGCATACAATACTAAATAACACATTGCTTAGGAATTTGTACATATGTGACCAAAATTAATTTTTTCAATTGAGGGAATCATAAACACACAATTCAAGATGGTGGCTACGGCTATCGAGGGGGCCAGCGCAATATAGGGTTGCACATGGAGGCCTTTAACTAGATCTGTAAGTTTTATATGTTTTATTTTAAGTGATCTAAAGCAAATATTTTTTAAATGGTCAACTTCAACAAAACTTAGAGTTGGATATTGTGCTATTTTCTATACTTTTCTGTACACTTGAAATGTATTCACTATAAGTAGGAAAAGAAAAAGACAGGGGAAAAAAGGGAAGAGAGAGCATCCATGCAGAAAAAGCAAGCCACACAGAAGGTAGGAAAACCCAGCTTGCCTGAGACTTTCCCACGGCCTCGCAAGGGCACTGTCCTCGGAGCTCGGAGCTCGTCTCCACGGCTCAGAGAGAATGCCAAGCAGCAGCGACCTCAAGCTGAAAGAACTCGGGGCACAAAAGCCCAGAGCCCTTTGAAATTCCACCAACCGAAGGAATCAAATAAAGGCTGCGGGAACAAAGCCGCCCTGCCAGACGTCTGTGTGCGAGCCCTGGATTCACAGAATGAAGACTAACCCTGCGTTGGAGATCGGGCTACAAAACAGCGTGCAAACACCGTCAACGCCCACATTTTAAATTAACTAGTGTAACCATCGGAAATGGGTAGATTGGGGGATGATTTGGACTCTCTTCCAGCAGAGTCCAAAGATGTTGTCTAAAATGAAAATGTGGCAGTTGTGTTTTAATCTCTAGAATCTTTTACAAATTAATATTTCTCATGATGTAAAATATTTATCTGAAGTTCAGTCATTCGGTCATTTTCCGTTTGACATTTTTCCCTTCTGTCATCTCCAAGTAAAACGTAAATAATACTTTCTATTATAAATAACATGTGTCATGGTCCATTTTTGTGGCTTTTTCCCTGTAAGTCCCTCTCGCAGTCTTCCTGGCTGTCTGTATTGCGAGAGCGCCGACCGGTGCTTAGCCAGCGCTCGTGCTTATTTCTGGGGGTGGGTGGTGATGGCTCTGCTGCCTCAGCACTCGCTGCATTGCTTCATCTCTTGCTGTTGCTGTTGGGCTAATGCATATGGGT
The DNA here is from genome assembly GCF_002007445.2 of Ailuropoda melanoleuca. Taxonomy (NCBI): domain Eukaryota; kingdom Metazoa; phylum Chordata; class Mammalia; order Carnivora; family Ursidae; genus Ailuropoda; species Ailuropoda melanoleuca. The sequence continues at coordinate 90,140,940 of NC_048223.1, forward strand.
CGGGGACACTAAGAAAGAGCCAGAAAAGATGGAACTCGCAGTTGTTTCTAAGAAGAGGCTGAAGCAGGACGAGTGGGAAGCAGGAGGCTGGCCCTTGTGGGGTGGGAGTGGTGGGGGTCTGAAATGATGGGGGGGCATTAGAGAGGGAAAGAGGTACAGAGATTGGAAACTGATTTTTGAGGTAGAACTTGGTGAGGAGCCGGAGATGGGGAGTGAGGGGGAGACGTCCAGAGCTGACCTGAGGTCCTGAGTAGGTGGTGCCACCGTCACTGGGGGGGGGGGGTAGCGTGGATTTGAAGGGAGAACCAGGAGTTTGTCTTTGGACTTGGTCGGTTTCAGATCCTGCGAGACATACTGCGTCCTTTCTGTGCGCTGGGCCCCGAGGACGTCCCCAGAGGACAGGACAGACAGTGCGACCTTCCCTCCTGGCGTTTGGCTGGTGGTGAGGAAAAGCTAGACAGCTTGAGGGAAGCACACGGTATTTCAGAAGGTACAAGGGTGAGGCAGGGGGGAAGCCGGAAGGAGGAAGAGCCTGCAGGGAAGCTCCACGGAAAGGAAAGTGACCACCGGGCTCCACAAGGACAGCCACGTTAAAGCAAAGGCCTCAAGGGGAAGAGGTGGGTCTCAGGGGAGAATGCGGTGAGGTGGGAGGCAGTTTCCAAGGCTAGCGAGGGCCTCAGAGCCACTGGAAGACTTTGCCTTTCACTCTGAGGCAAATGGGGAGCCACTGGGAGACTTTGAGCCTAAGAGGGAAATGATCTGATTCACATTTTAAAAGAATCCCTCTGGCTGCTGTACGAGTATGTAAGATGAAGATGTAATGCAGTCATCCCCCCACCTGTGCGGGGTGTTTCCAGACGCCCAAGGGATGGCCAAAACTGCCATATAGAGTAACCAACCCTATACATACCGTTTTTTCCTAGACATGCATAATTTATGGTAAAGTCTAACTTACGAACTAGGATCAGTAAGAGATGAACATGGGGCCGTGAAGGAGGTGGATGACATGGACACGGGACCCACCGCGAGACTGCCACTGACCTTCTGAACCCACACATTTTGGACATGGGTTGAGCACAGGTAAGGGGGACTGCTGTATACATCCCTCTAAAGGGGCAGGTGGAGACGCTGGGAAATAATTAGAAAACTACTACAGGGGCACCTGAGTGGCTCAGTTGGTGAAGTGTCTGCCGTTGGCTCAGGTCATGATCCCAGGGTCCTGGGATTGAGCCCCACATCAGGCTCCCTGCTCAGCCTGGAGCCTGCCTTTCCCTCTTCCTCTGCCTGCCGCTCCCCCTGCTTGTGCTCTCTCTATGTCAAACAAATAAATAAAATCTTAAAAAAAAAAAAATGGCCAAGTGAGAGATGACAGGGTTCCGATGGATGTGGCAGCAGTGGCGGGGGAGAGATGCCAATGATTCTGGACGCGTTTTGAAGGTGGAACTGGCAAGATTTGAAGACAGACTAGATGTGCCATGTGAGGTATGAAAGGGGGCAAGAACACTGCATGCTTCTGTCCTGAGAAGCCAGGAGAACGGGGGAGCAGGGGAGGGGCAGGAGGAGTGTAGAGGGAGGCCGTCAGGCGTGTGCATTTGGACATGGGAAGCTTGAGCTGCCGTTTAGACAGGCCTCTTCTCTTCTTGTTCCAGCTCGACCCCTTGGCTAGCTCATGAGTACCCAGCCCCTTACGGCTCCCACACCCCACTCCCAGAACTCACAGTTCCTCCTCTCTGCTCAAGGCTTTCTTTATACGCCACATGATTTCCTGTTTGTTTGCTGATGGTGTATCCCCAGCCAGGTAGACCACAAGCTCCATGAAGGCAGAGCAGGAGAGCGCCTGGCGCACAGTGGGCACTCAATACATACGTGCTGGCCACATGAATGAGCGTCTACTGTCGCCACCCGCATTCAGGAGACAATCGCAGTGCAGAGCAGCAGCCCAGGTTTCAGGCCGCCTGGGTGCCACGGCTTGCCGGTTCCAGGGTCTTCAGCAAGTTGTATAGCTTCTCTGTGCCTTGGTTTCCTCATCTGCAAAATGGAGATAACAGAAAGACTGACATCATTGGGTTGTGGGGATTTGGGGGTTAGTACCTGCAAATACTCAGAACACCTGGTGGCACAGCAGGTTGGGTACCCAACTCTTGGTTTCCACTCAGGTCATGATCTCAGGGTCATGAGATCCAGCCCTGCATGGGGCTCTGCACTCAGCACGGAGTCTGCTTGGGACTCCCTCCCCCTCTGCCCCTCCCCACACACACGCTCTCTCTCTCTCTCTCTCTCTCTCCCTGTCTTTCTCAAAAAAAAACCAAATAATCTTAAAAAAATAAATACTCAGAACAGAACCTGGTATCAAGTAAGTACTTGGTAAAATTCAGCTGTTATTTGCTATTGCTTGTTATAAATTACCTCCTCACTGGTCTCCCTGCATCCACTCTGCCCTTCTTCTCTCAATCTTTTCCATATTGCAGACTGAGATTATTCAAAATGCAACTCTGATCACATCACATGCACAAGTGCACACACACGCATACCTACATTGCTCAAAAAAACCATTCAGGAGCACCTGGGTGGCTCAGTCGGTTAAGTGTCTGCCTCTTGATTTCCGCTGGGATCCTGATCTCAGGGTGGTAAGATCAAGCCCCAGGTCGATCTCTGTGCACCACGTGGCGTCTGCTTGGGATTCTCTCTCTCGCTCTCCTTCTGCCCTTCCCACCTCTTAAAAAAAAAGCCCATTCAGTGGCTACCAATCTTTAACATGCTCCTCCAGTCCTGCCCGCCTCTCCAGCCTCACCTTTCATTTCTGTCCACTTTGTCCCTGAGCTTCAGCCACACCCACTTTCCCTCCAAAACTCGGGCTCACCACGCTCCCTCCTGCCTCCGGGCCTTTGCACGTCAGGGAAGCCATTCTCCGTCGGCTCTGCCTTTTCCTGTCCCACTCATCTTGCACATCTCAGCTCCAGCATGGCTTCCACAAAGGTGTTCCCCAATCCCAGACTAAGTTACATTTCTTTGTTAAAAATCACCACAAATGTGGGGCACCTGGGGGGCTCAGCCAGTTAAGCATCTGCCTCAGGTCATGATCCTGGGGTCCTGGGATGGAGCCCCACGTCGGGCTCCCTGCTCAGCGGGGAGCCTGCTTCTCCCTCTCCCTCTGCTGCTCCCCCCTGCTTGTGCGCTCTCTGTCAAATAAATAAATAAAATCTTTAAAGAAAAAATATTACCACAAATGTGATGCTTCAAAAGTTACCTCACTTGTAATTATCCCTCTGTTTGTGTGATCATGTGGTTTTTTGCTGTCCTCCCCTCTGCACTGAAAGCCCAGGAAAATCAGGAAACATATATGCTCCTGCTGTTTTTGTGGCAACATCTACCTTGTCTGGCACATGCAAGTACTATATTCTGAATGAATGAATGAATGAATGAATGAATGAATGAATGAATGGGTCTGCCGCACAAGCAACTGTACAGGGTCCATAACGGGGCACTCTTGGCCTCATAGTTACTGGAGCCCGGCCACTGACTTTGGACAGTCCACACAGTTAGTGAAAGACCTCTGGGCTGCAGGTACACGGTGACCAGCGTGTGTCCTTGGCTAAGTCCTGTCACCACACAAGCCTCCATGTCTTCATCTGTAAAATGCGGATCATGGTTCCCACACCACAGGGCTGTCAGGAGGGCCAAATGAGCCTAGGATTAGATAGTGGTTTTTCAAACTCTTAACGTGAAACAAGGTGAAAAGTTGTTTAGTTTTTCAACAGGAACTTTGCCAGGAATCTAAATGGAAAGAAAAACCAAATCTAGGGAAGTACATAGGCTGGCACAGGGCGTTCCAGGCCCCTTACCCCAACGAGACACTTAAGGCAGGTTCTCGCCCTGGACAGTGACAAGTCTGGCTACAGACGGGCTTGATGGGAACGATTTGTTGGGACCACCTCAGTGTCACGTGGTTTAGACACAAGGCCAGGCCACTGTGAGACCCTAGACAGACCCATCTCCGCCCAACTCCGGGGCCCTCAAAGAAACCCGCTTCTGCCCCCCTCCCCAGGACAGCTCAGGTCCTGCTCAGGCTGTGTCCTGCAGTCCCTGGACCTCTGGGTGAGGGAGGAAGCACTCCCCAAACCCAGCCCACCCCTCCACCCCGCCCCAACCTCAGCCTGACACTCCCTGGGGAGCCTCCAGCCGAGCTGTCTGCCCCTGCAGTGGCTGCTCTTGCCCTCGGGGCCTCGCTGGCTGTCCAATCCCCGACTGTCCTTGAGGTTCTCTGGCCTCCACGGAAGCTCAGCGTCCACTTCAGAGCTCTGGAGTGTTTTAGACCCTGAGAAACAGGCCTCCAGCTGGGGTCACACACATAATTTCCCCACCAGCTATCCTGAAGTCTGGGGGGGAGTGTTCTCCAGACACAAATCACGGGCAGTGAAGGAAGCAAGAGGGGGTCCTGAGGAACAGGGGTGGGATTGGCCCCCAGACCCCAGGCTCTGACACAGAGATAACAGTTCCCTCCCTCCCCAGTTTCCCTCTCCATTTGGAAGGAAGGATGGAAGTACTAAGGGAGTGGGAGGGAACAGGCACAGAACAGAAAGTGGGAAATGACGGAGGAGCCAGTTGTTGGAAGAGAAGAGGCAGGAAAGGCTGTTCTATTCTAAACTGCCTGGGGTTGGGGCACCTGGGGGGCTCAGTCAGTTGAGCGTCTGCCTTTGGCTCAGGTTGTGATTTGGGGGCCCTGGGATGGAGCCCCACATCGGGCTCCCTGCTCAGCGGGGAGTCTGCTTCTCCCTCTGCCTCTGCTGCTCTCTCTCTCTCTGTGTCAGGTAAATAAATAAAATCTTTTTAAAAAATTGCCTAGGGTTATTCATGCCAAAACCTTGGGCTTCGACTCACAGCACACCTGACCATCTCTTCTCCCAGAGGCCAGTGCCCCTGTCCCTGCCCACTAGGTCTGCCCTCTCCTGCCTCCAGGACAGCTCAGCCCACCTCCCCTCCAGAGCACACACTGCACACCCCACCCCAGGTGACACTGTTCCTGAAGTGGCCATCTGTCTTTGTGGGTTTCACTTCTGTGCTACCTAAGGAAATTCTGAAAAAACTATGCACTCCAGCATGTACTTTAAGTTCACAGCTAAAATTGTTTTGTTATCAGTTTAAATCATTACAGAGTATTTCTGATGTTGTGACCTTTTTTTTTTTTTTTTGAAGTAGGCTCCATACCCAGTGTGAAGCCTAACGGCGATCTTAAACTCACAACCCTGAGATCAAGACCTGAGCTGAGATCCCCCAGGTGCCCCTAGAGGTTGTAACATTTTTAAAAATTTTCTTTTAAAGATTGTGTTTATTTACTTGTCAGAGAGAGAGAGCACAAGCGGGGGGGTGGCAGAGGGAGAGGGAGAATCAGGCCCCCCGCTGAGCAGGGAGCCGGATGAGGGGCTCAATCCCAGGACCCTGGGATCATGACCTGGTCTGAAGACAGACACTTCACCGAGCCACCCAGGTGGCTGTAATGTTGTAACATTTTTAAATAAAACTATTAAGACTGTTTTATCTTTTTTTTTTAAAAGATTTTATTTATTTATTTAACACAGATAGAGACAGCCAGCGAGAGAGGGAACACAAGCAGGGGGAGTGGGAGAGGAAGAAGCAGGCTCATAGCGGAGGAGCCTGATGTGGGGCTCGATCCCATAACGCCGGGATCACACCCTGAGCCGAAAGCAGACACTTAACCGCCATGCCACCCAGGCGCCCCTATCTTTTTTTTTAAAGATTTATTTATTTGAGGCGAGGGGAGAGAGACAGAGAGAAGGCACTTCGTAGGGGGAAGAGAGAGATCAGCAAGCTGGGGGGAGGGACAGAGGGAGAGGGAAATGTTGAATGTGGAGCCTGACATGGGGGCTGGATCCCATGACCCCAAGACCATGACCTGAGCCAGATGTTCAACCGACTGAGCCAGCCAGGCGTCCCCATTAAGACTGTTTTAAATGTGTGTTCAGTGAAATCTAAACATCACAGCAGCTTGATACCATCCATTGTCTCTCTCTATACACAGACTAGAACAACTAGACAGAAGATCAGTAAGGACACAGACACTTGGACAGCACTATACACCAATGGACCCATCAGACACACACAGACTACTCCACACAACAGCAGCAGAATACACATTCTTCTCAAGCACACACAGAACATTCTTCAGGACAGATCACATGTTAGGCCAAAAACAAGTCTTAAAAAAATTAAGAAGATTGGAATCATACCAGATGTCTTTTCTAGTCACAGTGGAATGAAACTAGAAATCAATAGCAATGGGAAATCAAGAAAATTCAAAAATATGTAGAAACTGAGCCACCAATGGACCAAAGAAGAAATCACAAGGGAAATTAGAAACTGTCTCAAGACAAATAAAATGAAAACACAGGGACGCCTGGCTGCCTCAGTCAGTAGAACATGAGACTCTTGATCTCGGAGTGCTGACCTCAAGCCCCACGCTGGGCATAGGGATTGCTTAAAAAAAATTTAGGGGCGTCTGGGTGGCACAGCGGTTGGGCGTCTGCCTTCGGCTCAGGGCGTGATCCCGGCGTTATGGGATCGAGCCCCACATCAGACTCCTCCACTATGAGCCTGCTTCTTCCTCTCCCACTCCCCCTGCTTGTGTTCCCTCTCTCGCTGGCCATCTCTGTCTCTGTCAAATAAATAAATAAAATCTTTTAAAAAAAATTTAGAATGAAAATAAAAAATAATGGGGCCCCTGGGTGGCTCAGTTGGTTGGGCATCTGCCTTCAGCTCAAGTCATGATCTCAGAGTCCCGGAATCAAGACCCATGTCAGGCTCCCTGCTCATTGGGAACCTACTTCTCCCTTTCCTCCCCACTCATGCTCCCTCACTCTATATCTCTCTTAAATAAATAAATAAATATATATATTTTTTTAAATCAAAATACAAAGGGTCACCTGGGCGGCTCAGTCACTTAGGTGTCTGACTCTTGATCTTGGCTCAGGTCTTGATCTCAGGGTTGTGAGTTCAAGTCCTGCACTAAGTTCTACACTGGGCATGGAGCCTACTCTAATAATTGATGATAATAATAATAATAATGAAAACACAGCACACCAAACCATGGGATGCAGGAAAAAGCAACGCCAAGAGGGAAGTTTACAGCAGGAAGCATTGACATTAAAAAAGAAGAAAGAGGATTTGTAAGGCAGTGAAAATACTCTGCATCATATTATAATGATGGCTATATGTCCTTACACGTTTGTCCAAACCCATAGAAGGCACAACAGCGACAGTGAACCGAAACGTAAACTGCAGAGTTTGTGTGGTTGTGAGGTGTCAGTGGAGCTCCATCAGTTCTAACAAGGTACAGCTCTGACCCGGGATCTCACTAATGGGGGAAGCTGTGTGTGGGTGGGTTCGGTTTTGCTGAACATAAAAGTGCTCTAAAAAAAATCAAGTCTTAACAAGAATAAAAAATAAAAAGAAATAATTTCAAAGAAAATAAACGAGGGGCGCCTGGATGGCTCAGGTAGTTAAGCGTTTGCCTTGGGTTTGGGTCATGATCCTAGGGTCCTGAGATGGAGCCCTGTGTTGGGATCCCTGCTCAGTGGGAAGCCTGCTTCTCCCCCTCCCTCTGCCTGCCACTCTCTCCCTGCTTGTGCTCTCTCTCTGTCAAATAAATAAATAAAATCTTTAAAAAAAAAAAAGAATAAAAACAATAAGAAAAAATCAACAAAACTAAGACTTGGGTTTTTTTTTTTTAAAGATCAAGTAAATCAACAAACCCTTATCTATATTAACTAAGAGAAAAGAGAAGACTCAAATTACTAAAAATCAGGAATGAGACGTGAGACATGGCAACTAATGCTGAAAAAATATAAGGGATCATAAGACACTACTGTGAGCAATTACACACCAACAAATTGGACAACCTGGAAGAAGTGGGTGAATTCCTAGAAACACGCAACCTACCAAGACCGAATCATGAAGAGTTAGAAAATCTGAACAGGCCTATAACTTGTAAGAAATCAGTAATCAAAAACCTCTCAACAAAGAAAAGCCCAGGACCATTTGCAGACTTTGAGATGGTAAATATTCACGGTGTGTGAAAAAGAACAATACAAAACTGTACGATCTTAATTACATTAGAATGCTTACTTGTGTATATGCACAAGCGGGACCTGCAAGTCAGACGGTAAAGCGCTCGTGATTATGAGTGACTTCGTTCTTTGCTTCTCGTGCTTCTCAGTGTCCTTTCATGCATATGTTAACTGTTTAAAAATACATTTTTTAAAACCTAAAAAAAAAAAAAAAGAAAGAAAAGAGAAGAAAGAGAAAAGCCCAGGACCAGATGGCTTCACAGGATAACCCTACCAGTCATTTAAAGAAAATTAATGCCAATCCTTCTCAAACTTTTCCAAAAAAGTGAAGAGAAAAGAACACTTCCAAACTCATTTTACAAGGCCAGAATTACCCTGACACCAAATGCAGACAAAGACACTGTACAAGAAAAGAAAACTAAATACCAATATCCCTGAAAAATATTAACACAAAAATCCTGGGGCGCCTGGGTAGCTCAGGTTATGATTCTCAGGGCCCTGGGACTGAGCCCCGCATCAGCCTCCTCCGCTGGAAGCCTGCATCTTCCTCTCCCACTCCCCTTGCTTGTGTTCCCTCTCTCGCTGGCTGTCTCTCTCTCTGTCAAATAAATAAATAAAATCTTTTAAAAAAAAATCCTCAACAAAATACTAGCAAATTGAATTCAACAGCACATTAAAAGACCTATACACTATGACCAAATGGGATTTATGCCCAGGACGCAAGGAAAGGTCAACATAAAAAAGCAATAAACAGGGTCACCTGGGTGGCTCGGTCAGTTGCATGTCTGCCTTGGGCTTGGGTCATGATCCCAGGGTCCTGGGATGAAGCCCCCCATTGGGCTCCCTGCTCAGTGGGGAGCGTGCTTCTCCCTCTCCCTCTGCCTGCCACTCCCCCTACTTGTGCTCTCTCTCTGTGTCAAATAAATAAATAAAATCTTAAAAAAACAAACAATAAACATAACACGCCACGTTAACAGAATAAAAGAAAAAAACACACGCTCATCACAATCGATGTAGAAAAAACATTTGACAAAATTCAACACCCTTTCATGATAAACACTCAACGAACTAGGAAAAGAAGGAACATACCTCAACACAGTAAAGGCCGTATGTGAAAACCCACAGCTAACATCATACTCAACAGTGAAAAACTGAGAGCTTTTCCTCTAAGACCAGGGCAAGGACACCCCCTCTCATCACTTCTGTTCAACAAAGTTCTGGAAGTTCCAGCCACAGCAATTAGGCAATGAAAAGAAATAAAAGACATCTAAATGAGAAAGGAAGAAGTAAAGTTACTTCTGTTTCCAGGCCACATGATCTTATACGTATAAAACCCTAAAGAAACTAATAAATTCAGCAAAGTTGCAGGCAGAGAATCAACACTCAAAAATCAGTTGTGTTTCTGTACACTAGCACTGAACCGTCCAAAAAGGAAATTAAGAAAATAATATCATTTACAGCAGCATCAAAAATAATAATATAATTAGGAATTAACCAAGCAGCCCAAAGGCTCGTCTGCTAAAAGCTACAGAACACACTGCTGAAAGGAAGAAGAGACGCATAGAAAGAAACCCCATGTTCATGGATCGGAAGACTTCGTATTGTCGAAATGTCAGTCTTACCCAAAATGATCTACAGATTAAATGCAAGCCCTATCAAAATCCTAAAGGTGGGTTTTTGTTTATGTTTTTGTTTGCAGAAATAGAAAAAAAACTATCCTAAAATTCATATGGAATCGCAAAGGAACCCCAGATAGCCAAAAAATTCTTGAGAAAGAGGAACAAAGCTAGAGGCCTCATACATTCTGTTTCAAAACACATCTCAAAACTACAGTAATCAAAACAGTATGGAAGTGGCATAAAGACAGACGTATAGACCGATGGAATGGAATGAAGAGCCCAAAACTAAAGCCTCACTTATATGGTCAAATGGTTTTCCACAAGGGTGCCAAGACTACACAATGGGGAAGGGCAGTCTCTTCAACAAATGGTACTAGGAAAACTGGATATCCACATGTAGAGAATGAAGTGGGACCCAGACCTTACACCACAAACAAAAATTAATTCAAAATGGGTTAAAATCCTAAACATAAGACCTGAAACCATAAACCTCCTAGAAGAGGACATAGGGGGAAATCTTCATGACATTGTAATGCGCGATGATTTCTTGAATATGACACCAAAAGCAGCTAGTTAACAAAAGCAAAAATAGACAAATGGGACTACATCAGACTTCAAAACTTCTGCAGAGCAGAGGAAACAACAGGGTGAAAAGGTAGCCTACAAGAGGCGAGAAATATTTACAAACCATACGTTGGACAAGAGGTTAATATTAAGAGTACATAGGGGCGCCTGGGTGGCAGAATGGTTAAGCGTCTGCCTTCGGCTCAGGGCGTGATCCTGGCGTTATGGGATTGAGCCCCACATCAGGCTCCTCCGCTATGAGCCTGCTTCTTCCTCTCCCACTCCCCCTGCTTGTGTTCCCTGTCTCGCTGGCTGTCTCTATCTCTGTCGAATAAATAAATAAAATCTTTAAAAAAAAAAAAATTAAGAGTACATAAAGGGGCACCCAGCTGTTTCAGTTGTTGGAGCGTGCAACTCTTCACCTCAGGGCTGTGTGTTCAAGCCCCACACTGGGTGTAGCGATTACTCAAAAAAAAAAAAAAAAGTTTTAAAATTTAAAATTTAACAACAAGAAACAAATCACCCAATTTAAAAACGAGCAAATAAGGACGCCTGAATGGTTCAGTTGGTTAAGCGTCTGACTCTTGACCTCAGCTCAGGTCATGATCTCAGGGCTGTGAGTTCAAGTCCCATGTTGGGCTCCACTCCCAGCATGGAGCCTACTCAAAAAACAAAACAAAACAAAAAAAGAGTAAATGGACATTGAATAGACATTTATGCAAAGCAGATATGCAAACAGTTCACAGCACATGAAAAGGTGCTCAACATCAGGGAAATGCAAATCAAAACCACTAAATATGACCCCACGCCTGTTAGGATGGCCACTATCAAAACAACAGAACACAGCAAGTGTTGGCAAGAATGTGGAGAAACCCAAACCCTCGTGCGCTGTCAGTGGGAAAGCAAACTGGTGCGGCCGCTGTGGAGATTCCGCAAAAATTTAAAAATAGAACTACGAGCAATCCCGCTTCTGGGTGTATCTCAAAAGCATTGAAAATAGAATCCTGAAGAGATGTTAGTGCCCCCAAGAAGTAGAAGCAAATTACATGTCTGCCAACAGGTGAATGGCATAGAAAATGCGGTATACACAGAATGGAATATTATCCAGCCTTTTTTTTTTTTTAAAGATTTTATTTATTCATTTGACAGAGAGAGACAGCCAGGGAGAGAGGGAACACAAGCAGGGGGAGTGGGAGAGGAAGAAGCAGGCTTCCCGCTGAGCAGGGAGCCTGATGCGGGGCTCGATCCCAGGATCCTGGGATCGTGACCTGAACCAAAGGCAGACACTTAACGACTGAGCCACCCAGGCGCCCCTTATCCAGCCTTTAAAAAGAAGGAAATGGTGTTGTATGCAACAAGAGGGATAAATTGTGAACAGCATATTGATATAAGCCAACCTAAAGACAAATATGGCATGATTCCACTTATCTGAGATATCTAAAGTCATCAAACTCATAGAAACACACAGTAGAAGAATGGTTGCCCGGGGCTGAGGGGTCTGCTGTTTGATGGATACAGGGTCTCAGTCATGCAAGATGAAAAAGTTTTCGAGATCTGCGGTATGACAAAGTACATGTAGTTAACAACCATAATATACACTTAGAAGTTCTTGAGGGAGGGGCGCCTGGGTGGCTCAGTTGGTTAAGCGTCTGCCTTCGGCTCAGGTCATGACCCAGGTTCTTGGGATCGAGCCTGGCATCCGGCTCCCTGCTCAGCGGGGAGCCTGCGCTCTCTCTCTGCCCCAACCCTGCTTGCGCTCTCTCTCTCTCTCTCTCTCAAATAAATAAAATCTTGGGGGAAAAAAAAAGTTGTTGAGGGTAAAATTATGTTACATGTTTTTTACCACAATTAGAGAGACGACACCCCCCCCAAGAGAAACGTGAGCAAGCTCGCCCCCACTTAAGGCAGCACAGTGACCCTCAGGACAGGCACAGGGTAACTGGGGAGGGTTACTGTGAAGGGGCGTTGAGGAAGGAGAGCGCTCGCCCCCCGGACTACAGGTCTGTCCTGAGCAGATGATCTTAAAACCTTGAGGATCTGTAAATGGGGTTCGATAAAACCGTCTGTGCCTGTGCACCCTCTGAAAAATCTGGAACTTTGGGGTACACGACCCCAGGTTCAAAACCCCTGATCTGGAGCCTGCCGGCTGGGTTTCCTGCCTTACTGCTGGTCTAGCAGAGGGCCAGGGTGCAGGGGCTCACTCAGGGCAAGAACAGGGAGAAGCCAGCATTGTCCCCCTCGCAGTTCAGCTCTGGCCTCCCACATCCCTTTCCTTCACCCCTACCTTCCCGTCCCACAAACTTCTCTGGGTATTGGAAGAATCTGATGATGAGGACTCAGGACGTCAGCACTGCTCATGAGTCAAGGCAGAGGGCTGTGGCTGCTCTCTCAGGGAACTGGAAAGAGGCCTAACGGGACGCACTGTGTGCCCAGAAGTGGAATAGGAGTCTGAGTGGGGGCTAGGAGGGACCAGGGATGGTGACACATGGCTTTCGGCCCTTCACGGAGCCGGGTGGGGATTGCTGCTTGCCCAGGGCTAACAGCACCTGCCAGGACCCAGGCATTCTGGCTTCTTTCCGTGGTGAGATTCCCCCTTGCCTCAGGGCCCAGGGCAAAGACCACCAAGGAATGAGGAGGTTCCAGGGAGCGGAAAGGCTTTAATGAGCATCACAAGGGGACTGGGTGAGGGGGTACAGACTTCAAATCCAGCCTTCACTGCCATTGCTTCAGTGAGTAGGAGGGTGGGGGCCCAGCCCTGCTCAGCTGGTCCCTGACCCAGAGGCAGCTGGAGGGGAGTCCCTGGGAATCTTCACCCAGCAGAAGGGCTGAGAGAAAGGGGAGAGGTCTGCTGCTGCTGCCAGGAGCAGGAAGACCTCAAGCAGCAAGCTGACCTCCAGAGGTCAGGAGAGACCCGGAATCAGGCAGAACATCAGAGGTTGGAAGGGTTGATGGACTAAGCAGGCGAGGAAACCCCTGGGATCCCCAAACAGCACTGAAAACTCAGAGGGGGCCCCACAGCCTAATGGCTCCAGGGACTAAGACCCCTAGGGAGTCACCCCCAGACTGAGACATCACAAAGGGGCCCTTTCGTCCGTTCAGCAACGGCCAGCAGAAGGTCTGGAAGGAGAAGCAAGGATGGGGGCCTGGGTGGGTAGAGGAGGCTGAGGGGAGCCTGGGAAGTGCACCAGGGGCTGGGCCTCGGGCAGCGCCATGATGGGATGGTGGGAGGGGTCCTCTAGCTGCTGTTCTGCTGCTCCTGTTGGCGGATAAGGTTGGCGATGGGGCTGGTGATGCCTCCTATCAAGGTCCAGTACTCATCGAAGCTGATGCGCCCATCGTGGTTGGCGTCCAGGTTCTGGATGAGCTTGTCAGCAGCCTTCCGGTTTCCCGTGTCCTGGAGATGAATGGGGATCAGCAGTGCAGAGGGCAGTGGCCCCACCGAGCCCCAGGCAGGACTGCTGGCTCTGGCCTGAGCAACTGCTGCCCTGGGAAGATGCAAACCAAGCCCTCCCTGGTCAGGTCTGGGTACCCTGAGAGGACAGAGGTCCGGAAGGGGGGACGCGGTGAGACCCTGGTTTGGGAGGTCACTCTGAAAAAACAGAACCACAGTGAGGGCGGGTACCATGTGAGGACAAGGGCTTGAGGGGCTGGGGGGAACAAGGCCCTCGGGTGGGGAGACCTCACCGTCAGCATATGGTTGAGCTCTTTCTGAAGCATCTTCCGGAAGCTGCTCTTGCTGATTTTGTTCTTGACCAGGCTGTGTTTAGACACGTATTTGTAGAAGTTTTCCACCAGGACCACAACCGCCCTCTCCAGCTCCGTGTAGCTGTCTGCCATCTCACAGCCTCACTCCTCAGGGGTCCTGGGCACCATGAACAGGGGAGGTGAGGAGACCCCACAGTCCAAACCCCCTGCGGCCCCCTGGGCCCCCAGGCTGGCAGGTCCTCCATTGGAGGGATGAGGCGGGGGAGGGGGGGGCACCAGGCTGGGCCTGGAATGGGAACTGTGTGGTTGCTGTAATCCAGACGCTCACCAGCCCAACCGCCCCAGCAGGTTCCCCCAGCAGGTTCACCAGGCCCTGCCCCAGCCCCAGGCACTGGGCCTGTTGGAGCCCCAGTGAGATCAGGAGGGTCCCGTGGGAAGGGGTAGAGTAAGTGCCCATCCCTCTGCCCTCTCCACACCTGACCCACCCAGGGCCTCTGCCCCTGCAGCAAGCACAGCTGGAGACTGCTAATAGGAGCCAAAGGGGCTGGAAGGCCAGAAGCCATATCCCCCCAGCAGCAGGATTGGTGGAGACCCTAGCCCGGGCAACAAAGCAAGGGGGCAGGGACCTAGGCTCTCCCCAGTCCCTTCAGCCAGGCATCAGGACAGCGACTGCAGGAGCCCAGGGAGGGTTGCCCCTCTCTGGGAAAGGACGATGTCCTTATCCATTGAGTCAGACTTTCTGCAGACCCCCAGCCACACCCTGCTAGGCTGCCCTCCCTCATATCCACCCCAAAATACATAGAAGGACCCAAAGACCCTCCACCCCGTTACCTAAGAAGGAGCTAGGCCTGGTTCTGCCCCAGCTGGAGACAGAGCTGCAGCCAGTCAGAGGCCACATGCATCACCCCCTCACCCCAGGACAAAAGGCACTCACAGTCCAGCGGATACAGCCTTCTGAATAACAGGATATGAGGGGAACAGGCGGGCCTACTCTGTGAGTCGCCGCCCATGCCCAGAGCCCCCCCAAGTGAATCCAGGCAAATGAGCCTCCCTTCCTGCCCCCAAGTTCAGGAATGAGCTACAGCCCCCCTGCCCACTGGGTCCTGGCAAGGGAAGGTGGACACAGCCACCATCCCATCCTGAGCGTCCTGTAGCCCAAGTTGGATGAGAGGTCTGCTTGGCCAGGGCTCACCACAGCCCTATCCCCTGCCCTTGGCACCCTGCCTCCCCGGCTCCCAGGATCCCAGGCGCCATTGGCAGGGGCTACCATCTCTTCTGGGGTCAGGTCTCCCCAGATACCTGGCATTCCTTGAGGCAAGGATAGAGTTTCTTACATGCAGCCATTGTGTTTTCTGAACCAAAGAGCATGACTCATAGACTTTAGGACCATTTTTTTAAAACCCTAGGTACATAAGGCCCCTGCTTTAATCTCTGCCTCTCCCCTCACCTGCATCGTCCGGCCCAATGGCTTACATGAACTCGAGGGTACATGTTCCATAAATACTCTATCTCCTTCCAGCCCTGGTACCAGGTATCCAAAGCCCCTGGCCACCCTTCTAAGATATTTCCCTTACGAAACTCTTTATGAAGGAAAGATGTGACCCAGAGGGACCAGGCCCTAACAGAGAGAGGAAGGGGTTTGAAACAGAGGAGTGTCTCTGACCAGGGATCCTGCCTTCTGTCCCTGCCTCACCCACCTGACCACTCTGGTCTGTGGCTAGAGGATGGAGAATGGAGCTGGGTCACAGGAAGCCACATTCTTTCCCATGCTCTGTGTTTATTAAGTGTGTGACGGGGGCACGTGGGTGGTTCAGTCACTGAAGCATCTGCCTTCAGCTCAGGTCATGATCCCAGGGTCCTGGGATGGAGCCCCATGTCTGGCTCCCTGCTCAGAGGAGAAGTCTGCTTCTTCCTCTCCCACTCCCCCTGCTTCTGCTCCCTCTCCCTCTCTGTCTCTCTCTGTCAAATAAATAAATAAAATCTTTAAAAAAAAAAAAAAAGGTGTGTGACTGTGAGGTCTAATGTTTCCACCTTTGTAAGACTTTCACACAAACACCCTAACACTCACAAATGAGGAGGGAGAAAAGTTTCAATCCACAGATGGCCGCTCTGCTGCCCCGGAGTGGGGAGTGGCCCAGGCCCATGGCCAGCATTCCTGGGGATGCTGAAAGCTGTACCCACCTCAGCAAGGACTGTGCCAAGCCTACTCCCAACCAAGCTTTGGGAGTAGGAAGAGAGCTCAGAGAACCCCCCAAACCTTAACCAGTCCAGAACTCGTTCCCTAAGTGAGGAACCCTGTGGGCACTAGTCAGGGAGAGGAAAGAGGCAGAAGTCAGCTTTGGGGTGCTGTGCCTCTGCCCTTCCCCTGGCCCACCCACCCTTCACCACCTTTCTTAGAGTCTCGTTTCTTGGACTCCTCCTGCCCTTCCTCGATACCACGTCCCAGTCCCTACCCGGCCTCTAGCCGCCCAAGCAGGCCAGACACAGCTGAGCACCTGGGACAATCAGCTGCCTGCCTCAGCAGTGCTGGTTTCTGGTCCCCACTAGTCCACCCCCACGCTCTAGTCCAACGGGAAGGCTGGAGATAGCCACCTGGATAAGGGCTTTGCTGAAGCTTTTTCTGAAGAAGGGTATCAGAGTGGGATAGTCAGGTGTCATTACCCCCCTCCTCCCTCCCTTCCCTGGGGGCCAGGAGACAGGCTCTGCCACCACACCCACTCACAGACACCTGCTCCTCCCACCTGTCCCATTCAGCCACCAGCCAAGGCGGAATCAGGCTGGAGGGACAAGCTGTCCCATCAGCCCCTCCTAGGAAGGGCTGGCAAGAGGTGGGTCCAGGCCTGAGAGCCGGTGCGGCGGGGGGGGNGGGGGGGGGGGGATGTACGTCAGAGCCCTCCCAAAAAGTACAAGTGGGGGGACCACTTGTCCTCCAAAGGGCCCTCTCACCCAGAGCCCCCAAGCCTCCCCCACTGTTATCCTGGTCCCTTCCTTGGCTGATTCATTCTTGAGCAACCAAGGGGCCCCACCCCCATCCCCGCCCACCTCAGTCCAGCCTGCTGACTTCTCCCAGAGCCTATGGGCACTCTGACACTTGGCCATGGGCCTTGGCCACAGCAACCCTGCCTCCCACCCCCCGGGTCTAGGCCTCCCCTCCAAGTACCTTCTAACCACCCCCAGTCCCCTTCAGTCTAGAGCCCTGAACAACCACCACACACAACCCACCCTCTCTTCCCGCCTCGCGTACCCTTCTTAAGTCTCGAATGGTCTCCAGGGGTCGGGAGACGTCCCTGAACTTCTATGCCTCCTGGTCCCCATCCTCTCTAGAGCCAGGTCCCCTCTCAAGCCTGATTTTGGCCTTTCCTGTGTCCCTTCCATACTCCTCAAATTCATTTACTCATTTCTCATCGCTTATTTCCTTCTTCCTCCATCAACTCATTTATCCACTCATTCATTCACATGCTGGTTCTCTTGTTCGCTTACTCATTCATTTCCTTCTTCATTCATTCCTCTGCCCCAAGTGCCTTCAGGGCACAGGGAAGGTGTGATCCAGACCGGTGGGTAACTTGTCACTCTATTTACAAGGCTGTTTCAAATGAGTATCCCCAGCCTCAACGGCCCCATTCTGTGCTCCATCTTCTCACTCCTTTCCCGGTTCCAGAGGCTAATGTCTGACAGAGTGCCCCTGCCTCACCCTCCCCACCCTCTCAGGACTCCCCGCATCTAATTCACACACCCGTACCCACAGCCCGCACGCGCCGTCCACCCACTTCTGCTTCAGAGCATGTCTCTGGAGGAAGAAGCCTGCCCCTCTGGAGTGTGTCCCAGACGAGTGGAGCTGGACTGTGGTGTGGACACTCACACCCCCGCCCCTGGTCTCACCAGCAGCCAGAGAGCTCTCTACTAGTCGGCGAGGAAGGCTGAGCCCGGCCCACCACCACCTCCAGCTCTCCCTCTCGAAGCACCCCTGCCCTCACCCCGACCCCTCAGGGCTGGGCATGGGAAGGCCCCAACAGTGCAGGCCACAACCTGCCTGGGTCCTGAAGTGGAAGCAAGCCACCTCAGAGCCTGCCTCCTCCGTGCAGGCTCTCGGGCTCGTGG